>NW_027207217.1:921217-1228290 GCF_963455315.2 Globicephala melas
TTCCCGGCAGGAACACCGAGTAACCCCAGGCGCACCTGGGTCTGCTAAGCAACATCCAGGCCCGTAGCCCTTTAGAGCCCCTCTGTGCACGCTGAGCATAGGGAAACGCACTGCCCTCTCTTTTGGAGCAGCTTGGTTTCCTCAGCACTCGCACACGTTCACGAACACCGTTCTGGCACATCCCACATGGCGCGGAGGTCTTACGCGTTGCCCTAATCGGAGCTGCGCTCAGAGTAACCCTCGTCTTCGCATTCCAACCAGGACCTCCTGACTGAAGGCACCGTGCCTCCTAGAGGACGACGGCTTGGGTTCTTACTGCAATTCAAGTCCTGTTCCTTCTTTGGCACTGCAGGCAGCCCCAGGCCCAGAGAAGCAGCTACGGCGTTCCTTGGTTGAGACGGTTCGCTGGATGCGGGCCTCCGTACTTCGATAAGTTGACTCAGGGAAGGAAACACTGTGTAACCGGTGTCTCTTGGGACTCGTTAGAAACCACAGGGATGTACGCTGAGTGTGCCCATGAAAACGGGGGATTGCTGGAACTAGCCCTGCTTTCCCATTTGGAGGGCGGCATTCATGCCTGCCTTGAAGCTCCCTGACATTCCCGGCTCCCAACACGCCAGTGAGCCCTGGAAGAATGCTTCGGGGAAAATTATGAGTTTGCTCTCTCTAAACCAGGGGCTTCCGTGGCCGCGGTGGCGGTCCGCATCACAGGCTCTAGAGCTCAAGGGAACCTCAACGTGAGAACTCGCCTCCAGGTTAGGCCCTGAGTAGCCGTGCAGAAAGGGAGGCATGCAGCTCTTTCCAGGAGTTCTTTGTCGCTTTGTTTTAAAGGAAGTACACGTCCGGGGACTCCTAGGCCCCACGGGTGTGCATCATTTTCCCTCCAAGGTCACTGAGTGCCTCCAGACACCTGTGGGCCGGCTGAGCAACGTCGAGGTCCACTGGTTGATTCCCTCGGAGGACCCCTGTGCGTGCCGAGTGCTGGGCAACCACACACTGCGCATTCCTTGAGGAGCACTACATCTCCAGAGCCCTCGAACGCCCTCAGGACAACATGGCTGGTGAGTGCGAAGTGCCCAGGAAGACTCTGTCATGGCCCTTGTGTGAGCTGCCATGAGAGAACGCTGTGCTTGGAACACTGCGAGGCCCGCCCTCGTACCTGAAGTCACTCTGCTCGAGGAGAAAGTCAGCATCTTAGCATGCTGTGTGTCTCCCGGCACACCCAGCGTGAACCCGTACCTGGAAGTAAGGCCCTGATTTGCCGTGTGGAAGCGGAGGCGTGCTGCAGCTTCCAGGAGGCGGAGGCCTCTGCTCTGCATACCTTGAACGGCAGCACAGCTTTCTGGACACCTGGGAGGCTAGCCGGGCCACCCTGTTCCCGGCAGGAACACCGAGTAACCCCAGGCGCACCTGGGTCTGCTAAGCAACATCCAGGCCCGTAGCCCTTTAGAGCCCCTCTGTGCACGCTGAGCGTAGGGAAACGCACTGCCCTCTCTTTTGGAGCAGCTTGGTTTCCTCAGCACTCGCACACGTTCACGAACACCGTTCTGGCACATCCCACATGGCGCGGAGGTCTTACGCGTTGCCCTAATCGGAGCTGCGCTCAGAGTAACCCTCGTCTTCGCATTCCAACCAGGACCTCCTGACTGAAGGCACCGTGCCTCCTAGAGGACGGCGGCTTGGGTTCTTACTGCAATTCAAGTCCTGTTCCTTCTTTGGCACTGCAGGCAGCCCCAGGCCCAGAGGAGCAGCTACGGCGTTCCTTTGTTGAGACGGTTCGCTGGATGCGGGCCTCCGTACTTCGATAAGTTGACTCAGGGAAGGAAACACTGTGTAACCGGTGTCTCTTGGGACTCGTTAGAAACCACAGGGATGTACGCTGAGTGTGCCCATGAAAACGGGGGATTGCTGGAACTAGCCCTGCTTTCCCATTTGGAGGGCGGCATTCATGCCTGCCTTGAAGCTCCCTGACATTCCCGCCTCCCGACAGGCCAGTGAGCCCTGGAAGAATGCTTCGGGGAAAATTATGAGCTTGCTCTCTCTAAACCAGGGGCTTCCGTGGCCGCGGTGGCGGTCCGCATGACAGGCTCTAGAGCTAAAGGGAACCTCAACGTGAGGACTCGCCTCCAGGTTAGGCCCTGAGTAGCCGGGCAGAAAGGGAGGCATGCAGCTCGTTCCAGGAGTTCTTAGTCGCTTTGTTTTAAAGGAAGTACACGTCCGAGGACTCCTAGGCCCCACGGGTGTGCATCATTTTCCCTCCAAGGTCACTGAGTGCCTCCAGACACCTGTGGGCCGTCTGAGCAGCGTCGAGGTCCATTGGTTGATTCCCTCGGAGGACCCCTGTGCGTGCCGAGTGCTGGGCAACCACACACTGCGCGTTCCTTGAGGAGCGCTACATCTCCAGAGCCCTCGAACGCCCTCAGGACAACATGGCTGGTGAGTGCGAAGTGCCCAGGAAGACTCTGTCATGGCCCTTGTGTGAGCTGCCATGAGAGAACGCTGTGCTTGGAACACTGCGAGGCCCGCCCTCGTACCTGAATTCACTCTGCTCGAGGAGAAAGTCAGCATCTTAGTATGCTGTGTGGCTCCCGGCACACCCAGCATGAACCCGTGCCTGGAAGTAAGGCCCTGATTTGCCGTGCAGAAGCGGAGGCGTGCTGCAGCTTCCAGGAAGCGGAGGCCTCTGCTCTGCATACCTTGAACGGCAGCACAGCTTTCTGGACACCTGGGAGGCGAGCCGGGGCACCCTGTTCCCGGCAGGAACACTGAGTAACCCCAGGCGCACCTGGGTCTGCTAAGCAACATCCAGGCCCGTAGCCCTTTAGAGCCCCTCTGTGCACGCCGAGCGTAGGGAAACGCACTGCCCTCTCTTTTGGAGCAGCTTGGTTTCCTCAGCACTCGCACACGTTCACGAACACCGTTCTGGCACATACCACATGGCGCGGAGGTCTTACGCGTTGCCCTAATCGGAGCTGCGTTCAGAGTAACCCTCGTCTTCGCATTCCATCCAGGACCTCATGACTGAAGGCACCGTGCCTCCTAGAGGACGACGGCTTGGGTTCTTACTGCAATTCAAGTCCTGTTCCTTCTTTGGCACTGCAGGCAGCCCCAGGCCCAGAGGAGCAGCTACGGCGTTCCTTGGTTGAGACAGTTCGCTGGATGCGGGCCTCCCTACTTCGATAAGTTGACTCAGGGAAGGAAACACAGGGTAACCGGTGTCTCTTGGGACTCGTTAGAAACCACAGGGATGTACGCTGAGTGTGCCCATGAAAACGGGGGATTGCTGGAACTAGCCCTGCTTTCCCATTTGGAGGGCGGCATTCATGCCTGCCTTGAAGCTCCCTGACATTCCCGGCTCCCGACAGGCCAGTGAGCCCTGGAAGAATGCTTCGGGGAAAATTATGAGTTTGCTCTCTCCTAACCAGGGGCTTCCGTGGCCGCGGTGGCGGTCCGCATGATAGGCTCTAGAGCTAAAGGGAACCTCAACGTGAGGACTCGCCTCCAGGTTAGGCCCTGAGTAGCCGTGCAGAAAGGGAGGCATGCAGCTCTTTCCAGGAGTTCTTAGCCGCTTTGTTTTAAAGGAAGTACACGTCCGGGGACTCCTAGACCCCACGGGTGTGCATCATTTTCCCTCCAAGGTCACTGAGTGCCTCCAGACACCTGTGGGCCGGCTGAGCAACGTCGAGGTCCACTGGTTGATTCCCTCGGAGGACCCCTGTGTGTGCCGAGTGCTGGGCAACCACACACTGCGCGTTCCTTGAGGAGCGCTACATCTCCAGAGCCCTCGAACGCCATCAGGACAACATGGCTGGTGAGTGCGAAGTGCCCAGGAAGACTCTGTCATGGCCCTTGTGTGAGCTGCCATGAGAGAACGCTGTGCTTGGAACACTGCGAGGCCCGCCCTCGTACCTGAAGTCACTCTGCTCGAGGAGAAAGTCAGCATCTTAGCATGCTGTGTGTCTCCCGGCACACCCAGCGTGAACCCGTACCTGGAAGTAAGGCCCTGATTTGCCGTGTGGAAGCGGAGGCGTGCTGCAGCTTCCAGGAGGCGGAGGCCTCTGCTCTGCATACCTTGAACGGCAGCACAGCTTTCTGGACACCTGGGAGGCTAGCCGGGCCACCCTGTTCCCGGCAGGAACACCGAGTAACCCCAGGCGCACCTGGGTCTGCTAAGCAACATCCAGGCCCGTAGCCCTTTAGAGCCCCTCTGTGCACGCTGAGCGTAGGGAAACGCACTGCCCTCTCTTTTGGAGCAGCTTGGTTTCCTCAGCACTCGCACACGTTCACGAACACCGTTCTGGCACATCCCACATGGCGCGGAGGTCTTACGCGTTGCCCTAATCGGAGCTGCGCTCAGAGTAACCCTCGTCTTCGCATTCCAACCAGGACCTCCTGACTGAAGGCACCGTGCCTCCTAGAGGACGGCGGCTTGGGTTCTTACTGCAATTCAAGTCCTGTTCCTTCTTTGGCACTGCAGGCAGCCCCAGGCCCAGAGGAGCAGCTACGGCGTTCCTTTGTTGAGACGGTTCGCTGGATGCGGGCCTCCGTACTTCGATAAGTTGACTCAGGGAAGGAAACAGAGGGTAACCGGTGTCTCTTGGGACTCGTTAGAAACCACAGGGATGTACGCTGAGTGTCCCCATGAAAACGGGGGCCTGCTGGAACTAGCCCTGCTTTCCCATTTGGAGGGCGGCATTCATGCCTGCCTTGAAGCTCCCTGACATTCCCGGCTCCCGACAGGCCAGTGAGCCCTGGAAGAATGCTTCGGGGAAAATTATGAGTTTGCTCTCTCTAAACCAGGGGCTTCCGTGGCCGCGGTGGCGGTCCGCATGACAGGCTCTAGAGCTAAAGGGAACCTCAACGTGAGAACTCGCCTCCAGGTTAGGCCGAGTAGCTGTGCAGAAAGGGAGGCATGCAGCTCTTTCCAGGAGTTCTTAGTCGCTTTGTTTTAAAGGAAGTACACGTCCGGGGACTCCTAGGCCCCACGGGTGTGCATCATTTTCCCTCCAAGGTCACTGAGTGCCTCCAGACACCTGTGGGCCGGCTGAGCAACGTCGAGGTCCACTGGTTGATTCCCTCGGAGGACCCCTGTGCGTGCCGAGTGCTGGGCAACCACACACTGCGCGTTCCTTGAGGAGCACTACATCTCCAGAGCCCTCGAACGCCATCAGGACAACATGGCTGGTGAGTGCGAAGTGCCGAGGAAGACTCTGTCATGGCCCTTGTGTGAGCTGCCATGAGAGAACGCTGTGCTTGGAACACTGCGAGGCCCGCCCTCGTACCAGAAGTCACTCTGCTCGAGGAGAAAGTCAGCATCTTAGCATGCTGTGTGGCTCCCGGCACACCCAGCGTGAACCCATGCCTGGAAGTAAGGCCCTGATTTGCCGTGCAGAAGTGGAGGCGTGCTGCAGCTTCCAGGAGGCGGAGGCCTCTGCTCTGCATACCTTGAACGGCAGCACAGCTTTCTGGACACCTGGGAGGCGAGCCGGGGCACCCTGTTCCGGCAGGAACACTGAGTAACCCCAGGCGCACCTGGGTCTGCTAAGCAATATCCAGGCCCGTAGCCCTTTAGAGCCCCTCTGTGCACGCCGAGCGTAGGGAAACGCACTGCCCTCTCTTTTGGAGCAGCTTGGTTTCCTCAGCACTCGCACACGTTCACGAACACCGTTCTGGCACATACCACATGGCGCGGAGGTCTTACGCGTTGCCCTAATCGGAGCTGCGTTCAGAGTAACCTTCGTCTTCGCATTCCATCCAGGACCTCATGACTGAAGGCACCGTGCCTCCTAGAGGACGACGGCTTGGGTTCTTACTGCAATTCAAGTCCTGTTCCTTCTTTGGCACTGCAGGCAGCCCCAGGCCCAGAGGAGCAGCTACGGCGTTCCTTGGTTGAGACAGTTCGCTGGATGCGGGCCTCCCTACTTCGATAAGTTGACTCAGGGAAGGAAACACAGGGTAACCGGTGTCTCTTGGGACTCGTTAGAAACCACAGGGATGTACGCTGAGTGTGCCCATGAAAACGGGGGCCTGCTGGATCTAGCCCTGCTTTCCCATTTGGAGGGCGGCATTCATGCCTGCCTTGAAGCTCCCTGACATTCCCGGCTCCCGACAGGCCAGTGAGCCCTGGAAGAATGCTTCGGGGAAAATTATGAGTTTGCTCTCTCCTAACCAGGGGCTTCCGTGGCCGCGGTGGCGGTCCGCATGACAGGCTCTAGAGCTAAAGGGAACCTCAACGTGAGGACTCGCCTCCAGGTTAGGCCCTGAGTAGCCGTGCAGAAAGGGAGGCATGCAGCTCTTTCCAGGAGTTCTTAGTCGCTTTGTTTTAAAGGAAGTACACGTCCGGGGACTCCTAGGCCCCACGGGTGTGCATCATTTTCCCTCCAAGGTCACTGAGTGCCTCCAGACACCTGTGGGCCGGCTGAGCAACGTCGAGGTCCACTGGTTGATTCCCTCGGAGGACCCCTGTGCGTGCCGAGTGCTGGGCAACCACACACTGCGCGTTCCTTGAGGAGCGCTACATCTCCAGAGCCCTCGAACGCCATCAGGACAACATGGCTGGTGAGTGCGAAGTGCCCAGGAAGACTCTGTCATGGCCCTTGTGTGAGCTGCCATGAGAGAACGCTGTGCTTGGAACACTGCGAGGCCCGCCCTCGTACCTGAAGTCACTCTGCTCGAGGAGAAAGTCAGCATCTTAGCATGCTGTGTGTCTCCCGGCACACCCAGCGTGAACCCGTACCTGGAAGTAAGGCCCTGATTTGCCGTGTGGAAGCGGAGGCGTGCTGCAGCTTCCAGGAGGCGGAGGCCTCTGCTCTGCATACCTTGAACGGCAGCACAGCTTTCTGGACACCTGGGAGGCTAGCCGGGCCACCCTGTTCCCGGCAGGAACACCGAGTAACCCCAGGCGCACCTGGGTCTGCTAAGCAACATCCAGGCCCGTAGCCCTTTAGAGCCCCTCTGTGCACGCTGAGCGTAGGGAAACGCACTGCCCTCTCTTTTGGAGCAGCTTGGTTTCCTCAGCACTCGCACACGTTCACGAACACCGTTCTGGCACATCCCACATGGCGCGGAGGTCTTACGCGTTGCCCTAATCGGAGCTGCGCTCAGAGTAACCCTCGTCTTCGCATTCCAACCAGGACCTCCTGACTGAAGGCACCGTGCCTCCTAGAGGACGGCGGCTTGGGTTCTTACTGCAATTCAAGTCCTGTTCCTTCTTTGGCACTGCAGGCAGCCCCAGGCCCAGAGGAGCAGCTACGGCGTTCCTTTGTTGAGACGGTTCGCTGGATGCGGGCCTCCGTACTTCGATAAGTTGACTCAGGGAAGGAAACAGAGGGTAACCGGTGTCTTTTGGGACTCGTTAGAAACCACAGGGATGTACGCTGAGTGTGCCCGTGAAAACGGGGGCCTGCTGGATCTAGCCCTGCTTTCCCATTTGGAGGGCGGCATTCATGCCTGCCTTGAAGCTCCCTGACATTCCCGGCTCCCGACAGGCCAGTGAGCCCTGGAAGAATGCTTCGGGGAAAATTATGAGTTTGCTCTCTCCTAACCAGGGGCTTCCGTGGCCGCGGTGGCGGTCCGCATGACAGGCTCTAGAGCTAAAGGGAACCTCAACGTGAGGACTCGCCTCCAGGTTAGGCCCTGAGTAGCCGTGCAGAAAGGGAGGCATGCAGCTCTTTCCAGGAGTTCTTAGTCGCTTTGTTTTAAAGGAAGTACACGTCCGGGGACTCCTAGGCCCCACGGGTGTGCATCATTTTCCCTCCAAGGTCACTGAGTGCCTCCAGACACCTGTGGGCCGGCTGAGCAACGTCGAGGTCCACTGGTTGATTCCCTCGGAGGACCCCTGTGCGTGCCGAGTGCTGGGCAACCACACACTGCGCGTTCCTTGAGGAGCGCTACATCTCCAGAGCCCTCGAACGCCATCAGGACAACATGGCTGGTGAGTGCGAAGTGCCCAGGAAGACTCTGTCATGGCCCTTGTGTGAGCTGCCATGAGAGAACGCTGTGCTTGGAACACTGCGAGGCCCGCCCTCGTACCTGAAGTCACTCTGCTCGAGGAGAAAGTCAGCATCTTAGCATGCTGTGTGTCTCCCGGCACACCCAGCGTGAACCCGTACCTGGAAGTAAGGCCCTGATTTGCCGTGTGGAAGCGGAGGCGTGCTGCAGCTTCCAGGAGGCGGAGGCCTCTGCTCTGCATACCTTGAACGGCAGCACAGCTTTCTGGACACCTGGGAGGCTAGCCGGGCCACCCTGTTCCCGGCAGGAACACCGAGTAACCCCAGGCGCACCTGGGTCTGCTAAGCAACATCCAGGCCCGTAGCCCTTTAGAGCCCCTCTGTGCACGCTGAGCGTAGGGAAACGCACTGCCCTCTCTTTTGGAGCAGCTTGGTTTCCTCAGCACTCGCACACGTTCACGAACACCGTTCTGGCACATCCCACATGGCGCGGAGGTCTTACGCGTTGCCCTAATCGGAGCTGCGCTCAGAGTAACCCTCGTCTTCGCATTCCAACCAGGACCTCCTGACTGAAGGCACCGTGCCTCCTAGAGGACGGCGGCTTGGGTTCTTACTGCAATTCAAGTCCTGTTCCTTCTTTGGCACTGCAGGCAGCCCCAGGCCCAGAGGAGCAGCTACGGCGTTCCTTTGTTGAGACGGTTCGCTGGATGCGGGCCTCCGTACTTCGATAAGTTGACTCAGGGAAGGAAACACTGTGTAACCGGTGTCTCTTGGGACTCGTTAGAAACCACAGGGATGTACGCTGAGTGTGCCCATGAAAACGGGGGATTGCTGGAACTAGCCCTGCTTTCCCATTTGGAGGGCGGCATTCATGCCTGCCTTGAAGCTCCCTGACATTCCCGCCTCCCGACAGGCCAGTGAGCCCTGGAAGAATGCTTCGGGGAAAATTATGAGTTTGCTCTCTCTAAAGCAGGGGCTTCCGTGGCCGCGGTGGCGGTCCGCATCACAGGCTCTAGAGCTCAAGGGAACCTCAACGTGAGAACTCGCCTCCAGGTTAGGCCCTGAGTAGCCGTGCAGAAAGGGAGGCATGCAGCTCTTTCCAGGAGTTCTTTGTCGCTTTGTTTTAAAGGAAGTACACGTCCGGGGACTCCTAGGCCCCACGGGTGTGCATCATTTTCCCTCCAAGGTCACTGAGTGCCTCCAGACACCTGTGGGCCGGCTGAGCAACGTCGAGGTCCACTGGTTGATTCCCTCGGAGGACCCCTGTGCGTGCCGAGTGCTGGGCAACCACACACTGCGCATTCCTTGAGGAGCACTACATCTCCAGAGCCCTCGAACGCCCTCAGGACAACATGGCTGGTGAGTGCGAAGTGCCCAGGAAGACTCTGTCATGGCCCTTGTGTGAGCTGCCATGAGAGAACGCTGTGCTTGGAACACTGCGAGGCCCGCCCTCCTACCAGAAGTCACTCTGCTCGAGGAGAAAGTCAGCATCTTAGCATGCTGTGTGGCTCCCAGCACACTCAGCGTGAACCCATGCCTGGAAGTAAGGCCCTGATTTGCCGTGCAGAAGCGGAGGCGTGCTGCAGCTTCCAGGAGGCATAGGCCTCTGCTCTGCATACCTTGAATGGCAGCACAGCTTTCTGGACACCTGGAAGGCTAGCCGGGGCACCCTGTTCCCGGCAGGAACACTGAGTAACCCCAGGTGCACCTGGGTCTGCTAAGCAACATCCAGGCCCGTAGCCCTTTAGAGCCCCTTTGTGCGTGCCGAGCGTAGGGAAACGCACTGCCCTCTCTTTTGGAGCAGCTTGGTTTCCTCAGCACTCGCACACGTTCACGAGCAACGTTCTTGCACCTCCCACATGGCGCGGAGGTCTTACGCGTTGCCCTAATCGGAGCTGCGCTCAGAGTAACCCTCGTCTTCGCATTCCATCCAGGACCTCCTGACTGAAGGCACCGTGCCTCCTAGAGGACGGCGGCTTGGGTTCTTACTGCAATTCAAGTCCTGTTCCTTCTTTGACACTGCAGGCAGCCCCAGGCCCAGAGGAGCAGCTACGGCTTTCCTTGGTTGAGACAGTTCGCTGGATGCGGGCCTCCCTACTTCGATAAGTTGACTCAGGGAAGGAAACACTGTGTAACCGGTGTCTCTTGGGACTCGTTAGAAACCACAGGGATGTACGCTGAGTGTGCCCATGAAAACGGGGGCCTGCTGGATCTAGCCCTGCTTTCCCATTTGGAGGGCGGCATTCATGCCTGCCTTGAAGCTCCCTGACATTCCCGGCTCCCGACAGGCCAGTGAGCCCTGGAAGAATGCTTCGGGGAAAATTATGAGTTTGCTCTCTCCTAACCAGGGGCTTCCGTGGCCGCGGTGGTGGTCCGCATGACAGGCTCTAGAGCTAAAGGGAACCTCAACGTGAGGACTCGCCTCCAGGTTAGGCCCTGAGTAGCCGTGCAGAAAGGGAGGCATGCAGCTCTTTCCAGGAGTTCTTAGTCGCTTTGTTTTAAAGGAAGTACACGTCCGGGGACTCCTAGGCCCCACGGGTGTGCATCATTTTCCCTCCAAGGTCACTGAGTGCCTCCAGACACCTGTGGGCCGGCTGAGCAGCGTCAACGTCCATTGGTTGATTCCCTCGGAGGACCTCTGTGCGTGCCGACTGCTGGGCAACCACACACTGCGCGTTCCTTGAGGAGCACTACATCTCCAGAGCCCTCGAACGCCCTCAGGACAACATGGCTGGTGAGTGCGAAGGGCCGAGGAAGACTCTGTCATGGCCCTTGTGTGAGCTGCCATGAGAGAACGCTGTGCTTGGAACACTGCGAGGCCCGCCCTCGTACCTGAATTCACTCTGCTCGAGGAGAAAGTCAGCATCTTAGCATGCTGTGTGGCTCCCGGCACACCCAGCATGAACCCGTGCCTGGAAGTAAGGCCCTGATTTGCCGTGCAGAAGCGGAGGCGTGCTGCAGCTTCCAGGAAGCGGAGGCCTCTGCTCTGCATACCTTGAACGGCAGCACAGCTTTCTGGACACCTGGGAGGCGAGCCGGGGCACCCTGTTCCCGGCAGGAACACTGAGTAACCCCAGGCGCACCTGGGTCTGCTAAGCAACATCCAGGCCCGTAGCCCTTTAGAGCCCCTCTGTGCACGCCGAGCGTAGGGAAACGCACTGCCCTCTCTTTTGGAGCAGCTTGGTTTCCTCAGCACTCGCACACGTTCACGAACACCGTTCTGGCACATACCACATGGCGCGGAGGTCTTACGCGTTGCCCTAATCGGAGCTGCGTTCAGAGTAACCCTCGTCTTCGCATTCCATCCAGGACCTCCTGACTGAAGGCACCGTGCCTCCTAGAGGACGACGGCTTGGGTTCTTACTGCAATTCAAGTCCTGTTCCTTCTTTGGCACTGCAGGCAGCCCCAGGCCCAGAGGAGCAGCTACGGCGTTCCTTGGTTGAGACAGTTCGCTGGATGCGGGCCTCCCTACTTCGATAAGTTGACTCAGGGAAGGAAACACTGTGTAACCGGTGTCTCTTGGGACTCGTTAGAAACCACAGGGATGTACGCTGAGTGTGCCCATAAAAATGGGGGATTGCTGGAACTAGCCCTGCTTTCCCATTTGGAGGGCGGCATTCATGCCTGCCTTGAAGCTCCCTGACATTCCCGGCTCCCAACAGGCCAGTGAGCCCTGGAAGAATGCTTCGGGGAAAATTATGAGTTTGCTCTCTCTAAACCAGGGGCTTCCGTGGCCGCGGTGGCGGTCCGTATCACAGGCTCTAGAGCTCAAGGGAACCTCAACGTGAGAACTCGCCTCCAGGTTAGGCCCTGAGTAGCCGTGCAGAAAGGGAGGCATGCAGCTCTTTCCAGGAGTTCTTTGTCGCTTTGTTTTAAAGGAAGTACACGTCCGGGGACTCCTAGGCCCCACGGGTGTGCATCATTTTCCCTCCAAGGTCACTGAGTGCCTCCAGACACCTGTGGGCCGGCTGAGCAACGTCGAGGTCCACTGGTTGATTCCCTCGGAGGACCCCTGTGCGTGCCGAGTGCTGGGCAACCACACACTGCGCGTTCCTTGAGGAGCACTACATCTCCAGAGCCCTCGAACGCCCTCAGGACAACATGGCTGGTGAGTGCGAAGTGCCCAGGAAGACTCTGTCATGGCCCTTGTGTGAGCTGCCATGAGAGAACGCTGTGCTTGGAACACTGCGAGGCCCGCCCTCGTACCAGAAGTCACTCTGCTCGAGGAGAAAGTCAGCATCTTAGCATGCTGTGTGGCTCCCAGCACACTCAGCGTGAACCCATGCCTGGAAGTAAGGCCCTGATTTGCCGTGCAGAAGCGGAGGCGTGCTGCAGCTTCCAGGAGGCGTAGGCCTCTGCTCTGCATACCTTGAATGGCAGCACAGCTTTCTGGACACCTGGAAGGCTAGCCGGGCCACCCTGTTCCAGGCAGGAACACTGAGTAACCCCAGGTGCACCTGGGTCTGCTAAGCAACATCCAGGCCCGTAGCCCTTTAGAGCCCCTTTGTGCGTGCCGAGCGTAGGGAAACGCACTGCCCTCTCTTTTGGAGCAGCTTGGTTTCCTCAGCACTCGCACACGTTCACGAGCAACGTTCTTGCACCTCCCACATGGCGCGGAGGTCTTACGCGTTGCCCTAAGCGGAGCTGCGCTCAGAGTAACCCTCGTCTTCGCATTCCATCCAGGACCTCCTGATTGAAGGCACCGTGCCTCCTAGAGGACGGCGGCTTGGGTTCTTACTGCAATTCAAGTCCTGTTCCTTCTTTGACACTGCAGGCAGCCCCAGGCCCAGAGGAGCAGCTACGGCGTTCCTTGGTTGAGACAGTTCGCTGGATGCGGGCCTCCCTACTTCGATAAGTTGACTCAGGGAAGGAAACACTGTGTAACCGGTGTCTCTTGGGACTCGTTAGAAACCACAGGGATGTACGCTGAGTGTGCCCATGAAAACGGGGGCCTGCTGGATCTAGCCCTGCTTTCCCATTTGGAGGGCGGCATTCATGCCTGCCTTGAAGCTCCCTGACATTCCCGGCTCCCGACAGGCCAGTGAGCCCTGGAAGAATGCTTCGGGGAAAATTATGAGTTTGCTCTCTCCTAACCAGGGGCTTCCGTGGCCGCGGTGGCGTTCCGCATGACAGGCTCTAGAGCTAAAGGGAACCTCAACGTGAGGACTCGCCTCCAGGTTAGGCCCTGAGTAGCCGTGCAGAAAGGGAGGCATGCAGCTCTTTCCAGGAGTTCTTAGTCGCTTTGTTTTAAAGGAAGTACACGTCCGGGAACTCCTAGGCCCCACGGGTGTGCATCATTTTCCCTCCAAGGTCACTGAGTGCCTCCAGACACCTGTGGGCCGGCTGAGCAACGTCGAGGTCCACTGGTTGATTCCCTCGGAGGACCCCTGTGCGTGCCGAGTGCTGGGCAACCACACACTGCGCGCTCCTTGAGGAGCACTACATCTCCAGAGCCCTCGAACGCCCTCAGGACAACATGGCTGGTGAGTGCGAAGTGCCCAGGAAGACTCTGTCATGGCCCTTGTGTGAGCTGCCATGAGAGAACGCTGTGCTTGGAACACTGCGAGGCCCGCCCTCGTACCAGAAGTCACTTTGCTCGAGGAGAAAGTCAGCATCTTAGCATGCTGTGTGGCTCCCAGCACACCCAGCGTGAACCCATGCCTGGAAGTAAGGCCCTGATTTGCCGTGCAGAAGCGGAGGCGTGCTGCAGCTTCCAGGAGGCGGAGGCCTCTGCTCTGCATACCTTGAACGGCAGCACAGCTTTCTGGACACCTGGGAGGCTAGCCGGGCGACCCTGTTCCCGGCAGGAACACCGAGTAACCCCAGGCGCACCTGGGTCTGCTAAGCAACATCCAGGCCCGTAGCCCTTTAGAGCCCCTCTGTGCACGCTGAGCGTAGGGAAACGCACTGCCCTCTCTTTTGGAGCAGCTTGGTTTCCTCAGCACTCGCACACGTTCACGAACACCGTTCTGGCACATCCCACATGGCGCGGAGGTCTTACGCGTTGCCCTAATCGGAGCTGCGCTCAGAGTAACCCTCGTCTTCGCATTCCAACCAGGACCTCCTGACTGAAGGCACCGTGCCTCCTAGAGGACGGCGGCTTGGGTTCTTACTGCAATTCAAGTCCTGTTCCTTCTTTGGCACTGCAGGCAGCCCCAGGCCCAGAGGAGCAGCTACGGCGTTCCTTTGTTGAGACGGTTCGCTGGATGCGGGCCTCCGTACTTCGATAAGTTGACTCAGGGAAGGAAACAGAGGGTAACCGGTGTCTTTTGGGACTCGTTAGAAACCACAGGGATGTACGCTGAGTGTGCCCATGAAAACGGGGGCCTGCTGGAACAAGCCCTGCTTTCCCATTTGGAGGGCGGCATTCATGCCTGCCTTGAAGCTCCCCGACATTCCCGGCTCCCGACAGGCCAGTGAGCCCTGGAAGAATGCTTCGGGGAAAATTATGAGCTTGCTCTCTCTAAACCAGGGGCTTCCGTGGCCGCGGTGGCGGTCCGCATGACAGGCTCTAGAGCTAAAGGGAACCTCAACGTGAGGACTCGCCTCCAGGTTAGGCCCTGAGTAGCCGTGCAGAAAGGGAGGCATGCAGCTCGTTCCAGGAGTTCTTAGTCGCTTTGTTTTAAAGGAAGTACACGTCCGAGGACTCCTAGGCCCCACGGGTGTGCATCATTTTCCCTCCAAGGTCACTGAGTGCCTCCAGACACCTGTGGGCCGTCTGAGCAGCGTCGAGGTCCATTGGTTGATTCCCTCGGAGGACCCCTGTGCGTGCCGAGTGCTGGGCAACCACACACTGCGCGTTCCGTGAGGAGCGCTACATCTCCAGAGCCCTCGAACGCCCTCAGGACAACATGGCTGGTGAGTGCGAAGTGCCCAGGAAGACTCTGTCATGGCCCTTGTGTGAGCTGCCATGAGAGAACGCTGTGCTTGGAACACTGCGAGGCCCGCCCTCGTACCTGAATTCACTCTGCTCGAGGAGAAAGTCAGCATCTTAGCATGCTGTGTGGCTCCCGGCACACCCAGCATGAACCCGTGCCTGGAAGTAAGGCCCTGATTTGCCGTGCAGAAGCGGAGGCGTGCTGCAGCTTCCAGGAAGCGGAGGCCTCTGCTCTGCATACCTTGAACGGCAGCACAGCTTTCTGGACACCTGGGAGGCGAGCCGGGGCACCCTGTTCCCGGCAGGAACACTGAGTAACCCCAGGCGCACCTGGGTCTGCTAAGCAACATCCAGGCCCGTAGCCCTTTAGAGCCCCTCTGTGCACGCCGAGCGTAGGGAAACGCACTGCCCTCTCTTTTGGAGCAGCTTGGTTTCCTCAGCACTCGCACACGTTCACGAACACCGTTCTGGCACATACCACATGGCGCGGAGGTCTTACGCGTTGCCCTAATCGGAGCTGCGTTCAGAGTAACCCTCGTCTTCGCATTCCATCCAGGACCTCCTGACTGAAGGCACCGTGCCTCCTAGAGGACGACGGCTTGGGTTCTTACTGCAATTCAAGTCCTGTTCCTTCTTTGGCACTGCAGGCAGCCCCAGGCCCAGAGGAGCAGCTACGGCGTTCCTTGGTTGAGACAGTTCGCTGGATGCGGGCCTCCCTACTTCGATAAGTTGACTCAGGGAAGGAAACAGAGGGTAACCGGTGTCTCTTGGGACTCGTTAGAAACCACAGGGATGTACGCTGAGTGTCCCCATGAAAACGGGGGCCTGCTGGAACTAGCCCTGCTTTCCCATTTGGAGGGCGGCATTCATGCCTGCCTTGAAGCTCCCTGACATTCCCGGCTCCCGACAGGGCAGTGAGCCCTGGAAGAATGCTTCGGGGAAAATTATGAGTTTGCTCTCTCTAAACCAGGGTCTTCCGTGGCCGCGGTGGCGGTCCGCATGACAGGCTCTAGAGCTAAAGGGAACCTCAACGTGAGAACTCGCCTCCAGGTTAGGCCGAGTAGCCGTGCAGAAAGGGAGGCATGCAGCTCTTTCCAGGAGTTCTTAGTCGCTTTGCTTTAAAGGAAGTACACGTCCGGGGACTCCTAGGCCCCACGGGTGTGCATCATTTTCCCTCCAAGGTCACTGAGTGCCTCCAGACACCTGTGGGCCGGCTTAGCAACGTCGAGGTCCACTGGTTGATTCCCTCGGAGGACCCCTGTGCGTGCCGAGTGCTGGGCAACCACACACTGCGCGTTCCTTGGGTAGCGCTACATCTCCAGAGCCCTTGAACGGCCTCAGGACAACATGGCTGGTGAGTGCGAAGTGCCCAGGAAGACTCTGTCATGGCCCTTGTGTGAGCTGCCATGAGAGAACGCTGTGCTTGGAACACTGCGAGGCCCGCCCTCGTACCAGAAGTCACTCTGCTCGAGGAGAAAGTCAGCATCTTAGCATGCTGTGTGTCTCCCGGCACACCCAGCGTGAACCCATGCCTGGAAGTAAGGCCCTGATTTGCCGTGCAGAAGTGGAGGCGTGCTGCAGCTTCCAGGAGGCGGAGGCCTCTGCTCTGCATACCTTGAATGGCAGCACAGCTTTCTGGACACCTGGGAGGCGAGCCGGGGCACCCTGTTCCGGCAGGAACACTGAGTAACCCCAGGCGCACCTGGGTCTGCTAAGCAACATCCAGGCCCGTAGCCCTTTAGAGCCCCTCTGTGCACGCCGAGCGTAGGGAAACGCACTGCCCTCTCTTTTGGAGCAGCTTGGTTTCCTCAGCACTCGCACACGTTCACGAACACCGTTCTGGCACATACCACATGGCGCGGAGGTCTTACGCGTTGCCCTAATCGGAGCTGCGTTCAGAGTAACCCTCGTCTTCGCATTCCATCCAGGACCTCATGACTGAAGGCACCGTGCCTCCTAGAGGACGACGGCTTGGGTTCTTACTGCAATTCAAGTCCTGTACCTTCTTTGGCACTGCAGGCAGCCCCAGGCCCAGAGGAGCAGCTACGGCGTTCCTTGGTTGAGACAGTTCGCTGGATGCGGGCCTCCCTACTTCGATAAGTTGACTCAGGGAAGGAAACACAGGGTAACCGGTGTCTCTTGGGACTCGTTAGAAACCACAGGGATGTACGCTGAGTGTGCCCATGAAAACGGGGGCCTGCTGGATCTAGCCCTGCTTTCCCATTTGGAGGGCGGCATTCATGCCTGCCTTGAAGCTCCCTGACATTCCCGGCTCCCGACAGGCCAGTGAGCCCTGGAAGAATGCTTCGGGGAAAATTATGAGTTTGCTCTCTCCTAACCAGGGGCTTCCGTGGCCGCGGTGGCGGTCCGCATGACAGGCTCTAGAGCTAAAGGGAACCTCAACGTGAGGACTCGCCTCCAGGTTAGGCCCTGAGTAGCCGTGCAGAAAGGGAGGCATGCAGCTCTTTCCAGGAGTTCTTAGTCGCTTTGTTTTAAAGGAAGTACACGTCCGGGGACTCCTAGACCCCACGGGTGTGCATCATTTTCCCTCCAAGGTCACTGAGTGCCTCCAGACACCTGTGGGCCGGCTGAGCAACGTCGAGGTCCACTGGTTGATTCCCTCGGAGGACCCCTGTGCGTGCCGAGTGCTGGGAAACCACACACTGCGCGTTCCTTGAGGAGCGCTACATCTCCAGAGCCCTCGAACGCCATCAGGACAACATGGCTGGTGAGTGCGAAGTGCCCAGGAAGACTCTGTCATGGCCCTTGTGTGAGCTGCCATGAGAGAACGCTGTGCTTGGAACACTGCGAGGCCCGCCCTCGTACCTGAAGTCACTCTGCTCGAGGAGAAAGTCAGCATCTTAGCATGCTGTGTGTCTCCCGGCACACCCAGCGTGAACCCGTACCTGGAAGTAAGGCCCTGATTTGCCGTGTGGAAGCGGAGGCGTGCTGCAGCTTCCAGGAGGTGGAGGCCTCTGCTCTGCATACCTTGAACGGCAGCACAGCTTTCTGGACACCTGGGAGGCTAGCCGGGCCACCCTGTTCCCGGCAGGAACACCGAGTAACCCCAGGCGCACCTGGGTCTGCTAAGCAACATCCAGGCCCGTAGCCCTTTAGAGCCCCTCTGTGCACGCTGAGCGTAGGGAAACGCACTGCCCTCTCTTTTGGAGCAGCTTGGTTTCCTCAGCACTCGCACACGTTCACGAACACCGTTCTGGCACATCCCACATGGCGCGGAGGTCTTACGCGTTGCCCTAATCGGAGCTGCGCTCAGAGTAACCCTCGTCTTCGCATTCCAACCAGGACCTCCTGACTGAAGGCACCGTGCCTCCTAGAGGACGGCGGCTTGGGTTCTTACTGCAATTCAAGTCCTGTTCCTTCTTTGGCACTGCAGGCAGCCCCAGGCCCAGAGGAGCAGCTACGGCGTTCCTTTGTTGAGACGGTTCGCTGGATGCGGGCCTCCGTACTTCGATAAGTTGACTCAGGGAAGGAAACAGAGGGTAATCGGTGTCTCTTGGGACTCGTTAGAAACCACAGGGATGTACGCTGAGTGTGCCCATGAAAACGGGGGCCTGCTGGAACTAGCCCTGCTTTCCCATTTGGAGGGCGGCATTCATGCCTGCCTTGAAGCTCCCTGACATTCCCGGCTCCCGACAGGCCAGTGAGCCCTGGAAGAATGCTTCGGGGAAAATTATGAGTTTGCTCTCTCTAAACCAGGGGCTTCCGTGGCCGCGGTGGCGGTCCGCATGACAGGCTCTAGAGCTAAAGGGAACCTCAACGTGAGAACTCGCCTCCAGGTTAGGCCGAGTAGCCGTGCAGAAAGGGAGGCATGCAGCTCGTTCCAGGAGTTCTTAGTCGCTTTGTTTTAAAGGAAGTACACGTCCGGGGACTCCTAGGCCCCACGGGTGTGCATCATTTTCCCTCCAAGGTCACTGAGTGCCTCCAGACACCTGTGGGCCGGCTGAGCAGCGTCAACGTCCATTGGTTGATTCCCTCGGAGGACCTCTGTGCGTGCCGACTGCTGGGCAACCACACACTGCGCGTTCCTTGAGGAGCACTACATCTCCAGAGCCCTCGAACGCCCTCAGGACAACATGGCTGGTGAGTGCGAAGTGCCGAGGAAGACTCTGTCATGGCCCTTGTGTGAGCTGCCATGAGAGAACGCTGTGCTTGGAACACTGCGAGGCCCGCCCTCGTACCAGAAGTCACTCTGCTCGAGGAGAAAGTCAGCATCTTAGCATGCTGTGTGGCTCCCGGCACACCCAGCGTGAACCCATGCCTGGAAGTAAGGCCCTGATTTGCCGTGCAGAAGCGGAGGCGTGCTGCAGCTTCCAGGAGGCGGAGGCCTCTGCTCTGCATACCTTGAACGGCAGCACAGCTTTCTGGACACCTGGGAGGCGAGCCGGGGCACCCTGTTCCGGCAGGAACACTGAGTAACCCCAGGCGCACCTGGGTCTGCTAAGCAACATCCAGGCCCGTAGCCCTTTAGAGCCCCTCTGTGCACGCCGAGCGTAGGGAAACGCACTGCCCTCTCTTTTGGAGCAGCTTGGTTTCCTCAGCACTCGCACACGTTCACGAGCAACGTTCTTGCACCTCCCACATGGCGCGGAGGTCTTACGCGTTGCCCTAATCGGAGCTGCGCTCAGAGTAACCCTCGTCTTCGCATTCCATCCAGGACCTCCTGACTGAAGGCACCGTGCCTCCTAGAGGACGGCGGCTTGGGTTCTTACTGCAATTCAAGTCCTGTTCCTTCTTTGACACTGCAGGCAGCCCCAGGCCCAGAGGAGCAGCTACGGCGTTCCTTGGTTGAGACAGTTCGCTGGATGCGGGCCTCCCTACTTCGATAAGTTGACTCAGGGAAGGAAACACTGTGTAACCGGTGTCTCTTGGGACTCGTTAGAAACCACAGGGATGTACGCTGAGTGTGCCCATGAAAACGGGGGCCTGCTGGATCTAGCCCTGCTTTCCCATTTGGAGGGCGGCATTCATGCCTGCCTTGAAGCTCCCTGACATTCCCGGCTCCCGACAGGCCAGTGAGCCCTGGAAGAATGCTTCGGGGAAAATTATGAGTTTGCTCTCTCCTAACCAGGGGCTTCCGTGGCCGCGGTGGCGGTCCACATGACAGGCTCTAGAGCTAAAGGGAACCTCAACGTGAGGACTCGCCTCCAGGTTAGGCCCTGAGTAGCCGTGCAGAAAGGGAGGCATGCAGCTCTTTCCAGGAGTTCTTAGTCGCTTTGTTTTAAAGGAAGTACACGTCCGGGGACTCCTAGGCCCCACGGGTGTGCATCATTTTCCCTCCAAGGTCACTGAGTGCCTCCAGACACCTGTGGGCCGGCTGAGCAACGTCGAGGTCCACTGGTTGATTCCCTCGGAGGACCCCTGTGCGTGCCGAGTGCTGGGCAACCACACACTGCGCGCTCCTTGAGGAGCACTACATCTCCAGAGCACTCGAACGCCCTCAGGACAACATGGCTGGTGAGTGCGAAGTGCCCAGGAAGACTCTGTCATGGCCCTTGTGTGAGCTGCCATGAGAGAACGCTGTGCTTGGAACACTGCGAGGCCCGCCCTCGTACCAGAAGTCACTTTGCTCGAGGAGAAAGTCAGCATCTTAGCATGCTGTGTGGCTCCCAGCACACCCAGCGTGAACCCATGCCTGGAAGTAAGGCCCTGATTTGCCGTGCAGAAGCGGAGGCGTGCTGCAGCTTCCAGGAGGCGGAGGCCTCTGCTCTGCATACCTTGAAAGGCAGCACAGCTTTCTGGACACCTGGGAGGCTAGCCGGGGCACCCTGTTCCCGGCAGGAACACTGAGTAACCCCAGGCGCACCTGGGTCTGCTAAGCAACATCCAGGCCCGTAGCCCTTTAGAGCCCCTCTGTGCACGCCGAGCGTAGGGAAACGCACTGCCCTCTCTTTTGGAGCAGCTTGGTTTCCTCAGCACTCGCACACGTTCACGAACACCGTTCTGGCACATCCCACATGGCGCGGAGGTCTTACGCGTTGCCCTAATCGGAGCTGCGCTCAGAGTAACCCTCGTCTTCGCATTCCAACCAGGACCTCCTGACTGAAGGCACCGTGCCTCCTAGAGGACGGCGGCTTGGGTTCTTACTGCAATTCAAGTCCTGTTCCTTCTTTGGCACTGCAGGCAGACCCAGGCCCAGAGGAGCAGCTACGGCGTTCCTTTGTTGAGACGGTTCGCTGGATGCGGGCCTCCGTACTTCGATAAGTTGACTCAAGGAAGGAAACAGAGGGTAATCGGTGTCTCTTGGGACTCGTTAGAAACCACAGGGATGTACACTGAGTGTGCCCATGAAAACGGGGGCCTGCTGGAACTAGCCCTGCTTTCCCATTTGGAGGGCGGCATTCATGCCTGCCTTGAAGCTCCCTGACATTCCCGGCTCCCGACAGGCCAGTGAGCCCTGGAAGAATGCTTCGGGGAAAATTATGAGTTTGCTCTCTCTAAACCAGGGGCTTCCGTGGCCGCGGTGGCGGTCCGCATGACAGGCTCTAGAGCTAAAGGGAACCTCAACGTGAGAACTCGCCTCCAGGTTAGGCCGAGTAGCCGTGCAGAAAGGGAGGCATGCAGCTCTTTCCAGGAGTTCTTAGTCGCTTTGTTTTAAAGGAAGTACACGTCCGGGGACTCCTAGGCCCCACGGGTGTGCATCATTTTCCCTCCAAGGTCACTGAGTGCCTCCAGACACCTGTGGGCCGGCTGAGCAGCGTCAACGTCCATTGGTTGATTCCCTCGGAGGACCTCTGTGCGTGCCGACTGCTGGGCAACCACACACTGCGCGTTCCTTGAGGAGCACTACATCTCCAGAGCCCTCGAACGCCCTCAGGACAACATGGCTGGTGAGTGCGAAGTGCCGAGGAAGACTCTGTCATGGCCCTTGTGTGAGCTGCCATGAGAGAACGCTGTGCTTGGAACACTGCGAGGCCCGCCCTCGTACCTGAAGTCACTCTGCTCGAGGAGAAAGTCAGCATCTTAGCATGCTGTGTGGCTCCCGGCACACCCAGCGTGAACCCATGCCTGGAAGTAAGGCCCTGATTTGCCGTGCAGAAGCGGAGGCGTGCTGCAGCTTCCAGGAGGCGGAGGCCTCTGCTCTGCATACCTTGAACGGCAGCACAGCTTTCTGGACACCTGGGAGGCGAGCCGGGGCACCCTGTTCCGGCAGGAACACTGAGTAACCCCAGGCGCACCTGGGTCTGCTAAGCAACATCCAGGCCCGTAGCCCTTTAGAGCCCCTCTGTGCACGCCGAGCGTAGGGAAACGCACTGCCCTCTCTTTTGGAGCAGCTTGGTTTCCTCAGCACTCGCACACGTTCACGAGCAACGTTCTTGCACCTCCCACATGGCGCGGAGGTCTTACGCGTTGCCCTAATCGGAGCTGCGCTCAGAGTAACCCTCGTCTTCGCATTCCATCCAGGACCTCCTGACTGAAGGCACCGTGCCTCCTAGAGGACGGCGGCTTGGGTTCTTACTGCAATTCAAGTCCTGTTCCTTCTTTGACACTGCAGGCAGCCCCAGGCCCAGAGGAGCAGCTACGGCGTTCCTTGGTTGAGACAGTTCGCTGGATGCGGGCCTCCCTACTTCGATAAGTTGACTCAGGGAAGGAAACACTGTGTAACCGGTGTCTCTTGGGACTCGTTAGAAACCACAGGGATGTACGCTGAGTGTGCCCATGAAAACGGGGGCCTGCTGGATCTAGCCCTGCTTTCCCATTTGGAGGGCGGCATTCATGCCTGCCTTGAAGCTCCCTGACATTCCCGGCTCCCGACAGGCCAGTGAGCCCTGGAAGAATGCTTCGGGGAAAATTATGAGTTTGCTCTCTCCTAACCAGGGGCTTCCGTGGCCGCGGTGGCGGTCCGCATGACAGGCTCTAGAGCTAAAGGGAACCTCAACGTGAGGACTCGCCTCCAGGTTAGGCCCTGAGTAGCCGTGCAGAAAGGGAGGCATGCAGCTCTTTCCAGGAGTTCTTAGTCGCTTTGTTTTAAAGGAAGTACACGTCCGGGGACTCCTAGGCCCCACGGGTGTGCATCATTTTCCCTCCAAGGTCACTGAGTGCCTCCAGACACCTGTGGGCCGGCTGAGCAACGTCGAGGTCCACTGGTTGATTCCCTCGGAGGACCCCTGTGCGTGCCGAGTGCTGGGCAACCACACACTGCGCGCTCCTTGAGGAGCACTACATCTCCAGAGCCCTCGAACGCCCTCAGGACAACATGGCTGGTGAGTGCGAAGTGCCCAGGAAGACTCTGTCATGGCCCTTGTGTGAGCTGCCATGAGAGAACGCTGTGCTTGGAACACTGCGAGGCCCGCCCTCGTACCAGAAGTCACTTTGCTCGAGGAGAAAGTCAGCATCTTAGCATGCTGTGTGGCTCCCAGCACACCCAGCGTGAACCCATGCCTGGAAGTAAGGCCCTGATTTGCCGTGCAGAAGCGGAGGCGTGCTGCAGCTTCCAGGAGGCGGAGGCCTCTGCTCTGCATACCTTGAACGGCAGCACAGCTTTCTGGACACCTGGGAGGCTAGCCGGGGCACCCTGTTCCCGGCAGGAACAGTGAGTAACCCCAGGCGCACCTGGGTCTGCTAAGCAACATCCAGGCCCGTAGCCCTTTAGAGCCCCTCTGTGCACGCCGAGCGTAGGGAAACGCACTGCCCTCTCTTTTGGAGCAGCTTGGTTTCCTCAGCACTCGCACACGTTCACGAACACCGTTCTGGCACATCCCACATGGCGCGGAGGTCTTACGCGTTGCCCTAATCGGAGCTGCGCTCAGAGTAACCCTCGTCTTCGCATTCCAACCAGGACCTCCTGACTGAAGGCACCGTGCCTCCTAGAGGACGGCGGCTTGGGTTCTTACTGCAATTCAAGTCCTGTTCCTTCTTTGGCACTGCAGGCAGCCCCAGGCCCAGAGGAGCAGCTACGGCGTTCCTTTGTTGAGACGGTTCGCTGGATGCGGGCCTCCGTACTTCGATAAGTTGACTCAGGGAAGGAAACAGAGGGTAATCGGTGTCTCTTGGGACTCGTTAGAAACCACAGGGATGTACACTGAGTGTGCCCATGAAAACGGGGGCCTGCTGGAACTAGCCCTGCTTTCCCATTTGGAGGGCGGCATTCATGCCTGCCTTGAAGCTCCCTGACATTCCCGGCTCCCGACAGGCCAGTGAGCCCTGGAAGAATGCTTCGGGGAAAATTATGAGTTTGCTCTCTCTAAACCAGGGGCTTCCGTGGCCGCGGTGGCGGTCCGCATGACAGGCTCTAGAGCTAAAGGGAACCTCAACGTGAGAACTCGCCTCCAGGTTAGGCCGAGTAGCCGTGCAGAAAGGGAGGCATGCAGCTCTTTCCAGGAGTTCTTAGTCGCTTTGTTTTAAAGGAAGTACACGTCCGGGGACTCCTAGGCCCCACGGGTGTGCATCATTTTCCCTCCAAGGTCACTGAGTGCCTCCAGACACCTGTGGGCCGGCTGAGCAGCGTCCACGTCCATTGGTTGATTCCCTCGGAGGACCTCTGTGCGTGCCGACTGCTGGGCAACCACACACTGCGCGTTCCTTGAGGAGCACTACATCTCCAGAGCCCTCGAACGCCCTCAGGACAACATGGCTGGTGAGTGCGAAGTGCCGAGGAAGACTCTGTCATGGCCCTTGTGTGAGCTGCCATGAGAGAACGCTGTGCTTGGAACACTGCGAGGCCCGCCCTCGTACCAGAAGTCACTCTGCTCGAGGAGAAAGTCAGCATCTTAGCATGCTGTGTGGCTCCCGGCACACCCAGCGTGAACCCATGCCTGGAAGTAAGGCCCTGATTTGCCGTGCAGAAGCGGAGGCGTGCTGCAGCTTCCAGGAGGCGGAGACCTCTGCTCTGCATACCTTGAACGGCAGCACAGCTTTCTGGACACCTGGGAGGCGAGCCGGGGCACCCTGTTCCGGCAGAAACACTGAGTAACCCCAGGCGCACCTGGGTCTGCTAAGCAACATCCAGGCCCGTAGCCCTTTAGAGCCCCTCTGTGCACGCCGAGCGTAGGGAAACGCACTGCCCTCTCTTTTGGAGCAGCTTGGTTTCCTCAGCACTCGCACACGTTCACGAGCAACGTTCTTGCACCTCCCACATGGCGCGGAGGTCTTACGCGTTGCCCTAATCGGAGCTGCGCTCAGAGTAACCCTCGTCTTCGCATTCCATCCAGGACCTCCTGACTGAAGGCACCGTGCCTCCTAGAGGACGGCGGCTTGGGTTCTTACTGCAATTCAAGTCCTGTTCCTTCTTTGACACTGCAGGCAGCCCCAGGCCCAGAGGAGCAGCTACGGCGTTCCTTGGTTGAGACAGTTCGCTGGATGCGGGCCTCCCTACTTCGATAAGTTGACTCAGGGAAGGAAACACTGTGTAACCGGTGTCTCTTGGGACTCGTTAGAAACCACAGGGATGTACGCTGAGTGTGCCCATGAAAACGGGGGCCTGCTGGATCTAGCCCTGCTTTCCCATTTGGAGGGCGGCATTCATGCCTGCCTTGAAGCTCCCTGATATTCCCGGCTCCCGACAGGCCAGTGAGCCCTGGAAGAATGCTTCGGGGAAAATTATGAGTTTGCTCTCTCCTAACCAGGGGCTTCCGTGGCCGCGGTGGCGGTCCGCATGACAGGCTCTAGAGCTAAAGGGAACCTCAACGTGAGGACTCGCCTCCAGGTTAGGCCCTGAGTAGCCGTGCAGAAAGGGAGGCATGCAGCTCTTTCCAGGAGTTCTTAGTCGCTTTGTTTTAAAGGAAGTACACGTCCGGGGACTCCTAGGCCCCACGGGTGTGCATCATTTTCCCTCCAAGGTCACTGAGTGCCTCCAGACACCTGTGGGCCGGCTGAGCAACGTCGAGGTCCACTGGTTGATTCCCTCGGAGGACCCCTGTGCGTGCCGAGTGCTGGGCAACCACACACTGCGCGCTCCTTGAGGAGCACTACATCTCCAGAGCCCTCGAACGCCCTCAGGAAAACATGGCTGGTGAGTGCGAAGTGCCCAGGAAGACTCTGTCATGGCCCTTGTGTGAGCTGCCATGAGAGAACGCTGTGCTTGGAACACTGCGAGGCCCGCCCTCGTACCAGAAGTAACTTTGCTCGAGGAGAAAGTCAGCATCTTAGCATGCTGTGTGGCTCCCAGCACACCCAGCGTGAACCCATGCCTGGAAGTAAGGCCCTGATTTGCCGTGCAGAAGCGGAGGCGTGCTGCAGCTTCCAGGAAGCGGAGGCCTCTGCTCTGCATACCTTGAACGGCAGCACAGCTTTCTGGACACCTGGGAGGCTAGCCGGGGCACCCTGTTCCCGGCAGGAACACTGAGTAACCCCAGGCGCACCTGGGTCTGCTAAGCAACATCCAGGCCCGTAGCCCTTTAGAGCCCCTCTGTGCACGCCGTGCGTAGGGAAACGCACTGCCCTCTCTTTTGGAGCAGCTTGGTTTCCTCAGCACTCGCACACGTTCACGAACACCGTTCTGGCACATACCACATGGCGCGGAGGTCTTACGCGTTGCCCTAATCGGAGCTGCGTTCAGAGTAATCCTCGTCTTCGCATTCCATCCAGGACCTCCTGACTGAAGGCACCGTGCCTCCTAGAGGACGACGGCTTGGGTTCTTACTGCAATTCAAGTCCTGTTCCTTCTTTGGCACTGCAGGCAGCCCCAGGCCCAGAGGAGCAGCTACGGCGTTCCTTGGTTGAGACAGTTCGCTGGATGCGGGCCTCCCTACTTCGATAAGTTGACTCAGGGAAGGAAACACTGTGTAACCGGTGTCTCTTGGGACTCGTTAGAAACCACAGGGATGTACGCTGAGTGTGCCCATGAAAACGGGGGATTGCTGGAACTAGCCCTGCTTTCCCATTTGGAGGGCGGCATTCATGCCTGCCTTGAAGCTCCCTGACATTCCCGGCTCCCAACAGGCCAGTGAGCCCTGGAAGAATGCTTCGGGGAAAATTATGAGTTTGCTCTCTCTAAACCAGGGGCTTCCGTGGCCGCAGTGGCGGTCCGTATCACAGGCTCTAGAGCTCAAGGGAACCTCAACGTGAGAACTCGCCTCCAGGTTAGGCCCTGAGTAGCCGTGCAGAAAGGGAGGCATGCAGCTCTTTCCAGAAGTTCTTTGTCACTTTGTTTTAAAGGAAGTACACGTCCGGGGACTCCTAGGCCCCACGGGTGTGCATCATTTTCCCTCCAAGGTCACTGAGTGCCTCCAGACACCTGTGGGCCGGCTGAGCAACGTCGAGGTCCACTGGTTGATTCCCTCGGAGGACCCCTGTGCGTGCCGAGTGCTGGGCAACCACACACTGCGCGTTCCTTGAGGAGCACTACATCTACAGAGCCCTCGAACGCCCTCAGGACAACATGGCTGGTGAGTGCGAAGTGCCCAGGAAGACTCTGTCATGGCCCTTGTGTGAGCTGCCATGAGAGAACGCTGTGCTTGGAACACTGCGAGGCCCGCCCTCGTACCAGAAGTCACTCTGCTCGAGGAGAAAGTCAGCATCTTAGCATGCTGTGTGGCTCCCAGCACACTCAGCGTGAACCCATGCCTGGAAGTAAGGCCCTGATTTGCCGTGCAGAAGCGGAGGCGTGCTGCAGCTTCCAGGAGGCGTAGGCCTCTGCTCTGCATACCTTGAATGGCAGCACAGCTTTCTGGACACCTGGGAGGCTAGCCGGGGCACCCTGTTCCCGGCAGGAACACTGAGTAACCCCAGGCGCACCTGGGTCTGCTAAGCAACATCCAGGCCCGTAGCCCTTTAGAGCCCCTCTGTGCACACCGAGTGTAGGGAAACGCACTGCCCTCTCTTTTGGAGCAGCTTGGTTTCCTCAGCACTCGCACACGTTCACGAACACCGTTCTGGCACATCCCACATGGCGCGGAGGTCTTACGCGTTGCCCTAATCGGAGCTGCGCTCAGAGTAACCCTCGTCTTCGCATTCCAACCAGGACCTCCTGACTGAAGGCACCGTGCCTCCTAGAGGACGGCGGCTTGGGTTCTTACTGCAATTCAAGTCCTGTTCCTTCTTTGGCACTGCAGGCAGCCCCAGGCCCAGAGGAGCAGCTACGGCGTTCCTTTGTTGAGACGGTTCGCTGGATGCGGGCCTCCGTACTTCGATAAGTTGACTCAGGGAAGGAAACAGAGGGTAACCGGTGTCTCTTGGGACTCGTTAGAAACCACAGGGATGTACGCGGAGTGTGCCCATGAAAACGGGGGCCTGCTGGAACTAGCCCTGCTTTCCCATTTGGAGGGCGGCATTCATGCCTGCCTTGAAGCTCCCTGACATTCCCGGCTCCCGACAGGCCAGTGAGCCCTGGAAGAATGCTTCGGGGAAAATTATGAGTTTGCTCTCTCTAAACCAGGGGCTTCCGTGGCCGCGGTGGCGGTCCGCATGACAGGCTCTAGAGCTAAAGGGAACCTCAACGTGAGAACTCGCCTCCAGGTTAGGCCCTGAGTAGCCGTGCAGAAAGGGAGGCATGCAGCTCTTTCCAGGAGTTCTTAGTCGCTTTGTTTTAAAGGAAGTACATGTCCGGGGACTCCTAGGCCCCACGGGTGTGCATCATTTTCCCTCCAAGGTCACTGAGTGCCTCCAGACACCTGTGGGCCGGCTGAGCAACGTCGAGGTCCACTGGTTGATTCCCTCGGAGGACCCCTGTGCGTGCCGACTGCTGGGCAACCACACACTGCGCGATCCTTGGGTAGCGCTACATCTCCAGAGCCCTCGAACGACCTCAGGACAACATGGCTGGTGAGTGCGAAGTGCCCAGGAAGACTCTGTCATGGCCCTTGTGTGAGCTGCCATGAGAGAACGCTGTGCTTGGAACACTGCGAGGCCCGCCCTCGTACCTGAAGTCACTCTGCTCGAGGAGAAAGTCAGCATCTTAGCATGCTGTGTGGCTCCCGGCACACCCAGCGTGAACCCGTACCTGGAAGTAAGGCCCTGATTTGCCGTGCAGAAGCGGAGGCGTGGTGCAGCTTCCAGGAGGCGGAGGGCTCTGCTCTGCATACCTTGAATGGCAGCACAGCTTTCTGGACACCTGGGAGGCTAGCCGGGGCACCCTGTTCCCGGCAGGAACACTGAGTAACCCCAGGCGCACCTGGGTCTGCTAAGCAACATCCAGGCCCGTAGCCCTTTAGAGCCCCTCTGTGCACGCCGAGCGTAGGGAAACGCACTGCCCTCTCTTTTGGAGCAGCTTGGTTTCCTCAGCACTCGCACACGTTCACGAACACCGTTCTGGCACATCCCACATGGCGCGGAGGTCTTACGCGTTGCCCTAATCGGAGCTGCGCTCAGAGTAACCCTCGTCTTCGCATTCCATCCAGGACCTCCTGACTGAAGGCACCGTGCCTCCTAGAGGACGGCGGCTTGGGTTCTTACTGCAATTCAAGTCCTGTTCCTTCTTTGGCACTGCAGGCAGCCCCAGGCCCAGAGGAGCAGCTACGGCGTTCCTTGGTTGAGACGGTTCGCTGGATGCGGGACTCCCTACTTCGATAAGTTGACTCAGGGAAGGAAACAGAGGGTAATCGGTGTCTCTTGGGACTCGTTAGAAACCACAGGGATGTACGCTGAGTGTGCCCATGAAAACGGGGGCCTGCTGGAACTAGCCCTGCTTTCCCATTTGGAGGGCAGCATTCATGCCTGCCTTGAAGCTCCCTGACATTCCCGGCTCCCGACAGGCCAGTGAGCCCTGGAAGAATGCTTCGGGGAAAATTATGAGTTTGCTCTCTCTAAACCAGGGGCTTCCGTGGCCGCGGTGGCGGTCTGCATGACAGGCTCTAGAGCTAATGGGAACCTCAACGTGAGAACTCGCCTCCAGGTTAGGCCCTGAGTAGCCGTGCAGAAAGGGAGGCATGCAGCTCTTTCCAGGAGTTCTTAGTCGCTTTGTTTTAAAGGAAGTACACGTCCGGGGACTCCTAGGCCCCACGGGTGTGCATCATTTTCCCTCCAAGGTCACTGAGTGCCTCCAGACACCTGTGGGCAGGCTGAGCAACGTCGAGGTCCACTGGTTGATTCCCTCGGAGGACCCCTGTGCGTGCCGAGTGCTGGGCAACCACACACTGCGCATTCCTTGGGTAGCACTACATCTCCAGAGCCCTCGAACGCCCACAGGACAACATGGCTGGTGAGTGCGAAGTGCCCAGGAAGACTCTGTCATGGCCCTTGTGTGAGCTGCCATGAGAGAACGCTGTGCTTGGAACACTGCGAGGCCCGCCCTCGTACCTGAAGTCACTCTGCTCGAGGAGAAAGTCAGCATCTTAGCATGCTGTGTCGCTACCGGCACACCCAGCATGAACCCATGCCTGGAAGTAAGGCCCTGATTTGCCGTGCAGAAGCGGAGGCGTGCTGCAGTTTTCATGAGGCGGTGGCCTCTGCTCTGCATACCTTTAATGGCAGCACAGCTTTCTGGATACCTTGGAGGCTAGCAGGGGCACCCTGTTCCCATCAGTAACACTGAGTACCCCCAGGTGCACCTGGGTCTGCTAAGCAACATCCAGGCCCGTAGCCCTTTAGAGCCCCTCTGTGCACGCCGAGCGTAGGGAAACGCACTGCCCTCTCTTTTGGAGCAGCTTGGTTTCCTCAGCACTCGCACACGTTCTCGAACACCGTTCTGGCACATCCCACATGGCGCGGAGGTCTTACGCATTGCCCTAATCGGAGCTGCGCTCAGAGTAACCCTTGTCTTCGCATTGCATCCAGGACCTCCTGACTGAAGGCACCGTGCCTCCTAGAGGACGGCGGCTTGGGTTCTTACTGCAATTCAAGTCCTGTTCCTTCTTTGGCACTGCAGGCAGCCCCAGGCCCAGAGGAGCAGCTACGGTGTTCCTTGGTTGAGACGGTTCGCTGGATGCGGGCCTCCCTACTTCGATAAGTTGACTCAGGGAAGGAAACAGAGGGTAACCGGTGTCTCTTGGGACTCGTTAGAAACCACAGGGATGTACGCTGAGTGTGCCCATGAAAACGGGGGATTGCTGGAACTAGCCCTGCTTTCCCATTTGGAGGGCGGCATTCATGCCTGCCTTGAAGCTCCCTGACATTCCCGGCTCTCGACAGGCCAGTGAGCCCTGGAAGAATGCTTCGGGGAAAATTATGAGTTTGCTCTCTCTAAACCATGGGCTTCCGTGGCCGCGGTGGTGGTCTGCATGACAGGCTCTAGAGCTAAAGGGAACCTCAACGTGAGAACTCGTCTCCAGGTTAGGCCCTGAGTAGCCGTGCAGAAAGGGAGGCATGCAGCTGTTTCCATGAGATCTTAGTCGCTTACATGCTTTATTTGAAAGGAAGTACACGTCCGGGGATTCCTAGGCCCCACGGGTGTGCCTCATTTTCCCTCCAAGGTCACTGAGTGCCTCCAGACAACTGTGGGCCAGCTGAGCAACGTCGAGGTCCACAACAAGACCTCCGTTCCCCTGCCTAGGTGGGCGGCGGGGCCCTGCCGGGACGGGCGGGCCGCTGGGCTTACGGTAAGGCACAAGCGCCTGCTAGCTGCGCCTCAATAGGCAGCCTGCGACCCCGCCAGCATCTACTGCCAAAGCAGCCTAGAAGGGCCCGATCTCGCCGCGATCGAGGAAGTTAAGCAGGGTCGGGCCTGGTTAGAACTCGGATGGGAGACCTCTAGGGAAGACCCGGTGCTCTAGGCTTTTTGCCTCCCGCTCCGCCTTCTCATTTTGTCACTCAGCGGCGTTCGCGGCTATCTCCGCCCCCGCCCGGCACAGCTGCAAGCCCCACCTCCTCAGGCCCCTCCCACCAGAGCAAGCGTCTGATGGGGCGCTCCCCGCCTGCCTGAGCGGCCAGGCGGCCAGAAGGCGTCCCTGGAAGGCAGAGGCACACCAGACGCTCCGGCGGTGACCTGAAGGGAACCAGACGTGGCCGCGGATCCGGGGACCGTCCTTGCGGCCCGCGAGCCCCTCGACCTGCACCTGGCTGCCCCCACTGCAGCCCAGCCCTGGCGCTGCCACCTGTCTGCCGGGCTGGCTCTCCACAGCTCCATACGGAAAAAGCCGCCCCTCCGCCGTTTCGCCATGGCCGGGGGCGGGAGCGGGATCGAGGGCCCAGGCCACTTCCCAGCGCCTGCCGGGCACCTGGGGAGGGGTCCTGAGCTCGGACGGTGGCGTGGGGTCGAGGGTGGTGTTGCTGGGTCTTAGGGGCCGTACCAACTCAATGACGGCTCCACGATCCACCATCAACCATCCACCATCCTCCATCCACAATCCACCGTCCATCCATCCACCATCCACAATCCACCATCCACCATCCACCATCCACCATCCATCCATCCACCATCCGCCATCCACCATCCAGCATCCACAATTCATTCATCATCCACCTTCCACCATCCACCATCCATCCATAAACCATCCAACATCCACCATCCATCATCCAACATCCACCATCCATTCATTCACCATCCACCATCCACCATCCAACATCCACCATCCACCATCCTCCATCCATCCAACCACCATCCACCATCCACCATCCATCCATCCACCATCCACCATCCACCATCCACCATCCATCCATCCACCATCCACCATCCACCACCCACCACCCACCATCCACCATCCACCATCCATCCTCCGACATCCATCATCAACCATCCACCATCCACCAACCACCATCGGTCATCCACAATCCACCATCCACCATCCACCATCAATCCACCATCCACAATCCACAATCCATCACCATCCACCACCCACCATCCACAATCCATCCACCATCCACCATCAACAATCCATCCACCATCCACCATCCACAATCCATCCACCATCCGTCATCCATCCATACACCATCCATCATTCAACATGCAACATCCACCATGCTCCATACACCATCCACCATCCACCATCCTCCATCCACAATCCATCCACCATCCACCATCCACCATCCACAATCCATCCACCAACCACCATCCACAATCCACCATCCACAATGCATCCACCATCCACCATCCACCATCCATCCATCCACAATCCACCATCCACCATCCACCATCCATCCATCCACCATCCACCATCCTCCATCCAACATCCACCATTCGCCATCCACCATGCACAATCCACAACCCACCATCCAATATCCTCCGTCCACCATCCACCATCCATCATCCACCAACCATCATTCACCATCCACCATCTGTCATCCATCATCCACCATCAATCATCCACCATCCACAATCCATCCACCATGCACCATACACAATCCACCATCCACAATCCATCCACTATCCATCATCCATAATCCATCCACCATCCACCATCCGTCATCCATCATCCCCTATCCACCATCCACCATCCATCATCCACCATCCACAATCCACAATCCACAATCCACCATCCACCATCCACAATCCATCCACAATCCACCATCCACCATCCACAATCCATCCACCATCCACCATCCACCATCCACCATCCACCATCCACCATCCAGCATCCACCATCCACAATCCATCCACCATCCACCATCCACCATCCAAAATCCAGCATCCACCATCCATCATCCACCATCCACAATCCATCCACCATCCACCATCCACCATCCAACATCCACCATCCATCCAATCACAAACCAACATCCACCATCCACCATCCACCATCCACCATCCACCATACTCCAACCATCCATCCACAATCCACCATCCACCATTCACCATGCATCCATCCACCATCCACCATCCACCATGGACCATCCACCATCCATCATCCTCCATCCATCCATCCACCATCCACCATCCACCATCCACCATCCATCCATCCACCATACACCATCCACCATCCACCAACCTCCATCCATCCATCCACCATCCACCATCCACCATTCACCATCCATCCATCCACCATCCACCATACAACATCCTCCATCCACCATCCACCATCCTCCATCCAACATCAACCATCCACCATCCACCATCCTCTATCCAGCATCCACCATACACCATCCACCATATATCATCCACCATCCACCGTCCGTCATCCATCATCCACAATCCACCATCCACCCTCCATCCATCCACACTCCACCATCCATCCATCCACCATCCACCATCCTCATCCATCATCCACCTTCCACAGTACACCAACCATCAATCCTCCATTCACCATCCACCATCCACCATCCACCATCCATCTATCCACCATTCACCATCCACCATCCATCCATCCAGCATCCACCATCCACCATCCATCCATCCACAATCCATCCACCATCCACCACCCACCATCCATCCATCCACCAACCACAATCCATCCACCATCCAACATCCACAATCCACCATCCACCATCCACCATCCATTGATCCAGCATCCACCATCCTCATCCATCATCCACCATCCACCATCCACCATCCATCCAACCACCATCCACAATCAACCATCCTCCATCCACCATCCACCATCCTCCATGCCCCATGCACAATCCAACATACACCATCAACCATCCATCCATCCACCATCCACCATTCACCATCCACCATCCATCCATCCACCTTCCATCCATCCAACATCCACCATCCACCAGCCACCATCCACCATCCACCATTCACCATCCATCATCCTCCATCCATCATCCACCATCCACCATCATCCATCCACCATTCACCATCCATCCAAACAACATCCACCATCCTCATCCATCATCCACCATCCACCATCCACACATCCATCCATCCAGCATCCACCCTCCTCCATCCATCCATCCATCATCCACCATCCACCATCCACCATCCCCCATCCACCATCCACCATCCTCCATCCACCATCCTCTATCCACCATCCACAATCAACCATCCACCATCCACCAATCATCCATCCACCATCCACCATCCTCCATCCACCAACCACCATCCACCATCCATCAATCCACCATCCACAATCCACCCACCATCCAACATCCACAATCCACCATCCAACATCCACCATCCATCCATCCACCATCCAACCATCCTCCATCCACAATCCACCTTCCACCATCCACCATCCAGCATCCATCCATCCACCATCCACAATCCATCCACAATCCACCTTCCACCATCCACCATCCACCATTCGTCATCCATCATCCACCATCCACCATCCACCATCCACCATCCACAATCAATCCACCATCCACCATCCACCATCCACCATCCATCATATATCCATCCACCATCCACCATCCACCATCCAACATCCTCCATTCATCCATTCACCACCCACCATCCACCATCCACAATCCACCATCCACCATCCATCCATCCACCATCCACCATCCACAATCCACAATCCATCAACCTTCCACCATCCACCATTCACAATCCACAATCCATCCACCATCCACCATCCACAATCCATTTACCACCCACCATCCACCATCCACCATCCATCCATCCATCCACACTCCACCATCCACCATCCACCATCCATCCATCCACCATCCACCATCCACCATCCACCATCCACCATCCACCATCCACCATCCACCATCCATCTATCCACCATCCACCATCCATCATCCTTCCATCCAGCATCCACCATCCACCATCCATCCATCCACAATCCATCCACCATCCACCACACACCATCCAACATCCACCATCCACCATCCATCCTCCGACATCCATCATCAACCATCCACCATCCACCATCCATCATCCACCATCCACAATCCATCCACCATCCACCATGCACCATCCACCATCCATCCATCCACCATCTACCATCCACCATCCATCATCCATCGATGCATCTACCATCAACAATCCACCATCCACCATCCACCATCCATCATCCTCCATCCATTCTCCACCATACACCATCCACCATCCACCGTCCACTATCCATCATCTTCCATCCATCCATCCACCATAGAGCATCCACCATCCAACATCCGTCCATCCACCATCCACCATTCACCATCCACCATCCACCATCCACCATCCTCCATCCATCCATCCACCATCCACCATCGACCATTCACCATCCATCCATCCACAATCCACTATCGAACATCCTCCATCCAACATCCACCATCCTCCATCCACCATCCACAACACACCATCCAATATCCTCCTTCCACCATCCACCATCCATCATCCACCATCCATCATCCACCATCCACCATCCGTCATCCATCATCCACCATCCACCAACGACCATCCTTCATCCACCATCCACAATCAATCCACCATCCACCATCCACAATCCACCATCCACAATCCATTCACCATCCATCATCCATAATCCATCCACCATCTACCATCCGTCATCCATCACCCACCATCCAGCATCCACCATCCATCCATCCGGCATCCACCATCCTCCATCCATCCATCCACAATTCACTACCATCCATCCCCCATCCCCCATCCAACATCCACCATCCTCCATCAATCCATCCACAATCCACCATCCACCATTCACCATCCATCCATCCACCATCCACCATACAACATCCTCCATCCACCATCCACCATCCTCCATCCACCATCCACCATCCACCATCCACCATCCACAATCCTCCATCCAGCATCCACCATCCACCATCCACCATATATCATCCACCATCCACCGTCCGTCATCCATCATCCACCATCCACTATCAACCATCCATCATCCACCATCCACAATCCATCCACCATCCACCATCCACCATCCACCATCCACAATCCACCATCCACCATCTATCCATCCACCATCGTCCTTCCTCCATCCACCATCCACCATCCACCATCCATCCATCCACACTCCACCATCCATCCATCCACCATCCACCATCCTCCTCCATCATCCACCTTCCACCATCCACCAACCATCCATTCTCCATCCACCATCCACCATCCACCATCCACCATCCTCCATCCATCCATCCACCATCCACCATCGACCATTCACCATCCATACATCCACCATCCACCATCGAACATCCTCCATCCAACATCCACCATCCACAACACACCATCCAATATCCTACGTCCACAATCCACCATCCATCATCCACCATCCATCATCCACCATCCACCATCCGTCATCCATCATCCACCATCCACCATCCACCATCCTTCATCCACCATCCACAATCAATACACCATCCACCATCCACAATCCACCATCCACAATCCATCCACCATCCACCATCCATAATCCATCCAACATCCACCATCCGTCATCCATCACCCACCATCCAGCATCCACCATCCTTCCATCCGCCATCCACTATCCTCCATCCATCCATCCACAATTCACCACCATCCATTCCCCATCCCCCATCCACCGTCCACCATCCTCCATCCATCCATCCACAATCCACCATCCACCATTCACCATCCATCCATCCACCATCCACCATACAACATCCTCCATCCACCATCCACCATCCTCCATCCACCATCCACCATCCACCATCCAACATCCTCCATCCACCATCCACCATCCACCATCCACCATACATCATCCACCATCCACCGTCCGTCATCCATCATCCACCATCCACTATCCACCATCCATCATCTACCATCCACATTCCATCCACCATCCACCATCCACCATCCACCATCCACAATCCACCGTCCTCCATCCACCATCCACCATCCTCCATGCACCATGCACAATCCAACATACACCATCAACCATCCATCCATCCACCATCCAACCATCCTCCATCCACAATCCACCTTCCACCATCCACCATCCACCATCCATCCATCCACCATCCACCATCCACCATCCTCCATCCACCATCAACCATCCTCTATCCGCCATCCACCATCCTCCATCCACCATCCACCATCCACCATCCTCAATCCACCATCCATCATCCTCCATTCTCCATCCACCATGCACCATCCACCATTCATCCAACCACCATCCACCATCCTCATCCATCATCCACCATCCACCATCCATCCATCCACCATCCACCATCCACCATCCACCGTCTACCATCCATCAACCATCAATCCAGCATCCACCATCCTCATCCATCATACTCAATCCACCATCCACCATCCATCCATCCACCATCCACCATCCACCATCCACCATCCACTATCCACCATCCATCCATCCACTATCCACCATCCACCATCCTCCATCCACCATCAACCCTCCTCCATCCGCCATCCACCATCCACCATCCACCATCCACCATCCACCATCCATCCATCCTCCATCCACAATGCACCATCCACCATCCACCATCCATCCATCCACCATCCACAATCCATCCACAATCCACCTTCCACCATCCACCATCCACCATCCGTCATCCATCATCCACCATCCACCATCCACCATCCACCATCCTCCATTCATCCATCCACCACCAACCATCCACCATCCACAATCCACCATCAACCATCCACCATCCACCATCCACCATCCACAATCCATCCACCATCCACCATCCACCATCCACCATCCACCATCCATAATACAACCATCCACCATCCACCATCCACCATCCACCATCCTCCATTCATCCATCCACCACCAACCATCCACCATCCACAATCCACCATCCACCATCCATCCATCCACCATGCACCATCCACAATCCACAATCCATCCACCATCCACCATCCACCATACACCATCCACAATCCATCCACAATCCACCATCCACAATCCATTTACCATCCACCATCCACCATCCACCATCCATCCATCCATCCACACTCCACCATCCACCATCCACCATCCATCCATCCACCATCCACCATCCACCATCCACCATCCACCATCCACCATCCACCAACCACCATCCATCCATTCACCATCTACCATCCACCATCCACCATCCACCATCCTGATCCATCCATCCACCATCTACCATCCATCCAACCACCATCCACCATCCACCATACACCATCCATCCATCCACCAACTATACATACACAATCCACCATCCACCATCCACCATCAACCATCCTCCATCCACCATCCACCATCCACAATCCACTATCCACCATCCACCTTCCACCATCCACCATCCTCCATTCTTCCATCCAGCATCCACCATTCACCATCCACCATCAACCTTCCACCATCCATCCATCCAACATCCACCATCCTCCATTCACAATCCATCCATCCACCATCCACCATCCACCATCCATCCATCCACCTTCCACCATCCACCATCCATCATCCACCATCCACCATCCAGCATCCATCAATCCACCATCCACAATCCATCCACCATCCAACATCCACAATCCACCATCCACCATTCACCATCCATCCATCCACCATCCACCATACAACATCCTCCATCCACCATCCACCATCCTCCATCCACCATCCACCATCCACCATCCACCATCCTCCATCCAGCATCCACCATCCACCATCCACCATACATCATCCACCATCCACCGTCCGTCATCCATCATCCACCATCCACCATTAACCATCCATCCATCCACACTCCACCATACATCCATCCACCATCCACCATCCTCATTCATCATCCACCTTCCACAATACACCAACCATCAATCCTCCATCCACCATCCACCATCCACCATCCATCCATCCATCATCCACCATCCACCATCCATCAAACCACAATCCATCCACCATCCACCAACCACCATCCACCATCCACCATCCACCATCCACCATCTACCATCCATCCATCCACCATCCACCATCCACCATCCACCATCCATCCATCTACCAACTATCCATACACAATCCACCATACACCATCCACCATCCACCATCCTCTATCCACCATCCACCGTCCACAATCCACTATCCACCATCCACCATCCACCATCCACCATCCTCCATTCATCCATCCACCATCCACCATCCACCATCCTCCATTCATCCATCCACCATCCACCATTCACCATCCACCATCCACCATCCATCCATCCACCATCCACCATCCTCCATTCACTATCCAGCCATCCACCATCCACCATCCACAATCCTCCATCCACCATCCACCATCCTCCATCCACCATCCACCATCCACCATCCATCCAACCACCATCCATCCATCCACCTTCCACCATCCACCATCCATCAATCCACCATCCACCATCCACCATCCTCCATTCACCTTCAACCATCCTCCATCCACCATCCACCATCCTCCATCCACCATCCACCATCCACCATCCTCAATCCACCATCCATCATCCTCCATTCTCCATCCACCATGCACCATCCACCATTCACCCAACCACCATCCACCATCCTCATCCATCATCCACCATCCACCATCCATCCATCCACCATCCACCATCCACCATCCACCGTCTACCATCCATCAACCATCAATCCAGCATCCACCATCCTCATCCATCATACTCAATCCACCATCCACCATCCATCCATCCATCATCCACCATCCACCATCCATCAAACCACAATCCATCCACCATCCACCACCCACCATCCACCATCCACCATCCACCATCTACCATCCATCCAACCACCATCCACCATCCACCATCCACCATCCATCCATCCACCAACTATCCATACACAATCCACCATCCACCATCCACCATCCACCATCCTCTATCCACCATCCACCATCCACAATCCACTATCCACCATCCACCATCCACCATCCACCATCCTCCATTCATCCATCCACCATCCACCATCCACCATCCTCCATTCATCCATCCACCATCCACCATTCACCAACCACCATCCACCATCCATCCATCCACCATCCACCATCCTCCATTCATTATCCATCCATGCACCATCCACCATCCACCATCCTCCATCCACCATCCACCATCCTCCATCCACCATCCACCATCCACCATCCATCCATCCACCATCCACCATCCACCATCCACCATCCACCATCCACCATCCACCAACCACCATCCATCCATTCACCATCTACCATCCACCATCCACCATCCACCATCCTGATCCATCCATCCACCATCTACCATCCATCCAACCACCATCCACCATCCACCATACACCATCCATCCATCCACCAACTATACATACACAATCCACCATCCACCATCCACCATCAACCATCCTCCATCCACCATCCACCATCCACAATCCACTATCCACCATCCACCTTCCACCATCCACCATCCTCCATTCTTCCATCCAGCATCCACCATTCACCATCCACCATCCACCTTCCACCATCCATCCATCCACCATCCACCATCCTCCATTCACAATCCATCCATCCACCATCCACCATCCACCATCCTCCAGCCACCCTCCACCATCCTCCATCCACCATCCACCATCCACCATCCATCCAACCACCTTGCATCCATCCACCTTCCACCATCCACCATCCATCATCCACCATCCACCATCCAGCATCCATCAATCCACCATCCACAATCCATCCACCATCCAACATCCACAATCCACCATCCACCATTCACCATCCATCCATCCACCATCCACCATACAACATCCTCCATCCACCATCCACCATCCTCCATCCACCATCCACCATCCACCATCCACCATCCTCCATCCAGCATCCACCATCCACCATCCACCATACATCATCCACCATCCACCGTCCGTCATCCATCATCCACCATCCACCATTAACCATCCATCCATCCACACTCCACCATACATACATCCACCATCCACCATCCTCATTCATCATCCACCTTCCACAATACACCAACCATCAATACTCCATCCACCATCCACCATCCACCATCCATCCATCCATCATCCACCATCCACCATCCATCAAACCACAATCCATCCACCATCCACCACCCACCATCCACCATCCACCATCCACCATCCACCATCTACCATCCATCCAACCACCATCCACCATCCACCATCCACCATCCATCCATCCACCAACTATCCATACACAATCCACCATCCACCATCCACTATCCTCTATCCAACATCCACCATCCACAATCCACTATCCACCATCCACCATCCACCATCCACCATCCTCCATTCATCCATCCACCATCCACCATCCACCATCCTCCATTCATCCATCCACCATCCACCATTCACCATCCACCATCCACCATCCATCCATCCACCATCCACCATCCTCCATTCACTATCCATCCATCCACCATCCACCATCCACCATCCTCCATCCACCATCCACCATCATCCATCCACCATCCACCATCCACCATCCATCCAACCACCATCCATCCATCCACCTTCCACCATCCACCATCCATCATCCACCATCCACCATCCAGCATCCATCCATCCACCATCCACAATCCATCCACCATCCAACATCCACAATCTACCATCCACCATTCATCATCCATCCATCCACCATCTACCATCCTCATCCATCATCCACCATTCACCATCCACCATAAATCCATCCACCTTCAAAAATCAACCATCCACCATCCACCATCCATCCATCCACCAACCACAATCCATCCACCATCCAACATCCACAATCCACCATCCACCATCCACCATCCATTCATCCAGCATCCACCATCCTCATCCATCCTCCACCATCCACCATCCACCATCCATCCATCCACCATCCACAATCCACCATCCTCCATCCACCATCCACCATCCTCCATGCACCATGAACAATCCAACATACACCGTCAACCATCCATCCATCCACCATCCACCATTCACCATCCACCATCCATCCATACACCTTCCATCCATCCAACATCCACCATCCACCAGCCACCATCCACCATCCACCATTCACCATCCATCATCCTCCATCCATCATCCACCATCCACAATCCTCCATCCACCATTCACCATCCATCCAACCAACATCCACCATCCTCATACATCATCCACCATCCACCATCCACTATCCATCCATCCAGGATCCACCCTCCTCCATCCATCGATCCACCATCCACCATCCACCATCCACCATCCTCCATCCACCATCCACCATCTACCATCCTCCATCCACCATCCACCATCCACCATCCACCATCCATCAATCCACCATCCACAATCCACCCACCATCCAACATCCACAATCCACCATCCACCATCCACCATCCATCCATCCACCATCCAAACATCCTCCATCCACAATCTACTTTCCACCATCCACCATCCACCATCCATCAATCCACCATCCACCATCCACCATCCTCCATCCACCTTCAACCATCCTCCATCCACCATCCACCATCCTCCATCCACCATCCACCATCCACCATCCTCAATCCACCATCCATCATCCTCCATTCTCCATCCACCATGCACCATCCACCATTCATCCAACCACCATCCACCATCCTCATCCATCATCCACCATCCACCATCCATCCATCCACCGTCCACCATCCACCATCCACCGTCTACCATCCATCAACCATCAATCCAGCATCCACCATCCTCATCCATCATACTCAATCCACCATCCACCATCCATCCATCCACCATCCACCATCCACAATCCACCATCCACTATCCACCATCCATCCATCCACTATCCACCATCCACCATCCTCCATCCACCATCAACCCTCCTCCATCCGCCATCCACCATCCACCATCCACCATCCACCATCAACCATCCATCCATCCTCCATCCACAATGCACCATCCACCATCCACCATCCATCCATCCACCATCCACAATCCATCCACAATCCACCTTCCACCATCCACCATCCACCATCCGTCATCCATCATCCACCATCCACCATCCACCATCCACCATCCTCCATTCATCCATCCACCACCCACCATCCACCATCCACAATCCACCATCAACCATCCACCATCCACCATCCACCATCCACAATCCATCCACCATCCACCATCCACCATCCACCATCCATAATACAACCATCCACCATCCACCATCCACCATCCACCATCCTCCATTCATCCATCCACCAACCACCATCCACCATCCACAATCCACCATCCACCATCCATCCATCCACCATGAACCATCCACAATCCACAATCCATCCACCATCCACCATCCACCATTCACCATCCACAATCCATCCACAATCCACCATCCTCAATCCATTTACCATCCACCATCCACCATCCACCATCCATCCATCCATCCACACTCCACCATCCACCATCCACCATCCACCATCCACCATCCACCATCCACCAACCACCATCCATCCATTCACCATCCACCATCCACCATCCACCATCCTGATCCATCCATCCACCATCTACCATCCATCCAACCACCATCCACCATCCACCATACACCATCCATCCATCCACCAACTATACATACACAATCCACCATCCACCATCCACCATCAACCATCCTCCATCCACCATCCACCATCCACAATCCACTATCCACCATCCACCTTCCACCATCCACCATCCTCCATTCTTCAATCCAGCATCCACCATTAACCATCCACCATCCACCTTCCACCATCCATCCATCCACCATCCACCATCCTCCATTCACAATCCATCCATCCACCATCCACCATCCACCATCCTCCATCCACCTTCCACCATCCTCCATCCACCATCCACCATCCACCATCCATCCAACCACCATCCATCCATCCACCTTCCTCCATCCAACATCCACCATCCACAATCCATCCACCATCCACAATCCACCATCCTCCATTCATCCATCCACCATCCACCATTCACCATCCACTATCCACCATCCTCCATTCATCCATCCATCATCCACCATCCACCATCCAGCATCCATCAATCCACCATCCACAATCCATCCACCATCCAACATCCACAATCCACCATCCACCATCCACCATCCATCCATCCACCATCCAACATACAACATCCTCCATCCACCATCCACCATCCTCCATCCACCATCCACCATCCACCATCCACCATCTTCCATCCAGCATCCACCATCCACCATCCACAATACATCATCCACCATCCACCGTCCGTCATCCATCATCCACCATCCACTATCCACCATCCATCATCCACCATCCACAATCCATCCACCATCCACCATCCACCATCCACCATCCACAATCCACCATCCACCATCTATCCATCCACCATCGTCCTTCCTCCATCCACCATCCACCATCCACCATCCATCCATCGACACTCCACCATCCATCCATCCACCATCCACCATCCTCCTCCATTATCCACTTTCCACCATCCACCAACTATCCATTCTCCATCCACCATCCACCATCCACCATCCACCATCCACCATCCTCCATCCATCCTTCCACCATCCACCATCCACCATCCACCATTCATAATACAACCATCCACCATCCACCATCCACCATCCACCATCCTCCATTCATCCATCCACCACCCACCATCCACCATCCACAATCCACCATCCACCATCCATCCATCCACCATGAACCATCCACAATCCACAATCCATCCACCATCCACCATCCACCATTCACCATCCACAATCCATCCACAATCCACCATCCTCAATCCATTTACCCTCCACAATCCACCATCCACCATCCATCCATCCATCCACACTCCACCATCCACCATCCACCATCCATCCATCCACCATCCACCATCCACCATCCACCATCCACCATCCACCATCCACCAACCACCATCCATCCATTCACCATCCACCATCCACCATCCACCATCCTGATCCATCCATCCACCATCTACCATCCATCCAACCACCATCCACCATCCACCATACACCATCCATCCATCCACCAACTATACATACACAATCCACCATCCACCATCCACCATCAACCATCCTCCATCCACCATCCACCATCCACCATCCACCATCCTCGATCCACCTTCCACCATCCTCCATCCACCATCCACCATCCACCATCCATCCAACCACAATCCATCCATCCACCTTCCTCCATCCTACATCCACCATCCACAATCCATCCACCATCCACCATCCTCCATTCATCCATCCACCATCCACCATTCACCATCCACCATCCACCATCCACCATCCACCATCCACCATCCATCTATCCACCATCCACCATCCATCATCCTTCCATCCAGCATCCACCATCCACCATCCATCCATCCACAATCCATCCACTATCCACCACACACCATCCAACATCCACCATCCACCATCCATCCTCCGACATCCATCATCAACCATCCACCATCCACCATCCATCATCCACCATCCACAATCCATCCACCATCCACCATGCACCATCCACCATCCATCCATCCACCATCTACCATCCACCATCCATCATCCATCGATCCATCTACCATCAACAATCCACCATCCACCATCCACCATCCATCATCCTCCATCCATCCCTCACCATATACCATCCACCATCCACCGTCCACTATCCATCATCTTCCATCCATCCATCCACCATAGAGCATCCACCATCCAACATCCGTCCATCCACCATCCACCATTCACCATCCACCATCCACCATCCACCATCCTCCATCCATCAATCCACCATCCACCATCCACCATCCACCATCCACCATCCACAATCCACTATCGAACATCCTCCATCCAACATCCACCATCCTCCATCCACCATCCACAACACACCATCCAATATCCTCCATCCACCATCCACCATCCATCATCCACCATCCATCATCCACCATCCACCATCCGTCATCCATCATCCACCATCCACCAACGACCATCCTTCATCCACCATCCACAATCAATCCACCATCCACCATCCACAATCCACCATCCACAATCCATTCACCATCCATCATCCATAATCCATCCACCATCTACCATCCGTCATCCATCACCCACCATCCAGCATCCACCATCCATCCATCCGGCATCCACCATCCTCCATCCATCCATCCACAATTCACCACCATCCATCCCCCATCCCCCATCCAACATCCACCATCCTCCATCAATCCATCCACAATCCACCATCCACCATTCACCATCCATCCATCCACCATCCACCATACAACATCCTCCATCCACCATCCACCATCCTCCATCCACCATCCACCATCCACCATCCACAATCCTCAATCCAGCAACCACCATCCACCATCCACCATACATCATCCACCATCCACCGTCCGTCATCCATCATCCACCATCCACTATCCACCATCCATCATCCACCATCCACAATCCATCCACCATCCACCATCCACCATCCACCATCCACAATCCACCATCCACCATCTATCCATCCACCATCGTCCTTCCTCCATCCACCATCCACCATCCACCATCCATCCATCCACACTCCACCATCCATCCATCCACCATCCACCATCCTCCTCCATCATCCACCTTCCACCATCCACCAACCATCCATTCTCCATCCACCATCCACCATCCACCATCCACCATCCTCCATCCATCCATCCACCATCCACCATCGACCATTCACCATCCATACATCCACCATCCACCATCGAACATCCTCCATCCAACATCCACCATCCTCCATCCACCATCCACAACACACCATCCAATATCCTACGTCCACAATCCACCATCCATCATCCACCATCCATCATCCACCATCCAACATCCGTCATCCATCATCCACCATCCACCATCCACCATCCTTCATCCACCATCCACAATCAATACACCATCCACCATCCACAATCCACCATCCACAATCCATCCACCATCCATCATCCATAATCCATCCACCATCCACCATCCGTCATCCATCACCCACCATCCAGCATCCACCATCCTTCCATCCGCCATCCACTATCCTCCATCCATCCATCCACAATTCACCACCATCCATCCCCCATCCCCCATCCACCGTCCACCATCCTCCATCCATCCATCCACAATCCACCATCCACCATTCACCATCCATCCATCCACCATCCACCATACAACATCCTCCATCCACCATCCACCATCCTCCATCCACCATCCACCATCCACCATCCACCATCCTCCATCCAGCATCCACCATCCACCATCCACCATACATCATCCACCATCCACCGTCCGTCATCCATCATCCACCATCCACCATCCACCATCCACCATCCACCATCCACAATCCACCGTCCTCCATCCACCATCCACCATCCTCCATGCACCATGCACAATCCAACATACACCATCAACCATCCATCCATCCACCATCCAACCATCCTCCATCCACAATCCACCTTCCACCATCCACCATCCACCATCCATCCATCCACCATCCACCATCCTCCATCCACCATCAACCATCCTCTATCCACCATCCACCATCCTCCATCCACCATCCACCATCCACCATCCTCAATCCACCATCCATCATCCTCCATTCTCCATCCACCATGCACCATCCACCATTCATCCAACCACAATCCACCATCCTCATCCATCATCCACCATCCACCATCCATCCATCCACCATCCACCATCCACCATCCACCGTCTACCATCCATCAACCATCAATCCAGCATCCACCATCCTCATCCATCATACTCAATCCACCATCCACCATCCATCCATCCACCATCCACCATCCACCATCCACCATCCACTATCCACCATCCATCCATCCACTATCCACCATCCACCATCCTCCATCAACCATCAACCCTCCTCCATCCGCCATCCACCATCCACCATCCACCATCCACCATCCACCATCCATCCATCCTCCATCCACAATGCACCATCCACCATCCACCATCCATCCATCCACCATCCACAATCCATCCACAATCCACCTTCCACCATCCACCATCCACCATCCGTCATCCATCATCCACCATCCACCATCCACCATCCACCATTCTCCATTCATCCATCCACCACCAACCATCCACCATCCACAATCCACCATCAACCATCCACCATCCACAATCCATCCACCATCCACCATCCACCATCCACCATCCATAATACAACCATCCACCATCCACCATCCACCATCCACCATCCTCCATTCATCCATCCACCACCCACCATCCACCATCCACAATCCACCATCCACCATCCATCCATCCACCATGCACCATCCACAATCCACAATCCATCCACCATCCACCATCCACCATTCACCATCCACAATCCATCCACAATACACCATCCACAATCCATTTACCATCCACCATCCACCATCCACCATCCATCCATCCATCCACACTCCACCATCCACCATCCACCATCCATCCATCCACCATCCACCATCCACCATCCACCATCCACCATCCACCATCCACCAACCACCATCCATCCATTCACCATCTGCCATCCACCATCCACCATCCACCATCCTGATCCATCCATCCACCATCTACCATCCATCCAACCACCATCCACCATCCACCATACACCATCCATCCATCCACCAACTATACATACACAATCCACCATCCACCATCCACCATCAACCATCCTCCATCCACCATCCACCATCCACAATCCACTATCCACCATCCACCTTCCACCATCCACCATCCTCCATTCTTCCATCCAGCATCCACCATTCACCATCCACCATCCACCTTCCACCATCCATCCATCCACCATCCACCATCCTCCATTCACAATCCATCCATCCACCATCCACCATCCACCATCCTCCATCCACCATCCACCATCCTCCATCCACCATCCACCATCCACCATCCATCCAACCACCATCCATCCATCCACCTTCCACCATCCACCATCCATCATCCACCATCCACCATCCAGCATCCATCAATCCACCATCCACAATCCATCCACCATCCAACATCCACAATCCACCATCCACCATTCACCATCCATCCATCCACCATCGACCATACAACATCCTCCATCCACCATCCACCATCCTCCATCCACCATCCACCATCCACCATCCACCATCCTCCATCCAGCATCCACCATCCACCATCCACCATACATCATCCACCATCCACCGTCCGTCATCCATCATCCACCATCCACCATTAACCATCCATCCATCCACACTCCACCATACATCCATCCACCATCCACCATCCTCATTCATCATCCACCTTCCACAATACACCAACCATCAATCCTCCATCCACCATCCACCATCCACCATCCATCCATCCATCATCCACCATCCACCATCCATCAAACCACAATCCATCCACCATCCACCACCCACCATCCACCATCCACCATCCACCATCCACCATCTACCATCCATCCATCCACCATCCACCATCCACCATCCACCATCCATCCATCTACCAACTATCCATACACAATCCACCATCCACCATCCACCATCCACCATCCTCTATCCACCATCCACCGTCCACAATCCACCATCCACCATTCACCATCCATCCATCCACCATCGACCATACAACATCCTCCATCCACCATCCACCATCCTCCATCCACCATCCACCATCCACCATCCACCATCCTCCATCCAGCATCCACCATCCACCATCCACCATACATAATCCACCATCCACCGTCCGTCATCCATCATCCACCATCCACCATCCACCATCCATTCATCCAGCATCCACCATCCTCATCCATCCTCCACCATCCACCATCCACCATCCATCCATCCACCATCCACAATCCACCATCCTCCATCCACCATCTACCATCCTCCATGCACCATGCACAATCCAACATACACCATCAACCATCCATCCATCCACCATCCACCATTCACCATCCACCATCCATCCATACACCTTCCATCCATCCAACATCCACCATCCACCAGCCACCATCCACCATCCACCATTCACCATCCATCATCCTTCATCCATCATCCACCATCCACAATCCTCCATCCACCATTCACCATCCATCCAACCAACATCCACCATCCTCATACATCATCCACCATCCACCATCCACTATCCATCCATCCAGAATCCACCCTCCTCCATCCATCGATCCACCATCCACCATCCACCATCCACCATCCTCCATCCACCATCCACCATCCTCCATCCACCATCCTCCATCCACCATCCACAATACACCATCCACCATCTACCATCCATCCATCCACCATCTACCATCCTCCATCCACCATCCACCATCCACCATCCACCATCCATCAATCCACCATCCACAATCCACCCACCATCCAACATCCTCAATCCACCATCCACCATCCACCATCCATCCATCCACCATCCAACCATCCTCCATCCACAATCTACCTTCCACCATCCACCATCCACCATCCATCAATCCACCATCCACCATCCACCATCCTCCATCCACCTTCAACCATCCTCCATCCACCATCCACCATCCTCCATCCACCATCCACCATCCACCATCCTCAATCCACCATCCATCATCCTCCATTCTCCATCCACCATGCACCATCCACCATTCATCCAACCACCATCCACCATCCTCATCCATCATCCACCATCCACCATCCATCCATCCACCATCCACCATCCACCATCCACCGTCTACCATCCATCAACCATCAATCCAGCATCCACCATCCTCATCCATCATACTCAATCCACCATCCACCATCCATCCATCCATCATCCACCATCCACCATCCATCAAACCACAATCCATCCACCATCCACCACCCACCATCCACCATCCACCATCCACCATCCACCATCTACCATCCATCCAACCACCATCCACCATCCACCATCCACCATCCATCCATCCACCAACTATCCATACACAATCCACCATCCACCATCCACCATCCACCATCCTCTATCCACCATCCACCATCCACAATCCACTATCCACCATCCACCATCCACCATCCACCATCCTCCATTCATCCATCCACCATCCACCATCCACCATCCTCCATTCATCCATCCACCATCCACCATTCACCAACCACCATCCACCATCCATCCATCCACCATCCACCATCCTCCATTCATTATCCATCCATCCACCATCCACCATCCACCATCCTCCATCCACCATCCACCATCCTCCATCCACCATCCACCATCCACCATCCACCATCAATCCAAAGACCATCCTCCATCCACCATCCATCCAACCATCCTCCATCCATCCACCATCCACCATCCTCCATTCATCCATCCACCATCCACCATTCACCATCCATCCATGCACAATCCAACATCCACCATCCTCCATCCACCATCCACCATCCACCATCCTCAATCCACCATCCACCATCCTCCATTCTCCATCCACCATCCACCATCCACCATCCATCCATCCACCATCCACCATCCAGCATCCACCATCCACCATCCACCATCCACCATCCACTATCCACCATCCATCCATCCACTATCTACCATCCACCATCCTCCATCCACCATCAACCCTCCTCCATCCGCCATCCGCCATCCGCCATCTGCCATCCACCATCCACCATCCATCCATCCTCCATCCACCATGCACCATCCACCATCCACCATCCATCCATCCACCATCCAAAATCCATCCACAATCCACCTTCCACCATCCACCATCCACCATCCAACATACATCATCAACCATCCACAATCCATCCACCATTCACCATCCACCATCCACCATTCACCATCATCCATTCATCCATCCACCATCCACCATCCACCATCCACAATCCACCATCCACCATCCATCCATCCACCATCCACCATCCACCATCCACAATCCATCCACCATCCACAATCCACCATTCACCATCCACAATCCATCCACCATCCACCATCCACAATCCATTTACCATCCACCATCCACCATCCACCATCCATCCATCCATCCACTCTTCACTATCCACAATCCACCATCCATCCATCCACCATCCACCATCTTCCATCCACCATCCACTATCCACAATCCACTATTCTCCATCCACCATCCACCATCCACCATCCACCATTCATCCATCCACCATCCACAATCCTCCATCCACCATCCACCATCCACCATCCATCCATCCACCATCCACCATCCTCCATTCACCATCCATCCATCCACCATCCACAATCCACCATCCACAATCCACCATCCTCCATCCACCGTCCACCATTCTGCATCCACCGACCACCATCCACCATCCACCATCCATCCAACCATCATCAACCATCCACCATCCTCAATCCACCATCCACCATCCACCATGCACCATCCATCCAACCATCATCCACCATCCACCATCCACCCTCCACCATCCACCATCCATCCATCCGCCATCCAACATCCTCATCCATCATCCACCATCCACCATCCACCATCCTCCATCCACCATCCACCATCCTCCATCCACCATCCACCATCCTCCATCCACAATCCACCATCCTCCATCCACCATCCACAATCCACCATCCACCATCCATCCAACCATCATCCACCATCCACCATCCTCCATCCAGCATCCACCATCCTCCATCCACCATCCACCATCCTCCATCCACAATCCACCATCCTCCATCCACCATCCACAATCCACCATCCACCATCCATCCATCCACCATCCACCATCCACCATCCAACATCCACCATACACCATCCTCCATCCATCCATACACAATCCACCATCCACCATCCATCCATCCACCATCCACCATCCACCATCCACCATCCATCCATTCACCATCCATCCATCCACAATCCACCATCCACAATCCATCATCCATCCAACCACCATCCACCATCCGTATCCATCATCCACCATCCAACATCCATCCATCCACCATCCACAAACCACCCTCCTCCATCCATCCATCCAGCATCCACCATCCTCCATCCACCATCCATTATCCACCATCCACCATCCACTATCCAGCATCCTCCATCTACCATCAACCATTCAACATCCACCATCCATCCATCCACCATCCACCATCCACCAATCACCATCCATCCATACACCATACACCATCCACCATCCACCATCCACCATCCATCATCCATCCATCCCCCATCCACCATCCACCATCCACCATCCGTCATCCATCATCCACCATCCACCATCCATCATGCACCATACAAAATCCATCCACCATCCACCATTCACCATCCATCCATTCACCATCCATCCATCCACAATCCACCATCCACCATCCACAATCCACCATCCATCCAAACACCATCCACCATCCGTATCACTCATCCACCATCCACCATCCATCCATCCACCATCCAAAAACCACACTCCTCCATCCATCCATCCACCATCCACCATCCTCCATTCACCATCCACCATCCACCATCCACCATCCACCATCCATCCATCAACCATCGACCATCCTCATCCATCATCCACCATCCATCATCCAACATCCATCCATCCACAATCCACCTTCCACCATCCACCATCCACCATCCATCCATCCACCATCCACCATCCACCATCCTCCATCCAACATCAAACAACCTCCATCCACCATCCACCATCCTCCATCAATCATCCACCATCCACCATCCACCAACCACCATCCACAATCCATCCACCATCAACCATCCAAAATGCATCCACCATTAACCATCCACAATCAATCCACCATCCACCATCCACCATCCACCAAACATCCATCTACCATACACCATCCACTATCAACCATCCACCATCCACTGTCCATCCTTCCACCATCCACCATCCACCATCCAACATACACCATCCACCATCCTCCATCCATCCATACACAATCCACCATCCACCATCCATCCATCCACCATCCACCATCCACCATCCACCATCCATCCATTCACCATCCATCCATCCACAATCCACCATCCACAATCCACCATCCGTCCAACCACCAACCACCATCCGTATCCATCATCCACCATCCACCATCCATCCATCCACCATCCACAAACCACCCTCCTCCATCCATCCATCCACCATTCACCATTCTCCATCCACCATCCATCATCCACCATCCACCAACCACCATCCATCCATCCACCATCCACCATCCACCATCCACCATCCACCATCCACTATCCAGCATCCTCCATCTACCATCAACCATTCAACATCCACCATCCATCCATCCACCATCCACCATCCATCCATACACCATCCACCATCCACCATCCACCATCCACCATCCATCATCCATCCATCCCCCATCCACCATCCACCATCCACCATCCGTCATCCACCATCAACCATCCACCATCCATCATGCACCATCCATCATGCACCATACAAAATCCATCCACCATCCACCATCCACCATCCACCATCCAGAATCCATCCACCATCAACAATACACCATCCACCATCCATCCATCCAACATCCACCATCCACCATCCACCGTCCACCATCCACCATATACCATCCAGCATCCACCATCAACCATCCATCCATCCACAAACCACCATCCACCATTCACCATCCATCCATCCACCATCCACCGTCCACCATCCTCCATCCACCATCCATCATCCTCCATCCACCATCCACCATCCATCCATCCACCATCCATCCATCCATCCATCCACCATACACCATCCATCCATCGACCATCCACCATCCACCATCCTACATCCACCATCCACCATCCATCCATCCACCATCGACCATCCTCATCCATCATCCAACATCCATCATACAGCATCCATCCATCCACAATCCACCTTCCAGCATCCACCATCCACCATCCATCCATCCACCATCCACCATCCACCATCCTCCATCCACCATCAACCATCCTCCATCCACCATCCTCCATTCTCCATCCACCATCCACCATCCATCCATCCACCATCCACCATCCACCATCCATCCATCCACCATCCACCATCCACCATCCACCATCTACCATCCATCACCCATCAATCCAGCGTCCACCATCCACATCCATCATCCTCAATCCACCATCCACCATCCATCCATCTACCAACCACCATCCACAATCCACCATCCACTATCCACCATCCATCCATCCACTATCCACCATCCACCATCCTCCATCCACCATCAACCCTCCTCCATCCACCATCCGCCATCCGCCATCCGCCATCCACCATCCACCATCCATCCATCCACCATCCACAATCAAACATCCACCAACAATCCATCCACCATCCACCATCCACCATCCACCATCCACCATCCTCCATTCATCCATCCACCATCCACCATCCACAATCCACCATCCACCATCCATCCATCCACCATCCACAATCAAACATCCACCAGCCATCCATCCACCATCCACGATCTACCATCCTCCATCCACCATTCACCATCCTCCATGCACCATCCACCATCCACCATCCACCATCAATCCAACCGGCATCCTCCATCTACCATCCATCCAAACATCCTCCAACCATCCACCATCCACCATCCTCCATTCATACATCCACCATCCACCATCCACCATTCACCATCCATCCATCCAGAATCCACCATCCACCATCCTCCATCCGCCATCCACCATCCACCATCCAGCATCCAACATCCTCCATCCTCCATACACCATCCTCCATCCACCATCCACCATCCTCCATCCATCCATCCACCATCGACCATTCACCATTCACCATCCATCCATCCACCATCCACCATCCACCATCTTCCATCCACCATCCACCATCCTCCATCCAGCATCCACCATCCTCCATCCACCAACCACCATCATCCATCCACCATCCACCATTCACCATCCACCATCCACCATCCATCCATCCACCATCCACCATCCACAATCCACTATCCTCAATCCACCATCGATCCATCCACCACCCACCATCCACCATCCTCCATCCACCATCCACTCTCCTCCATCTGCCATCCACCATCCACCATCCACAATCCACCATCCACCATCCATCCATCCACCATCCACCATCCACCATCCACCAACCTCCATCCAACATTCACCATCCTCCATCCACCATCCACAATCCTCCATCCACCATCCTCCATTCTCATCCACCATCCACCATCCACCATCCAACACCATCCATCCACCATCACCATCCACCAACCCCCATCCACCATCCTCCATCCACCTTCCACCATCCACCATCCACCATCCACCATCCATCCATCCTCCATCTACCATCCACCATCCACAATCCACCTTCCATCCATCCACCATCCACCATCTACCATCCACCATCCATCTTTCCACCATCCACCATCCACAATCACCATCCATCCATCCACTATCCACTATCCACCATCCACCATCCAACATCCATCATCCTCCATCCATCATCCACAATCCACCATCCACCATCCACCATCCACCATCCATCCACCATCCATCATCAACCATCCACTACCCATCCATATACCATCCACCATCCACCATCCACCATCCATCCATCCTCCTTCCACCATCCTCCATCGATCCATACACCATCCACCATCCACCAACCATCCATCCACCATCCATCCATCCATCATCCACCATCCACCTTCCACCATCCACCATCCACCATCCATCATCCATCCATCCACCATCGAACATCCTCATCCATCATCCACCAACCATCATCCAGCATCCATCCATCCACAATCCACCATCAACCATCCACCATCCATCATCCATACATCCACCATCCACAATCCATCCAGCATCCACCATCCACAATCCACCATCCACCATCCACCATCCGTCATCAATCATCCATCATCCACCATCCACCAACCATCATCCAACATCCACAATCCTTCCTCCATCCACCATCCACAACCCACCATCCACCATCCACAATCCATCCACCATCCACCATCCACGATCCACAAACCATCAACCATCCACCATCCATCATCCACCATCCATCCACCCGCCATCCACCATACACCATCCATCATCCATCCATCCACCAACCACCATCCACCATCCACCATCCAACATACACATCCATCATTCACCATCCACCATCCACCATCCATCCATCGACCATCCACCATCCACCATCCACCATCCACCATCCACCATCCATCCATCCACCATCGACCATCCTCATCCATCATCCACCATCCATCATCCAACATCCATTCATCCACAATCCACCTTCCACCATCCACCATCCACCATCCATCCATCCACCATCCACCATCCTCCATCCACCATCCATCATCCACCATCCACCAACCACCATGCATCCATCCACCATCCACCATCCACCATCCATCCATTCACCATACATCCATCCACAATCCACCATCCACCATCCACAATCCACCATCCATCCAAACACCATCCACCATCCGTATCCCTCATCCACCATCCACCATCCATCCATCCACCATCCACAAACCACACTCCTCCATCCATCCATCCACCATCCACCATCCTCCATTCACCATCCACCATCCACCATCCAACATCCACCATCCATCCATCAACCATCGACCATCCTCATCCATCATCCACCATCCATCATCCAACATCCATCCATCCACAATCCACCTTCCACCATCCACCATCCACCATCCATCCATCCACCATCCACCATCCATTCACCATCCATCATGAACCCTCCACCATCCACCATCCACAATCCATCCACCAACCACCATCCTCCATCCTCCATCCACAATCCATCCACCATCCAACATCAAACATCCACCATCCACAATCCATCCAACATACACCATCGACAATCCATCCACCATGCGCAATCTACAATCCATCCACAATCCACCATCCACAATCCATCCACCATCCATCATCCACCATCAACCATCCATCCATTCACCATCCACCATCAAACATCCACCAACCATCCATCCACCATCCACGATCTACCATCCTCCATCCTCCATTCACCATCATCCATGCACCATCCACCATCCACCATCCACCATCAATCCAACCACCATCCTCCATCCACCATCCATCCAACCATCCTCCATCCATCCACCATCCTCCATTCATATATCTACCATCCACCATCCACCATTCACCATCCATCCATCCAAAATCCACCATCCACCATCCTCCATCCGCCATCCACCATCCACCATCCACCATCCACCATCCAACATCCTCCATCCTCCATACACCATCCTCCATCCACCATCCACCATCCACCATCCACCATCCTCCATCCATCCATCCACCATCGACCATTCACCATTCACCATCCATCCATCCACAATCCACCATCCACCATCTTCCATCCACCATCCACCATCCTCCATCCAGCATCCACCATCCTCCATCCACCAACCACCATCATCCATCCACCATCCACCATTCACCATCCACCATCCACCATCCATCCATCCACCATCCACCATCCAAAATCCACTATCCACAATCCACCATCGATCCATCCACCATCCACCATCCACCATCCTCCATCCACCATCCACCCTCCTCCATCCGCCATCCACCATCCACCATCCACCATCCACCATCCACCATCCATCCATCCTCCATCCACCATCTACCATCCACCATCCATCCACCCACCATCCACATTCCATCCACCATCCACCTTCCACCATCCACCTTCCACCATCCGTCATCCATCATCCACCATCCACCATCCATCATCCACCATCCACAATCCATCCACCATCCACCATTCACCATCCACCATCCGTCATCCATTATCCACCATTCACCATCCATCCATGCACAATCCAACATCCACCATCCTCCATCCACCATCCACCATCCTCAATCCACCATCCACCATCCTCCATTCTCCATCCAACATCCACCATCCACCATCCATCCATCCACCATCCACCATCCACCATCCACCATCCACCATCCACCATCCACTATCCATCCATCCACCATCCACCATCCACCATCCACCATCTACCATCCATCATCCATCAATCCAGCACACACCATCCTCATCCATCATCCTCAATCAACCATCCACCATACACGACCCACCATCCACCATCCACCATCCATCCATCCACCATCCACCATCCAACATCCACCAACCATCCATCAACCATCCACCATCAACCATCCTCCATCCACCATCCACCATCCTCCATCCACCATCCACCATCCACCATCCACCATCAATCCAAAGACCATCCTCCATCCACCATCCATCCAACCATCCTCCATCCATCCACCATCCACCATCCTCCATTCATCCATCCACCATCCACCATTCACCATCCATCCATGCACAATCCAACATCCACCATCCTCCATCCACCATCCACCATCCACCATCCTCAATCCACCATCCACCATCCTCCATTCTCCATCCACCATCCACCATCCACCATCCATCCATCCACCATCCACCATCCAGCATCCACCATCCACCATCCACCATCCACCATCCACTATCCACCATCCATCCATCCACTATCCACCATCCACCATCCTCCATCCACCATCAACCCTCCTCCATCCGCCATCCGCCATCCGCCATCTGCCATCCACCATCCACCATCCATCCATCCTCCATCCACCATGCACCATCCACCATCCACCATCCATCCATCCACCATCCAAAATCCATCCACAATCCACCTTCCACCATCCACCATCCACCATCCAACATACATCATCAACCATCCACAATCCATCCACCATTCACCATCCACCATCCACCATCCACCATCATCCATTCATCCATCCACCATCCACCATCCACCATCCACAATCCACCATCCACCATCCATCCATCCACCATCCACCATCCACCATCCACAATCCATCCACCATCCACAATCCACCATTCACCATCCACAATCCATCCACCATCCACCATCCACAATCCATTTACCATCCACCATCCACCATCCACCATCCATCCATCCATCCACTCTTCACTATCCACAATCCACCATCCATCCATCCACCATCCACCATCATCCATCCACCATCCACGATCCACAATCCACTATACTCCATCCACCATCCACCATCCACCATCCACCATTCATCCATCCAACATCCACAATCCTCCATCCACCATCCACCATCCACCATCCATCCATCCACCATCCACCATCCTCCATTCACCATCCATCCATCCACCATCCACAATCCACCATCCACAATCCACCATCCTCCATCCACCGTCCACCATTCTGCATCCACCGACCACCATCCACCATCCACCATCCATCTAACCATCATCAACCATCCACCATCCTCAATCCACCATCCACCATCCACCATGCACCATCCATCCAACCATCATCCACCATCCACCATCCACCCTCCACCGTCCACCATCCATCCATCCGCCATCCAACATCCTCATCCATCATCCACCATCCACCATCCACCATCCTCCATCCACCATCCACCATCCTCCATCCACCATCCACCATCCTCCATCCACAATCCACCATCCTCCATCCACCATCCACAATCCACCATCCACCATCCATCCAACCATCATCCACCATCCATCCAACCATCATCCACCATCCACCATCCTCCATGCACCATCCACCATCCTCCATCCACCATCCACCATCCTCCATCCACAATCCACCATCCTCCATCCACCATCCACAATCCACCATCCACCATCCATCCATCCACCATCCACCATCCACCATCCAACATCCACCATCCACCATCCTCCATCCATCCATACACAATCCACCATCCACCATCCATCCATCCACCATCCACCATCCACCATCCACCATCCATCCAATCACCATCCATCCATCCACAATCCACCATCCACAATCCATCATCCATGCAACCACCATCCACCATCCGTATCCATCATCCACCATCCAACATCCATCCATCCACCATCCACAAACCACCCTCCTCCATCCATCCATCCAGCATCCACCATCCTCCATCCACCATCCATCATCCACCATCCACCAACCACCATCCATCCATCCACCATCCACCATCCACCATCTACCATCCACCATCCACTATCCAGCATCCTCCATCTACCATCAACCATTCAACATCCACCATCCATCCATCCACCATCCACCATCCACCAATCACCATCCATCCATACACCATCCACCATCCACCATCCACCATCCACCATCCATCATCCATCCATCCCCCATCCACCATCCACCATCCACCATCCGTCATCCATCATCCACCATCCACCATCCATCATGCACCATACAAAATCCATCCACCATCCACCATCCACCATCCATCCATTCACCATCCATCCATCCACAATCCACCATCCACCATCCACAATCCACCATCCATCCAAACACCATCCACCATCCGTATCCCACATCCACCATCCACCATCCATCCATCCACCATCCAAAAACCACACTCCTCCATCCATCCATCCACCATCCACCATCCTCCATTCACCATCCACCATCCACCATCCACCATCCACCATCCATCCATCAACCATCGACCATCCTCATCCATCATCCACCATCCATCATCCAACATCCATCCATCCACAATCCACCTTCCACCATCCACCATCCACCATCCATCCATCCACCATCCACCATCCACCATCCTCCATCCAACATCAAACAACCTCCATCCACCATCCACCATCCTCCATCAATCATCCACCATCCACCATCCACCAACCACCATCCACAATCCATCCACCATCAACCATCCAAAATGCATCCACCATTAACCATCCACAATCAATCCACCATCCACCATCCACCATCCACCAAACATCCATCTACCATACACCATCCACTATCAACCATCCACCATCCACCGTCCATCCTTCCACCATCCACCATCCGCCATCCAACATACACCATCCACCATCCTCCATCCATCCATACACAATCCACCATCCACCATCCATCCATCCACCATCCACCATCCACCATCCACCATCCATCCATTCACCATCCATCCATCCACAATCCACCATCCACAATCCACCATCCATCCAACCACCAACCACCATCCGTATCCATCACCCACCATCCACCATCCATCCATCCACCATCCACAAACCACCCTCCTCCATCCATCCATCCACCATCCACCATTCTCCATCCACCATCCATCATCCACCATCCACCAACCACCATCCATCCATCCACCATCCACCATCCACCATCCACCATCCACCATCCACTATCCAGCATCCTCCATCTACCATCAACCATTCAACATCCACCATCCATCCATCCACCATCCACCATCCATCCATACACCATCCACCATCCACCATCCACCATCCACCATCCATCATCCATCCATCCCCCATCCACCATCCACCATCCACCATCCGTCATCCACCATCAACCATCCACCATCCATCATGCACCATCCATCATGCACCATACAAAATCCATCCACCATCCACCATCCACCATCCACCATCCAGAATCCATCCACCATCAACAATACACCATCCACCATCCATCCATCCAACATCCACCATCCACCATCCACCGTCCACCATCCACCATATACCATCCAGCATCCACCATCAACCATCCATCCATCCACAAACCACCATCCACCATTCACCATCCATCCATCCACCATCCACCGTCCACCATCCTCCATCCACCATCCATCATCCTCCATCCACCATCCACCATCCATCCATCCACCATCCATCCATCCATCCATCCACCATACACCATCCATCCATCGACCATCCACCATCCACCATCCTACATCCACCATCCACCATCCATCCATCCACCATCGACCATCCTCATCCATCATCCAACATCCATCATACAGCATCCATCCATCCACAATCCACCTTCCACCATCCACCATCCACCATCCATCCATCCACCATCCACCATCCACCATCCTCCATCCACCATCAACCATCCTCCATCCACCATCCTCCATTCTCCATCCACCATCCACCATCCATCCATCCACCATCCACCATCCACCATCCACCATCCATCCATCCACCATCCACCATCCACCATCCACCATCTACCATCCATCACCCATCAATCCAGCATCCACCATCCACATCCATCATCCTCAATCCACCATCCACCATCCATCCATCTACCAACCACCATCCACAATCCACCATCCACTATCCACCATCCATCCATCCACTATCCACCATCCACCATCCTCCATCCACCATCAACCCTCCTCCATCCGCCATCCGCCATCCGCCATCCGCCATCCACCATCCACCATCCACAATCCACTATCCTCAATCCACCATCGATCCATCCACCACCCACCATCCACCATCCTCCATCCACCATCCACTCTCCTCCATCCGCCATCCACCATCCACCATCCACCATCCACCATCCACCATCCATCCATCCACCATCCACCATCCACCATCCACCAACCTCCATCCAACATTCACCATCCTCCATCCACCATCCACAATCCTCCATCCACCATCCTCCATTCTCATCCACCATCCACTATCCACCATCCAACACCATCCATCCACCATCACCATCCACCAACCCCCATCCACCATCCTCCATCCACCTTCCACCATCCACCATCCACCATCCACCATCCATCCATCCTCCATCTACCATCCACCATCCACAATCCACCTTCCATCCATCCACCATCCACCATCTACCATCCACCATCCATCTTTCCACCATCCACCATCCACAATCACCATCCATCCATCCACTATCCACTATCCACCATCCACCATCCAACATCCATCATCCTCCATCCATCATCCACAATCCACCATCCACCATCCACCATCCACCATCCATCCACCATCCACCATCAACCATCCACTACCCATCCATATACCATCCACCATCCACCATCCACCATCCATCCATCCTCCTTCCACCATCCTCCATCGATCCATACACCATCCACCATCCACCAACCATCCATCCACCATCCATCCATCCATCATCCACCATCCACCTTCCACCATCCACCATCCACCATCCATCATCCATCCATCCACCATCGAACATCCTCATCCATCATCCACCAACCATCATCCAGCATCCATCCATCCACAATCCACCATCAACCATCCACCATCCATCATCCATACATCCACCATCCACAATCCATCCAGCATCCACCATCCACAATCCACCATCCACCATCCACCATCCGTCATCAATCATCCATCATCCACCATCCACCAACCATCATCCAACATCCACAATCCTTCCTCCATCCACCATCCACAACCCACCATCCACCATCCACAATCCATCCACCATTCACCATCCACCATCCACCATCCACAAACCATCAACCATCCACCATCCATCATCCACCATCCATCCACCCGCCATCCACCATACACCATCCATCATCCATCCATCCACCAACCACCATCCACCATCCACCATCCAACATACACATCCATCATTCACCATCCACCATCCACCATCCATCCATCGACCATCCACCATCCACAATCCACCATCCACCATCCACCATCCATCCATCCACCATCGACCATCCTCATCCATCATCCACCATCCATCATCCAACATCCATTCATCCACAATCCACCTTCCACCATCCACCATCCACCATCCATCCATCCACCATCCACCATCCTCCATCCACCATCCATCATCCACCATCCACCAACCACCATGCATCCATCCACCATCCACCATCCACCATCCATCCATTCACCATACATCCATCCACAATCCACCATCCACCATCCACAATCCACCATCCATCCAAACACCATCCACCATCCGTATCCTTCATCCACCATCCACCATCCATCCATCCACCATCCACAAACCACACTCCTCCATCCATCCATCCACCATCCACCATCCTCCATTCACCATCCACCATTCACCATCCAACATCCACCATCCATCCATCAACCATCGACCATCCTCATCCATCATCCACCAACCATCATCCAACATCCATCCATCCACAATCCACCTTCCACCATCCACCATCCACCATCCATCCATCCACCATCCACCATCCACCATCCTCGATCCAACATCAACCAACCTCCATCCACCATCCACCATCCTCCATCAATCATCCACCATCCACCATCCACCAACCACCATCCACAATCCATCAACCATCAACCATCCAAAATGCATCCACCATTAACCATCCACAATCAATCCACCATCCACCATCCACCATCCACCAAACATCCAACTACCATACACCATCCACTATCAACCATCCACCATCCACCGTCCATCCTTCCACCATCCACCAGCCACCATCCAACATCCACCATCCACCATCCTGCATCCATCCATACACAATCCACCATCCACCATCCATCCATCCACCATCCACCATCCACCATCCACCATCCATCCATTCACCATCCATCCATCCACAATCCACCATCCACAATCCACCATCCATCCAACCACCAACCACCATCCGTATCCATCATCCACCATCCACCATCCATCCATCCACTATCCACAAACCACCCTCCTCCATCCATCCATCCACCATCCACCATTCTCCATCCACCATCCATCATCCACCATCCACCAACCACCATCCATCCATCCACCATCCACCATCCACCAGCCACCAGCCACCATCCACTATCCAGCATCCTCCATCTACCATCAACCATTCAACATCCACCATCCATCCATCCACCATCCACCATCCACCAATCACCATCCATCCATACACCATCCACCATCCATCATCCACCATCCACCATCCATCATCCATCCATCCCCCATCCACCATCCACCATCCACCATCTGTCATCCATCATCTACCATCCACCATCCATCATGCACCATACAAAATCCATCCACCATCCACCATCCACCATCCACCATCCAGAATCCATCCACCATCAACAATACACCATCCACCATCCATCCATCCAACATCCACCATCCACCATCCACCGTCCACCATCCACCATCCACCATCCAGCATCCACCATCAACCATCCATCCATCCACAAACCACCATCCACCATTCACCATCCATCCATCCACCATCCACCGTCCACCATCCTCCATCCACCATCCACCATCCTCCATCCACCATCCACCATCCATCCATCCACCAACCATCCATCCATCCATCCACCATCCACCATCCATCCATCGACCATCCACGATCCACCATCCTACATCCACCATCCACCATCCATCCATCCACCATCGACCATCCTCACCCATCATCCAACATCCATCATACAGCATCCATCCATCCACAATCCACCTTCCACCATCCACCATCCACCATCCATCCATCCACCATCCACCATCCACCATCCTCCATCCACCATCAACCATCCTCCATCCACCATCCTCCATTCTCCATCCACCATCCACCATCCATCCATCCACCATCCACCATCCACCATCCACCATCCATCCATCCACCATCCACCATCCACCATTCTCCATCTACCATCCATCACCCATCAATCCAGCATCCACCATCCACATCCATCATCCTCAATCCACCATCCACAATCCATCCATCTACCAACCACCATCCACAATCCACCATCCACTATCCACCATCCATCCATCCAGTATCCACCATCCACCATCCTCCATCCACCATCAACCCTCCTCCATCCGCCATCCGCCATCCGCCATCCACCATCCACCATCCATCCATCCTCCATCCACCATGCACCATCCACCATCCACCATCCATCCAACCACCTTCCAAAATCCATCCACAATCCACCTTCCACCATCCACCATCCACCATCCACCATACATCATCCACCATCCACAATCCATCCACCATCCACCATCCACCATCCACCATCCTCCATTCATCCATCCACCATCCACCATCCACCATCCACAATCCACCATCCACCATCCATCCATCCACCATTCTCAATCAAACATCCACCAACAATCCATCCACCATCCACCATCCACCATCCACAATCCACCATCCTCCATTCATCCATCCACCATCCACAATCAAGCATCCACCATCCATCCATCCACCATCCACGATCTACCATCCTCCAACCACCATCCACCATCCATCCATCCACCATCGACCATCCTCATCCATCATCCACCATCCATCATCCAGCATCCATCCATCCACAATCCACCATCAACCATCCACCATCCACCATCCATTCATCCACCATCCACAATCCATCCAGCATCCACCATCCACCATCCACCATCCAACATCCACCATCCATCATCAATCATCCATCATCCACCATCCACCATCAATCATCCAACATCCACAATCCTTCCTCCATCCACCATCGACAATCCACCATCCACCATCCACAATCCATCCACCATCCACCATCCACCATCCACCATCCACAATCCATCCACCATCCACCATACACAAACCATCAACCATCCACCATCCATCATCCACCATCCATCCATCCACCATCCACCATACACCAGCCTCCATCCATCCATTCTCCATCCACAGTCCACCATGCACCATCCATCATCCACCATCCATCCATCCACCATCCACCATCCAACATCCATCATCAATCCATCCACCAACCACCATCCACCATCCAACATACACATCCATCATTCACCATCCACCATCCACCATCCATCCATCGACCATCCACCATCCACCATCCACCATCCACCATCCACCGTCCATCCGTCCAACATCGACCATCCTCATCCATCATCCACCATCTATCATCCAGTATCCATCCATCCACAATCCACCTTCCACCATCCACCATCCACCATCCATCCATCCACCATCCACCATCCACCATCCTCCATCCACCATCAACCATCCTCCATCCACCATCCTCCATCAATCATCCACCATCCACCATCCACCATCCACTATCCACAATCCAGCCACCATCAACCAACCAAAATGCATACACCATCCACCATCCACAATCAATCCACCATCCACCATCCACCATCCACCAAACCTCCATCTACCATACACCATCCACTATCCACCATCCACCATCCACCATCCATCCAACATCCACCATCAACCATCCACTATCCATCCATATACCATCCACCATCCACCATCCACCATCCATCCATCCTCCATCCACCATCCTCCATCGATCCATACACCATCCACCATCCAACATCCATCCATGCACCATCCATCCATACATCATCCACCATCCACCTTCCACCATCCACCATGCACCATCCATCATCCATTCATCCACGATCGAACATCCTCATCCATCATCCACCAACCATCATCCAGCATCCATCCATCCACAATCCACCATCCACCATCCACCATCCATCATCCATACATCCACCATCCACAATCCATCCAGCATCCACCATCCACAATCCACCATCCACCATCCACCATCCGTCATCAATCATCCATCATCCAACATCCACAATCCTTCCTCCATCCACCATCCACAATCCACCATCCACCATCCACAATCCATCAACCATCCACCATCCACCATCCACCATCCACAAACCATCAACCATCCACCATCCATCATCCACCATCCATCCTCCCACCATCCACCATCCACCATCCATCATCCATCCATCCACCAACCACCATCCACCATCCACCATCCAACATACACATCCATCATTCACCATCTACCATCCCCCATCCATCCATCGACCATCCACCATCCACCATCCACCATCCACCATCCACCATCCATCCATCCACCATCGACCATCCTCATCCATCATCCACCATCCATCATCCAACATCCATCCATCCACAATCCACCTTCCACCATCCACCATCCACAATCCATCAATCCACCATCCAACATCCACTATCCTCCATCCATCATCAACCATCCTCCATCCACCATCCACCATCCTCCATCAATCATCCACCATCCACCATCCACCAACCACCATCCACAATCCATCCACCATCAACCATCCAAAATGCATCCACCATCCACCATCCACTATCAATCCACCATCCACCACCCACCATCCACCATCCACCATCCACCATCCACCATCTACCATCCATCCAACCTCCATCCACCATCCACCATCCACCATCCATCCATCCACCAACTATCCATACACAATCCACCATCCACCATCCACCATCCTCTATCCAACATCCACCATCCACAATCCACTATCCACCATCCACCATCCACCATCCACCATCCTCCATTCATCCATCCACCATCCACCATCCACCATCATCCATTCATCCATCCACCATCCACCATTCACCATCCACCATCCACCATCCATCCATCCACCATCCACGATCCTCCATTCACTATCCATCCATCCACCATCCACCATCCACCATCCTCCATCCACCATCCACCATCCTCCATCCACCATCCACCATCCACCATCCATCCAACCACCATCCATCCATCCACCTTCCACCATCCACCATCCATCATCCACCATCCACCATCCAGCATCCATCCATCCACCATCCACAATCCATCCACCATCCAACATCCACAATCTACCATCCACCATTCATCATCCATCCATCCACCATCTACCATCCTCATCCATCATCCACCATTCACCATCCACCATAAATCCATCCACCTTCAAAAATCAACCATCCACCATCCACCATCCATCCATCCACCAACCACAATCCATCCACCATCCAACATCCACAATCCACCATCCACCATCCACCATCCATTCATCCAGCATCCACCATCCTCATACATCCTCCACCATCCACCATCCACCATCCATCCATCCACCATCCACAATCCACCATCCTCCATCCACCATCCACCATCCTCCATGCACCATGAACAATCCAACATACACCATCAACCATCCATCCATCCACCATCCACCATTCACCATCCACCATCCATCCATACACCTTCCATCCATCCAACATCCACCATCCACCAGCCACCATCCACCATCCACCATTCACCATCCATCATCCTCCATCCATCATCCACCATCCACAATCCTCCATCCACCATTCACCATCCATCCAACCAACATCCACCATCCTCATACATCATCCACCATCCACCATCCACTATCCATCCATCCAGGATCCACCCTCCTCCATCCATCGATCCACCATCCACCATCCACCATCCACCATCCTCCATCCACCATCCACCATCCTCCATCCACCATCCTCCATCCACCATCCACAATAAACCATCCACCATCCACCATCCATCCATCCACCATCTACCATCCTCCATCCACCGTCCACCATCCACCATCCACCATCCATCAATCCACCATCCACAATCCACCCACCATCCAACATCCACAATCCACCATCCACCATCCACCATCCATCCATCCACCATCCAACCATCCTCCATCCACAATCTACCTTCCACCATCCACCATCCACCATCCATCAATCCACCATCCACCATCCACCATCCTCCATCCACCTTCAACCATCCTCCATCCACCATCCACCATCCTCCATCCACCATCCACCATCCACCATCCTCAATCCACCATCCATCATCCTCCATTCTCCATCCACCATGCACCATCCACCATTCATCCAACCACCATCCACCATCCTCATCCATCATCCACCATCCACCATCCATCCATCCACCATCCACCATCCACCATCCACCTTCTACCATCCATCAATCATCAATCCAGCATCCACCATCCTCATCCATCATACTCAATCCACCATCCACCATCCATCCATCCACCATCCACCATCCACAATCCACCATCCACTATCCACCATCCATCCATCCACTATCCACCATCCACCATCCTCCATCCACCATCAACCCTCCTCCATCCGCCATCCACCATCCACCATCCACCATCAACCATCCATCCATCCTCCATCCACAATGCACCATCCACCATCCACCATCCATCCATCCACCATCCACAATCCATCCACAATCCACCTTCCACCATCCACCATCCACCATCCGTCATCCATCATCCACCATCCACCATCCACCATCCACCATCCTCCATTCATCCATCCACCACCCACCATCCACCATCCACAATCCACGATCAACCATCCACCATCCACCATCCACCATCCACAATCCATCCACCATCCACCATCCACCATCCACCATCCATAATACAACCATCCACCATCCACCATCCACCATCCACCATCCTCCATTCATCCATCCACCACCCACCATCCACCATCCACAATCCACCATCCACCATCCATCCATCCACCATGAACCATCCACAATACACAATCCATCCACCATCCACCATCCACCATTCACCATCCACAATCCATCCACAATCCACCATCCTCAATCCATTTACCATCCACCATCCACCATCCACCATCCATCCATCCATCCACACTCCACCATCCACCATCCACCATCCATCCATCCACCATCCACCATCCACCATCCACCATCCACCATCCACCAACCACCATCCATCCATTCACCATCCACCATCCACCATCCACCATCCTGATCCATCCATCCACCATCTACCATCCATCCAACCACCATCCACCATCCACCATACACCATCCATCCATCCACCAACTATACATACACAATCCACCATCCACCATCCACCATCAACCATCCTCCATCCACCATCCACCATCCACAATCCACTATCCACCATCCACCTTCCACCATCCACCATCCTCCATTCTTCCATCCAGCATCCACCATTCACCATCCACCATCCACCTTCAACCATCCATCCATCCACCATCCACCATCCTCCATTCACAATCCATCCATCCACCATCCACCATCCACCATCCTCCATCCACCTTCCACCATCCTCCATCCACCATCCACCATCCACCATCCATCCAACCACCATCCATCCATCCACCTTCCTCCATCCAACATCCACCATCCACAATCCATCCACCATCCACCATCCACCATCCTCCATTCATCCATCCACCATCCACCATTCACCATCCACTATCCACCATCCTCCATTCATCCATCCATCATCCACCATCCACCATCCAGCATCCATCAATCCACCATCCACAATCCATCCACAATCCAACATCCACAATCCACCATCCACCATTCACCATCCATCCATCCACCATCCAACATACAACATCCTCCATCCACCATCCACCATCCTCCATCCACAATCCACCATCCACCATCCACCATCCTCCATCCAGCATCCACCATCCACCATCCACAATACATCATCCACCATCCACCGTCCGTCATCCATCATCCACCATCCACTATCCACCATCCATCATCCACCATCCACAATCCATCCACCATCCACCATCCACCATCCACCATCCACAATCCACCATCCACCATCTATCCATCCACCATCGTCCTTCCTCCATCCACCATCCACCATCCACCATCCATCCATCGACACTCCACCATCCATCCATCCACCATCCACCATCCTCCTCCATTATCCACCTTCCACCATCCACCAACTATCCATTCTCCATCCACCATCCACCATCCACCATCCACCATCCACCATCCTCCATCCATCCATCCACCATCCACCATCGACCATTCACCATCCATCCATCCACCATCCACCATCGAACATCCTCTATCCAACATCCACCATCCTCCATACACCATCCACAACACACCATTCAATATCCTCCGTCCACCATCCACCATCCATCATCCACCATCCATCATCCACCATCCACCCTCCGTCATCCATCATCCACCATCCACCATCCACCATCCTTCATCCACCATCCACAATCAATCCACCATCCGCCATCCACAATCCACCGTCCACAATCCATCCACCATCCATCATCCATAATCCATCCACCATCCACCATCCGTCATCCATCACCCACCATCCAGCATCCACCATCCATCCATCCGCCATCCACCATCCTCCATCCATCCATGCACAATTCACCACCATCCATCCCCCATCCCCCATCCACCGTCCAGCATCCTCCATCCATACATCCACAATCCACCATCCACCATTCACCATCCATCCATCCACCATCCTCCATACAACATTCTCCATCCACAATCCACCATCCTCCATCCACCATCCACCATCCACCATCCACCATCCTCCATCCAGCATCCACCAACCACCATCCACCATACATCATCCACCATCCACCGTCCGTCATCCATCATCCACCATCCACTATCCACCATCCATCATCCACCATGCACAATCCATCCACCATCCACCATCCACCATCCACCATCCACAATCCACCATCCACCATCTATCCATCCACCATCGTCCTTCCTCCATCCACCATCCAGCATCCATCCATCCACACTCCACCATCCATCCATCCACGATCCACCATCCTCCTCCATCATCCACCTTCCACCATCCACCAACCATCCATTCTCCATCCACCATCCACCATCCACCATCCACCATCCACCATCCTCCATCCATCCATCCACCATCCACCATCGACCATTCACCATCCATCCATCCACCATCCACCATCGAACATCCTCCATCCAACATCCACCATCCGCCATCCACCATGCACCATCCACAACCCACCATCCAATATCCTCCGTCCACCATCCACCATCCATCATCAACCATCCTCCATCCACCATCCACCATCCTCCATCAATCATCCACCATCCACCATCCACCAACCACCATCCACAATCCATCCACCATCAACCATCCAAAATGCATCCACCATCCACCATCCACTATCAATCCACCATCCACCATCCACCATCCACCAAACATCCATCTACAATACACCATCCACTATCAACCATCCACCATCCACCGTCCATCCATCCACCATCCACCATCCACCATCCAACATCCACCATCCACCATCCTCCATCCATCCATAAACAATCCACCATCCACCATCAATGCATCCACCATCCACCATCCACCATCCACCATCCATCCATTCACCATCCATCCATCCACAATCCACCATCCACCATCCACAATCCACCATCCATCCAACCACCATCCACCATCCGTATCCATCATCCACCATCCACCATCCTCCATCCACCATCCACCATCCATCCATCCACCAACCATCCATCCATCCATCCACCATCCACCATCCATCCATCGACCATCCACGATCCACCATCCTACATCCACCATCCACCATCCATCCATCCACCATCGACCATCCTCACCCATCATCCAACATCCATCATACAGCATCCATCCATCCACAATCCACCTTCCACCATCCACCATCCACCATCCATCCATCCACCATCCACCATCCAAAATCCACTATCCACAATCCACCATCGATCCATCCACCATCCACCATCCACCATCCTCCATCCACCATCCACCCTCCTCCATCCGCCATCCACCATCCACCATCCACCATCCACCATCCACCATCCATCCATCCTCCATCCACCATCTACCATCCACCATCCATCCACCCACCATCCACATTCCATCCACCATCCACCTTCCACCATCCACCTTCCACCATCCGTCATCCATCATCCACCATCCACCATCCATCATCCACCATCCACAATCCATCCACCATCCACCATTCACCATCCACCATCCATCATCCATTATCCACCATTCACCATCCATCCATGCACAATCCAACATCCACCATCCTCCATCCACCATCCACCATCCTCAATCCACCATCCACCATCCTCCATTCTCCATCCAACATCCACCATCCACCATCCATCCATCCACCATCCACCATCCACCATCCACCATCCACCATCCACCATCCACTATCCATCCATCCACCATCCACCATCCACCATCCACCATCTACCATCCATCATCCATCAATCCAGCACACACCATCCTCATCCATCATCCTCAATCAACCATCCACCATACACGACCCACCATCCACCATCCACCATCCATCCATCCACCATCCACCATCCAACATCCACCAACCATCCATCAACCATCCACCATCAACCATCCTCCATCCACCATCCACCATCCTCCATCCACCATCCACCATCCACCATCCACCATCAATCCAAAGACCATCCTCCATCCACCATCCATCCAACCATCCTCCATCCATCCACCATCCACCATCCTCCATTCATCCATCCACCATCCACCATTCACCATCCATCCATGCACAATCCAACATCCACCATCCTCCATCCACCATCCACCATCCACCATCCTCAATCCACCATCCACCATCCTCCATTCTCCATCCACCATCCACCATCCACCATCCATCCATCCACCATCCACCATCCAGCATCCACCATCCACCATCCACCATCCACCATCCACTATCCACCATCCATCCATCCACTATCCACCATCCACCATCCTCCATCCACCATCAACCCTCCTCCATCCGCCATCCGCCATCCGCCATCTGCCATCCACCATCCACCATCCATCCATCCTCCATCCACCATGCACCATCCACCATCCACCATCCATCCATCCACCATCCAAAATCCATCCACAATCCACCTTCCACCATCCACCATCCACCATCCAACATACATCATCAACCATCCACAATCCATCCACCATTCACCATCCACCATCCACCATCCACCATCATCCATTCATCCATCCACCATCCACCATCCACCATCCACAATCCACCATCCACCATCCATCCATCCACCATCCACCATCCACCATCCACAATCCATCCACCATCCACAATCCACCATTCACCATCCACAATCCATCCACCATCCACCATCCACAATCCATTTACCATCCACCATCCACCATCCACCATCCATCCATCCATCCACTCTTCACTATCCACAATCCACCATCCATCCATCCACCATCCACCATCATCCATCCACCATCCACTATCCACAATCCACTATACTCCATCCACCATCCACCATCCACCATCCACCATTCATCCATCCAACATCCACAATCCTCCATCCACCATCCACCATCCACCATCCATCCATCCACCATCCACCATCCTCCATTCACCATCCATCCATCCAGCATCCACAATCCACCATCCACAATCCACCATCCTCCATCCACCGTCCACCATTCTGCATCCACCGACCACCATCCACCATCCACCATCCATCTAACCATCATCAACCATCCACCATCCTCAATCCACCATCCACCATCCACCATGCACCATCCATCCAACCATCATCCACCATCCACCATCCACCCTCCACCGTCCACCATCCATCCATCCGCCATCCAACATCCTCATCCATCATCCACCATCCACCATCCACCATCCTCCATCCACCATCCACCATCCTCCATCCACCATCCACCATCCTCCATCCACAATCCACCATCCTCCATCCACCATCCACAATCCACCATCCACCATCCATCCAACCATCATCCACCATCCATCCAACCATCATCCACCATCCACCATCCTCCATGCACCATCCACCATCCTCCATCCACCATCCACCATCCTCCATCCACAATCCACCATCCTCCATCCACCATCCACAATCCACCATCCACCATCCATCCATCCACCATCCACCATCCACCATCCAACATCCACCATCCACCATCCTCCATCCATCCATACACAATCCACCATCCACCATCCATCCATCCACCATCCACCATCCACCATCCACCATCCATCCAATCACCATCCATCCATCCACAATCCACCATCCACAATCCATCATCCATGCAACCACCATCCACCATCCGTATCCATCATCCACCATCCAACATCCATCCATCCACCATCCACAAACCACCCTCCTCCATCCATCAATCCAGCATCCACCATCCTCCATCCACCATCCATCATCCACCATCCACCAACCACCATCCATCCATCCACCATCCACCATCCACCATCTACCATCCACCATCCACTATCCAGCATACTCCATCTACCATCAACCATTCAACATCCACCATCCATCCATCCACCATCCACCATCCACCAATCACCATCCATCCATACACCATCCACCATCCACCATCCACCATCCACCATCCATCATCCATCCATCCCCCATCCACCATCCACCATCCACCATCCGTCATCCATCATCCACCATCCACCATCCATCATGCACCATACAAAATCCATCCACCATCCACCATCCACCATCCATCCATTCACCATCCATCCATCCACAATCCACCATCCACCATCCACAATCCACCATCCATCCAAACACCATCCACCATCCGTATCCCACATCCACCATCCACCATCCATCCATCCACCATCCAAAAACCACACTCCTCCATCTATCCATCCACCATCCACCATCCTCCATTCACCATCCACCATCCACCATCCACCATCCACCATCCATCCATCAACCATCGACCATCCTCATCCATCATCCACCATCCATCATCCAACATCCATCCATCCACAATCCACCTTCCACCATCCACCATCCACCATCCATCCATCCACCATCCACCATCCACCATCCTCCATCCAACATCAAACAACCTCCATCCACCATCCACCATCCTCCATCAATCATCCACCATCCACCATCCACCAACCACCATCCACAATCCATCCACCATCAACCATCCAAAATGCATCCACCATTAACCATCCACAATCAATCCACCATCCACCATCCACCATCCACCAAACATCCATCTACCATACACCATCCACTATCAACCATCCACCATCCACCGTCCATCCTTCCACCATCCACCATCCGCCATCCAACATACACCATCCACCATCCTCCATCCATCCATACACAATCCACCATCCACCATCCATCCATCCACCATCCACCATCCACCATCCACCATCCATCCATTCACCATCCATCCATCCACAATCCACCATCCACAATCCACCATCCATCCAACCACCAACCACCATCCGTATCCATCATCCACCATCCACCATCCATCCATCCACCATCCACAAACCACCCTCCTCCATCCATCCATCCACCATCCACCATTCTCCATCCACCATCCATCATCCACCATCCACCAACCACCATCCATCCATCCACCATCCACCATCCACCATCCACCATCCACCATCCACTATCCAGCATCCTCCATCTACCATCAACCATTCAACATCCACCATCCATCCATCCACCATCCACCATCCATCCATACACCATCCACCATCCACCATCCACCATCCACCATCCATCATCCATCCATCCCCCATCCACCATCCACCATCCACCATCCGTCATCCACCATCAACCATCCACCATCCATCATGCACCATCCATCATGCACCATACAAAATCCATCCACCATCCACCATCCACCATCCACCATCCAGAATCCATCCACCATCAACAATACACCATCCACCATCCATCCATCCAACATCCACCATCCACCATCCACCGTCCACCATCCACCATATACCATCCAGCATCCACCATCAACCATCCATCCATCCACAAACCACCATCCACCATTCACCATCCATCCATCCACCATCCACCGTCCACCATCCTCCATCCACCATCCATCATCCTCCATCCACCATCCACCATCCATCCATCCACCATCCATCCATCCATCCATCCACCATACACCATCCATCCATCGACCATCCACCATCCACCATCCTACATCCACCATCCACCATCCATCCATCCACCATCGACCATCCTCATCCATCATCCAACATCCATCATACAGCATCCATCCATCCACAATCCACCTTCCACCATCCACCATCCACCATCCATCCATCCACCATCCACCATCCACCATCCTCCATCCACCATCAACCATCCTCCATCCACCATCCTCCATTCTCCATCCACCATCCACCATCCATCCATCCACCATCCACCATCCACCATCCACCATCCATCCATCCACCATCCACCATCCACCATCCACCATCTACCATCCATCACCCATCAATCCAGCATCCACCATCCACATCCATCATCCTCAATCCACCATCCACCATCCATCCATCTACCAACCACCATCCACAATCCACCATCCACTATCCACCATCCATCCATCCACTATCCACCATCCACCATCCTCCATCCACCATCAACCCTCCTCCATCCGCCATCCGCCATCCGCCATCCGCCATCCACCATCCACCATCCATCCATCCACCATCCACAATCAAACATCCACCAACAATCCATCCACCATCCACCATCCACCATCTACCATCCACCATCCTCCATTCATCCATCCACCATCCACCATCCACAATCCACCATCCACCATCCATCCATCCACCATCCACAATCAAACATCCACCAGCCATCCATCCACCATCCACGATCTACCATCCTCCATCCACCATTCACCATCCTCCATGCACCATCCACCATCCACCATCCACCATCAATCCAACCGGCATCCTCCATCTACCATCCATCCAAACATCCTCCAACCATCCACCATCCACCATCCTCCATTCATACATCCACCATCCACCATCCACCATTCACCATCCACCATCCAGCATCCAACATCCTCCATCCTCCATACACCATCCTCCATCCACCATCCACCATCCTCCATCCATCCATCCACCATCGACCATTCACCATTCACCATCCATCCATCCACCATCCACCATCCACCATCTTCCATCCACCATCCACCATCCTCCATCCAGCATCCACCATCCTCCATCCACCAACCACCATCATCCATCCACCATCCACCATTCACCATCCACCATCCACCATCCATCCATCCACCATCCACCATCCACAATCCACTATCCTCAATCCACCATCGATCCATCCACCACCCACCATCCACCATCCTCCATCCACCATCCACTCTCCTCCATCCGCCATCCACCATCCACCATCCACCATCCACCATCCACCATCCATCCATCCACCATCCACCATCCACCATCCACCAACCTCCATCCAACATTCACCATCCTCCATCCACCATCCACAATCCTCCATCCACCATCCTCCATTCTCATCCACCATCCACTATCCACCATCCAACACCATCCATCCACCATCACCATCCACCAACCCCCATCCACCATCCTCCATCCACCTTCCACCATCCACCATCCACCATCCACCATCCATCCATCCTCCATCTACCATCCACCATCCACAATCCACCTTCCATCCATCCACCATCCACCATCTACCATCCACCATCCATCTTTCCACCATCCACCATCCACAATCACCATCCATCCATCCACTATCCACTATCCACCATCCACCATCCAACATCCATCATCCTCCATCCATCATCCACAATCCACCATCCACCATCCACCATCCACCATCCATCCACCATCCACCATCAACCATCCACTACCCATCCATATACCATCCACCATCCACCATCCACCATCCATCCATCCTCCTTCCACCATCCTCCATCGATCCATACACCATCCACCATCCACCAACCATCCATCCACCATCCATCCATCCATCATCCACCATCCACCTTCCACCATCCACCATCCACCATCCATCATCCATCCATCCACCATCGAACATCCTCATCCATCATCCACCAACCATCATCCAGCATCCATCCATCCACAATCCACCATCAACCATCCACCATCCATCATCCATACATCCACCATCCACAATCCATCCAGCATCCACCATCCACAATCCACCATCCACCATCCACCATCCGTCATCAATCATCCATCATCCACCATCCACCAACCATCATCCAACATCCACAATCCTTCCTCCATCCACCATCCACAACCCACCATCCACCATCCACAATCCATCCACCATTCACCATCCACCATCCACCATCCACAAACCATCAACCATCCACCATCCATCATCCACCATCCATCCACCCGCCATCCACCATACACCATCCATCATCCATCCATCCACCAACCACCATCCACCATCCACCATCCAACATACACATCCATGATTCACCATCCACCATCCACCATCCATCCATCGACCATCCACCATCCACAATCCACCATCCACCATCCACCATCCATCCATCCACCATCGACCATCCTCATCCATCATCCACCATCCATCATCCAACATCCATTCATCCACAATCCACCTTCCACCATCCACCATCCACCATCCATCCATCCACCATCCACCATCCTCCATCCACCATCCATCATCCACCATCCACCAACCACCATGCATCCATCCACCATCCACCATCCACCATCCATCCATTCACCATACATCCATCCACAATCCACCATCCACCATCCACAATCCACCATCCATCCAAACACCATCCACCATCCGTATCCTTCATCCACCATCCACCATCCATCCATCCACCATCCACAAACCACACTCCTCCATCCATCCATCCACCATCCACCATCCTCCATTCACCATCCACCATTCACCATCCAACATCCACCATCCATCCATCAACCATCGACCATCCTCATCCATCATCCACCAACCATCATCCAACATCCATCCATCCACAATCCACCTTCCACCATCCACCATCCACCATCCATCCATCCACCATCCACCATCCACCATCCTCGATCCAACATCAACCAACCTCCATCCACCATCCACCATCCTCCATCAATCATCCACCATCCACCATCCACCAACCACCATCCACAATCCATCAACCATCAACCATCCAAAATGCATCCACCATTAACCATCCACAATCAATCCACCATCCACCATCCACCATCCACCAAACATCCATCTACCATACACCATCCACTATCAACCATCCACCATCCACCGTCCATCCTTCCACCATCCACCAGCCACCATCCAACATCCACCATCCACCATCCTGCATCCATCCATACACAATCCACCATCCACCATCCATCCATCCACCATCCACCATCCACCATCCACCATCCATCCATTCACCATCCATCCATCCACAATCCACCATCCACAATCCACCATCCATCCAACCACCAACCACCATCCGTATCCATCATCCACCATCCACCATCCATCCATCCACTATCCACAAACCACCCTCCTCCATCCATCCATCCACCATCCACCATTCTCCATCCACCATCCATCATCCACCATCCACCAACCACCATCCATCCATCCACCATCCACCATCCACCAGCCACCAGCCACCATCCACTATCCAGCATCCTCCATCTACCATCAACCATTCAACATCCACCATCCATCCATCCACCATCCACCATCCACCAATCACCATCCATCCATACACCATCCACCATCCATCATCCACCATCCACCATCCATCATCCATCCATCCCCCATCCACCATCCACCATCCACCATCTGTCATCCATCATCTACCATCCACCATCCATCATGCACCATACAAAATCCATCCACCATCCACCATCCACCATCCACCATCCAGAATCCATCCACCATCAACAATACACCATCCACCATCCATCCATCCAACATCCACCATCCACCATCCACCGTCCACCATCCACCATCCACCATCCAGCATCCACCATCAACCATCCATCCATCCACAAACCACCATCCACCATTCACCATCCATCCATCCACCATCCACCGTCCACCATCCTCCATCCACCATCCACCATCCTCCATCCACCATCCACCATCCATCCATCCACCAACCATCCATCCATCCATCCACCATCCACCATCCATCCATCGACCATCCACGATCCACCATCCTACATCCACCATCCACCATCCATCCATCCACCATCGACCATCCTCACCCATCATCCAACATCCATCATACAGCATCCATCCATCCACAATCCACCTTCCACCATCCACCATCCACCATCCATCCATCCACCATCCACCATCCACCATCCTCCATCCACCATCAACCATCCTCCATCCACCATCCTCCATTCTCCATCCACCATCCACCATCCATCCATCCACCATCCACCATCCACCATCCACCATCCATCCATCCACCATCCACCATCCACCATTCTCCATCTACCATCCATCACCCATCAATCCAGCATCCACCATCCACATCCATCATCCTCAATCCACCATCCACAATCCATCCATCTACCAACCACCATCCACAATCCACCATCCACTATCCACCATCCATCCATCCAGTATCCACCATCCACCATCCTCCATCCACCATCAACCCTCCTCCATCCGCCATCCGCCATCCGCCATCCGCCATCCACCATCCACCATCCATCCATCCTCCATCCACCATGCACCATCCACCATCCACCATCCATCCAACCACCATCCAAAATCCATCCACAATCCACCTTCCACCATCCACCATCCACCATCCACCATACATCATCCACCATCCACAATCCATCCACCATCCACCATCCACCATCCACCATCCTCCATTCATCCATCCACCATCCACCATCCACCATCCACAATCCACCATCCACCATCCATCCATCCACCATTCTCAATCAAACATCCACCAACAATCCATCCACCATCCACCATCCACCATCCACAATCCACCATCCTCCATTCATCCATCCACCATCCACAATCAAGCATCCACCATCCATCCATCCACCATCCACGATCTACCATCCTCCAACCACCATCCACCATCCATCCATCCACCATCGACCATCCTCATCCATCATCCACCATCCATCATCCAGCATCCATCCATCCACAATCCACCATCAACCATCCACCATCCACCATCCATTCATCCACCATCCACAATCCATCCAGCATCCACCATCCACCATCCACCATCCAACATCCACCATCCATCATCAATCATCCATCATCCACCATCCACCATCAATCATCCAACATCCACAATCCTTCCTCCATCCACCATCGACAATCCACCATCCACCATCCACAATCCATCCACCATCCACCATCCACCATCCACCATCCACAATCCATCCACCATCCACCATACACAAACCATCAACCATCCACCATCCATCATCCACCATCCATCCATCCACCATCCACCATACACCAGCCTCCATCCATCCATTCTCCATCCACAGTCCACCATGCACCATCCATCATCCACCATCCATCCATCCACCATCCACCATCCAACATCCATCATCAATCCATCCACCAACCACCATCCACCATCCAACATACACATCCATCATTCACCATCCACCATCCACCATCCATCCATCGACCATCCACCATCCACCATCCACCATCCACCATCCACCGTCCATCCGTCCAACATCGACCATCCTCATCCATCATCCACCATCTATCATCCAGTATCCATCCATCCACAATCCACCTTCCACCATCCACCATCCACCATCCATCCATCCACCATCCACCATCCACCATCCTCCATCCACCATCAACCATCCTCCATCCACCATCCTCCATCAATCATCCACCATCCACCATCCACCATCCACTATCCACAATCCAGCCACCATCAACCAACCAAAATGCATACACCATCCACCATCCACAATCAATCCACCATCCACCATCCACCATCCACCAAACCTCCATCTACCATACACCATCCACTATCCACCATCCACCATCCACCATCCATCCAACATCCACCATCAACCATCCACTATCCATCCATATACCATCCACCATCCACCATCCACCATCCATCCATCCTCCATCCACCATCCTCCATCGATCCATACACCATCCACCATCCAACATCCATCCATGCACCATCCATCCATACATCATCCACCATCCACCTTCCACCATCCACCATGCACCATCCATCATCCATTCATCCACGATCGAACATCCTCATCCATCATCCACCAACCATCATCCAGCATCCATCCATCCACAATCCACCATCCACCATCCACCATCCATCATCCATACATCCACCATCCACAATCCATCCAGCATCCACCATCCACAATCCACCATCCACCATCCACCATCCGTCATCAATCATCCATCATCCAACATCCACAATCCTTCCTCCATCCACCATCCACAATCCACCATCCACCATCCACAATCCATCCACCATCCACCATCCACCATCCACCATCCACAAACCATCAACCATCCACCATCCATCATCCACCATCCATCCTCCCACCATCCACCATCCACCATCCATCATCCATCCATCCACCAACCACCATCCACCATCCACCATCCAACATACACATCCATCATTCACCATCTACCATCCCCCATCCATCCATCGACCATCCACCATCCACCATCCACCATCCACCATCCACCATCCATCCATCCACCATCGACCATCCTCATCCATCATCCACCATCCATCATCCAACATCCATCCATCCACAATCCACCTTCCACCATCCACCATCCACAATCCATCAATCCACCATCCAACATCCACTATCCTCCATCCATCATCAACCATCCTCCATCCACCATCCACCATCCTCCATCAATCATCCACCATCCACCATCCACCAACCACCATCCACAATCCATCCACCATCAACCATCCAAAATGCATCCACCATCCACCATCCACTATCAATCCACCATCCACCACCCACCATCCACCATCCACCATCCACCATCCACCATCTACCATCCATCCAACCTCCATCCACCATCCACCATCCACCATCCATCCATCCACCAACTATCCATACACAATCCACCATCCACCATCCACCATCCTCTATCCAACATCCACCATCCACAATCCACTATCCACCATCCACCATCCACCATCCACCATCCTCCATTCATCCATCCACCATCCACCATCCACCATCATCAATTCATCCATCCACCATCCACCATTCACCATCCACCATCCACCATCCATCCATCCACCATCCACGATCCTCCATTCACTATCCATCCATCCACCATCCACCATCCACCATCCTCCATCCACCATCCACCATCCTCCATCCACCATCCACCATCCACCATCCATCCAACCACCATCCATCCATCCACCTTCCACCATCCACCATCCATCATCCACCATCCACCATCCAGCATCCATCCATCCACCATCCACAATCCATCCACCATCCAACATCCACAATCTACCATCCACCATTCATCATCCATCCATCCACCATCTACCATCCTCATCCATCATCCACCATTCACCATCCACCATAAATCCATCCACCTTCAAAAATCAACCATCCACCATCCACCATCCATCCATCCACCAACCACAATCCATCCACCATCCAACATCCACAATCCACCGTCCACCATCCACCATCCATTCATCCAGCATCCACCATCCTCATACATCCTCCACCATCCACCATCCACCATCCATCCATCCACCATCCACAATCCACCATCCTCCATCCACCATCCACCATCCTCCATGCACCATGAACAATCCAACATACACCATCAACCATCCATCCATCCACCATCCACCATTCACCATCCACCATCCATCCATACACCTTCCATCCATCCAACATCCACCATCCACCAGCCACCATCCACCATCCACCATTCACCATCCATCATCCTCCATCCATCATCCACCATCCACAATCCTCCATCCACCATTCACCATCCATCCAACCAACATCCACCATCCTCATACATCATCCACCATCCACCATCCACTATCCATCCATCCAGGATCCACCCTCCTCCATCCATCGATCCACCATCCACCATCCACCATCCACCATCCTCCATCCACCATCCACCATCCTCCATCCACCATCCTCCATCCACCATCCACAATAAACCATCCACCATCCACCATCCATCCATCCACCATCTACCATCCTCCATCCACCGTCCACCATCCACCATCCACCATCCATCAATCCACCATCCACAATCCACCCACCATCCAACATCCACAATCCACCATCCACCATCCACCATCCATCCATCCACCATCCACCATCCTCCATCCACCTTCAACCATCCTCCATCCACCATCCACCATCCTCCATCCACCATCCACCATCCACCATCCTCAATCCACCATCCATCATCCTCCATTCTCCATCCACCATGCACCATCCACCATTCATCCAACCACCATCCACCATCCTCATCCATCATCCACCATCCACCATCCATCCATCCACCATCCACCATCCACCATCCACCTTCTACCATCCATCAATCATCAATCCAGCATCCACCATCCTCATCCATCATACTCAATCCACCATCCACCATCCATCCATCCACCATCCACCATCCACAATCCACCATCCACTATCCACCATCCATCCATCCACTATCCACCATCCACCATCCTCCATCCACCATCAACCCTCCTCCATCCGACATCCACCATCCACCATCAACCATCCATCCATCCTCCATCCACAATGCACCATCCACCATCCACCATCCATCCATCCACCATCCACAATCCATCCACAATCCACCTTCCACCATCCACCATCCACCATCCGTCATCCATCATCCACCATCCACCATCCACCATCCACCATCCTCCATTCATCCATCCACCACCCACCATCCACCATCCACAATCCACGATCAACCATCCACCATCCACCATCCACCATCCACAATCCATCCACCATCCACCATCCACCATCCACCATCCATAATACAACCATCCACCATCCACCATCCACCATCCACCATCCTCCATTCATCCATCCACCACCCACCATCCACCATCCACAATCCACCATCCACCATCCATCCATCCACCATGAACCATCCACAATACACAATCCATCCACCATCCACCATCCACCATTCACCATCCACAATCCATCCACAATCCACCATCCTCAATCCATTTACCATCCACTATCCACCATCCACCATCCATCCATCCATCCACACTCCACCATCCACCATCCACCATCCATCCATCCACCATCCACCATCCACCATCCACCATCCACCATCCACCAACCACCATCCATCCATTCACCATCCACCATCCACCATCCACCATCCTGATCCATCCATCCACCATCTACCATCCATCCAACCACCATCCACCATCCACCATACACCATCCATCCATCCACCAACTATACATACACAATCCACCATCCACCATCCACCATCAACCATCCTCCATCCACCATCCACCATCCACAATCCACTATCCACCATCCACCTTCCACCATCCACCATCCTCCATTCTTCCATCCAGCATCCACCATTCACCATCCACCATCCACCTTCAACCATCCATCCATCCACCATCCACCATCCTCCATTCACAATCCATCCATCCACCATCCACCATCCACCATCCTCCATCCACCTTCCACCATCCTCCATCCACCATCCACCATCCACCATCCATCCAACCACCATCCATCCATCCACCTTCCTCCATCCAACATCCACCATCCACAATCCATCCACCATCCACCATCCACCATCCTCCATTCATCCATCCACCATCCACCATTCACCATCCACTATCCACCATCCTCCATTCATCCATCCATCATCCACCATCCACCATCCAGCATCCATCAATCCACCATCCACAATCCATCCACAATCCAACATCCACAATCCACCATCCTCCATCCACCATCCACCATCCACCATCCTCAATCCACCATCCATCACCTCCATTCTCCATCCACCATGCACCATCCACCATTCATCCAACCACCATCCACCATCCTCATCCATCATCCACCATCCACCATCCATCCATCCACCATCCACCATCCACCATCCACCTTCTACCATCCATCAATCATCAATCCAGCATCCACCATCCTCATCCATCATACTCAATCCACCATCCACCATCCATCCATCCACCATCCACCATCCACAATCCGCCATCCACTATCCACCATCCATCCATCCACTATCCACCATCCACCATCCTCCATCCACCATCAACCCTCCTCCATCCGCCATCCACCATCCACCATCCACCATCCACCATCAACCATCCATCCATCCTCCATCCACAATGCACCATCCACCATCCACCATCCATCCATCCACCATCCACAATCCATCCACAATCCACCTTCCACCATCCACCATCCACCATCCGTCATCCATCATCCACCATCCACCATCCACCATCCACCATCCTCCATTCATCCATCCACCACCCACCATCCACCATCCACAATCCACGATCAACCATCCACCATCCACCATCCACCATCCACAATCCATCCACCATCCACCATCCACCATCCACCATCCATAATACAACCATCCACCATCCACCATCCACCATCCACCATCCTCCATTCATCCATCCACCACCCACCATCCACCATCCACAATCCACCATCCACCATCCATCCATCCACCATGAACCATCCACAATACACAATCCATCCACCATCCACCATCCACCATTCACCATCCACAATCCATCCACAATCCACCATCCTCAATCCATTTACCATCCACCATCCACCATCCACCATCCATCCATCCATCCACACTCCACCATCCACCATCCACCATCCATCCATCCACCATCCACCATCCACCATCCACCATCCACCATCCACCAACCACCATCCATCCATTCACCATCCACCATCCACCATCCACCATCCTGATCCATCCATCCACCATCTACCATCCATCCAACCACCATCCACCATCCACCATACACCATCCATCCATCCACCAACTATACATACACAATCCACCATCCACCATCCACCATCAACCATCCTCCATCCACCATCCACCATCCACAATCCACTATCCACCATCCACCTTCCACCATCCACCATCCTCCATTCTTCCATCCAGCATCCACCATTCACCATCCACCATCCACCTTCAACCATCCATCCATCCACCATCCACCATCCTCCATTCACAATCCATCCATCCATCATCCACCATCCACCATCCTCCATCCACCTTCCACCATCCTCCATCCACCATCCACCATCCACCATCCATCCAACCACCATCCATCCATCCACCTTCCTCCATCCAACATCCACCATCCACAATCCATCCACCATCCACCATCCACCATCCTCCATTCATCCATCCACCATCCACCATTCACCATCCACTATCCACCATCCTCCATTCATCCATCCATCATCCACCATCCACCATCCAGCATCCATCAATCCACCATCCACAATCCATCCACAATCCAACATCCACAATCCACCATCCACCATTCACCATCCATCCATCCACCATCCAACATACAACATCCTCCATCCACCATCCACCATCCTCCATCCACCATCCACTATCCACCATCCATCCATCCACTATCCACCATCCACCATCCACCATCCACCATCCACCATCCATCCAACCACAATCCACCATCAACCATCCACCTTCCATCCATCCACCATCCACCATCTACCATCCACCATCCATCTTTCCACCATCCACCATCCACAATCACCATCCATCCATCCACTATCCACTATCCACCATCCACCATCCACCATCTAGCATCCATCATCCATCAATCCAGCACACAACATCCTCATCCATCATCCTCAATCAACCATCCACCATTCACCTTCCACCATCCACCATCCATCCAATGACCATCCTCCATCCACCATCCATCCAACCATCCTCCATCCATCCACCATCCACCATCCTCCATTCATCCATCCACCATCCACCATCCACCATTCACCATCCATCCATGCACAATCCAACATCCACCATCCCACATCCACCATCCACCATCCTCAATCCACCATCCACCATCCTCCATTCTCCATCCACCATCCACCATCCACCATCCACCATCCACCATCCACTATCCTTCCATCCACCATCCACCATCCACCATCCACCATCTACCATCCATCATCCATCAATCCAGCACACAGCATCCTCATCCATCATCCTCAATCAACCATCCACCATCCAACAGCCACCATCCACCATCCACCATCCATCCATCCACCATCCACCATCCACCAACCATCCATCCACCATCCACCAACAACCATCCTCCATCCACCATCCACCATCCTCCATCCACCATCCACCATCATCCATCCACCATCCACCATCCACCATCCACCATCCATCCATCCTCCATCCTCCATCCACCATCCACCATCCACCATCATCCATCCACCATCCACCATCCACCATCCACCATCCATCCATCCTCCATCCACCATCCACCATCCACCATCCACCATCCATCCATCCACCATCCACAATCCATCCACCATCCAACATACACAATCCACCATCCACCTTCCAACATCCATCCATCCGCCATCCTCGTCAATCATTCACCATCCACCATCCACCATCCATCCATCCATCCATCCGCCATCCTCATCCATCATCCACAATCCACCATCCACCATCCATCCATCCTCCATCCACCATCCACCATCCACCATCCACCATGCACAATCCATCCATCCACCATCCACAATCCATCCACCATCCAACATCCACAATCCACCATCCACCATACACCATCCATCCATCACCATCCACCATCCTCATCCATCATCCACCATCCACCATCCACCATCCATCCATCCGCCTTCCACCATCCACCATCCACCATCCACCAACCATCCATCCACCATCCACCATCTTCCATTCACCATCCATCAACCCACCATCCACTATCCACCCTCCACCATCCACCATCCACCATCCTCCATCCACCATCCACCATCCAGCATGCATCCAACCACCTTCCACCATCCACCATCCTCCATCCACCATACACCATCCTCCATCCACCATCCACCATCCTCCATCCACCATCAATCATCCACCATCCATCCATCCACCATCCACCATACACCATCCTCCATCCACCATCCACCATCCTCCATCCACCATCCACCATACACCATCCATCCATTTTCCATCCACAATCCCCCATCCCCCATCCACCATCCACCATCCATCCATCCACCATCCACAATCCATCCACCATCCAACATCCACAATCCACCATCCACCGTCCACAATCCATCCACAATCCACCATCCACCATCCACCATCCACAATCCATCCACCTTCCATCATCCACCATCTATCCATCCACCATCCACCTTACACCATCCACCATCCATCCATCCTCCATCCACAATCCACCACCAACATCCATCATCCACCATCCATCCATCCACCATCCACCATCCACCATCCATCATCCACCCATCCACCATACACCATCCACCATCCACCATCCAACATACACATCCATCATCCACCATCCACCATCAAACATCCATTCATCCACCATCCACAATCCACTATCCACCATCCACCCATCCACCATCCAACCATCCACCATCCACAATCCACCATCCACCATCCACCATCCACAATCCACCATCCACCATCCACCATCCACCATCCACCATCCATCCATCCACCATCCACCATCCACCATCCAACATCCTCCATCCAACATCCAGCATCCTCCATCCAGCATCCACAATCCTCCATCCACCATCCTCCATTCTCCTCCATCATCCACCATCCACCATCCAACACCATCCATCCACCATCACCATCCACCATCCACCATCCATCCATCCACCATCCATCCATCCACCGTCCACCAAACACCATCCACCATCCTCCATCCACCTACCACCATCCACCATCCACCAACTACCATCCAACATCCATCCAACCTCCATGTACCATCCACCACCCACAATCCACCTTCCATCCATCCACCATCCACCATCTACCATCCACCATCCATCTTTCCACCATCCACCATCCACAATCACCATCCATCCATCCACTATCCACTATCCACCATCCACCATCCACAATCAACATGCATCCATCCACTATCCACTATCCACCATCCACCATCCACCATCCATCATCCTCCATCCATCATCCACCATGCTCCATCCACCATCCACCATCATCCATCCACCATCCACCATCCACCATCCACCATCCATCCATCCTCCATCCACCATCCACCATCCACCATCCACCATCCATCCATCCACCATCCACAATCCATCCACCATCCAACATCCACAATCCACCATCCACCATCCACCATCCATCCATCCGCCATCCTCATCAATCATCCAACATCCACCATCCACCATCCATCCATCCACCATCCACAATCCATCCACCATCCAACATCCACAATCCACCATCCACCATCCACCATCTATTCATCCGCCATCCTCATCCATCATCCACCATCCACCAACCACCATCCATCCATCCTCCATCCACCATCCACCATCCACCATCCACCATCCACCATCCATCCATCCACCATCCACAATCCATCCACCATCCAAAATCCACAATCCACCATCCACCATACACCATCCATCCATCACCATCCACCATCCTCATCGATCATCCACCATCCACCATCCACCATCCATCCATCCACCTTCCACCATCCACCATCCACCAACCATCCATCCACCATCCACCATCCACCATCTTCCATTCACCATCCATCCATCCACCATCCACTATCCACCCTCCACCATCCACCATCCACCATCCTCCATTCACCATCCACCATCCAACATCCAGCATGCATCCAACCACCATCCACCATCCACCATCCTCCATCCACCATCCACCATCCTCCATCCACCATCCACCATCCTCCATCCACCATCCATCATCCACCATCCATCCATCCACCATCCACCATACACCATCCTCCATCCACCATCCACCATCCTCCATCCACCATCCACCATCCACCATCCATCCATTTTCCATCCACAGTCCCCCATCCACCATCCACCATCCACCATCCATCCATCCACCATCCACAATCCATCCACCATCCAACATCCACCATCCAACATCCACAATCCACCATCCACCGACCACAATCCATCCACAACCCCCCATCCACCATCCACCATCCACAATCCATCCACCATCCATCATCCACCATCTATCCTTCCACCATCCACCTTACACCATCCAACATCCATCCATCCTCCATCCACAATCCACAATCCAACATCCATCATCCACCATCCATCCATCCACCATCCACCATCCATCTTCCATCCATCCACCATCCACCATCCACAATCCACCATCCAACATTCACATCCATCATCCACCATCCACCATCAAACATCCATTCATCCACCATCCACCATCCACTATCCACCATCCACCCATCCACCATCCAAACATCCACCATCCACAATCCACCATCCACCATCCACCATCCACAATCCACCATCTACTGTCCACCATCCACCATCCACCATCCATCCATCCACCATCCACCATCCACCTACCACCATCCACCATCCACCATCCACCATCCATCCATCCTCCATCTACCATCCACCATCCACAATCCACCTTCCATCCATCCACCATCCACCATCTACCATCCACCATCCATCTTTCCACCATCCACCATCCACAATCACCATCCATCCATCCACTATCCACTATCCACCATCCACCATCCACCATCCACCATCTACCATCCATCATCCATCAATCCAGCACACACCATCCTCATCCATCATCCTCAATCAACCATCCACCATCCACCATCCACCATCCACCATCAATCCAATGACCATCCTCCATCCACCATCCATCCAACCATCCTCCATCCATCCACCATCCACCATCCTCCATTCATCCATCCACCATCCACCATCCACCATTCACCATCCATCCATGCACAATCCAACATCCACCATCCTCCATCCACCATCCACCATCATCAATCCACCATCCACCATCCTCCATTCTCCATCCACCATCCACCATCCGTCCATCCACCATCCACCATCCACCATCCACCATCCACCATCCACCATCCACCATCCACCATCCACTATCCATCCATCCACCATCCACCATCCACCATCCACCATCTACCATCCATCATCCATCAATCCAGCACACAGCATCCTCATCCATCATCCTCAATCAACCATCCACCATCCAACAGCCAACATCCACCATCCACCATCCATCGATCCACCATCCACCATCCACCATCCACCAACCATCCATCCACCATCCACCATCCACCATCCACCATCAATCCAAAGACCATCCTCCATCCACCATCCATCCAACCATCCTCCATCCATCCACCATCCACCATTCTCCATTCATCCATCAACCATCCACCATCCACAATTCACCATCCATCCATGCACAATCCAACATCCACCATCCTCAATCCACCATCCACCATCCACCATCCTCAATCCACCATCCACCATCCTCCATTCTCAAGCCACCATCCACCATCCACCATCCATCCATCCACCATCCACCATCCACCATCCACCATCCAACATCCACTATCCATCCATCCACCATCCACCATCCAGCATCCACCATCTATCATCCATCATCCATCAATCCAGCACACACCATCCTCATCCATCATCCTAAATCAACCATCCACCATCCACCATCCACCATCCACCATCAATCCAACGACCATCCTTCATCCACCATTCATCCAACCATCCTCCATCCATCCACCATGCACCATCCACCATTCATCCATCCACCATCCACCATCCACCATTCACCATTCATCCATGCACAATCCAACATCCACCATCCTCCATCCACCATCCATCCATCCACCATCCACCATCCACCATCCATCCATCCACCATCCACCATCCACCATCCACCATCCACCATCCACCATCCACCATCCATCCATCCACCATCCACCATCCACCACCTACCATCCATCATCCAACAATCCAACACACACCATCCTCATCCATCATCCTCAATCAACCATCCACCATCCACCACCCACCATCCACCATCCACCATCCATCCAACCACAATCCACCATCAACCATCCACCAACCATCCATCCACCATCCACCATCAACCATCCTCCATCCACCATCCACCATCCAGCATCCACCATCCACCATCCACCATCCACCATCAATCCAATGACCATCCTCCATCCACCATCCATCCAACCGTCCTCCATCCATCCACCATCCACCATCCTCCATTCATCCATCCACCATCCACCATCCACCATTCACCATCCATCCATGCACAATCCAACATCCACCATCCTCCATCCACCATCCACCATCCACAATCCACCATCCACCATCCTCCATTCTCCATCCACCATCCACCATCCACCATCCATCCAACCACCATCCACCATCCACCATCCACCATCCACCATCCACCATCCACTATCCATCCATCCACCATCCACCATCCACCATCCACCATCTACCATCCATCATCCATCAATCCAGCACACACCATCCTCATCCATCATCCTCAATCAACCATCCACCATCCACCAGCCACCGTCCACCATCAATCCAACGACCATCCTCCATCCACCATCCATCCAACCATCTTCCATCCATCCACCATCCACCATCCTCCATTCATCCATCCACCATCCTCCATCCACCATCCACCATCCACCATCCTCAATCCACCATCCAGCAACCTCAATTCTCCATCCACCATCCACCATCCACCATCCATCCATCCACCATCCACCATCCCCCATCCACCATCGACCATCCACCATCCACCATCCACCATCCACCATCCACCATCCATCCATCCACCAACAACCATCCACCATCCACCATCTACCATCCATCATCCATCAATCCAGCACACACCATCCTCATCCATCATCCTCAATCAACCATCCACCATCCATCCATCCACCATCCATCATCCACCCATCCACCATCCACCATCCACCATCCACCATCCAACATACACATCCATCATCCACCATCCACCATCAAACATCCATTCATCCACCATCCACAATCCACTATCCACCATCCACCCATCCACCATCCAACCATCCACCATCCACAATCCACCATCCACCATCCACCATCCACAATCCACCATCTACCATCCAACATCCACAATCCACCATCCATCCATCCACCATCCATCATCCACCATCCACCATCCTCCATCCAACATCCAGCATCCTCCATCCAGCATCCACAATCCTCCAACCACCATCCTCCATTCTCATCCATCATCCACCATCCACCATCCAACACCATCCATCCACCATCACCATCCACCATCCACCATCCATCCATCCACCATCCATCCATCCACCATCCACCAACCACCATCCACCATCCTCCATCCACCTACCACCATCCACCATCCACCATCCAAAATCCATCCAACCTCCATCTACCATCCACCACCCACAATCCACCTTCCATCCATCCACCATCCACCATCTACAATCCACCATCCATCTTTCCACCATCCACCATCCACAATCACCATCCATCCATCCACTATCCACTATCCACAATCCACCATCCACAATCAACATGCATCCATCCACTATCCACTATCCACCATCCACCATCCACCATCCATCATCCTCCATCCATCATCCACCATGCTCCATCCACCATCATCCATCCACCATCCACCATCCACCATCCACCATCCATCCATCCTCCATCCACCATCCACCATCCACCATCCACCATCCATCCATCTACCATCCACAATCCATCCACCATCCAACATCCACAATCCACCATCCACCATCCACCATCCATCCATCCGCCATCCTCATCAATCATCCAACATCCACCATCCACCATCCATCCATCCACCATCCACAATCCATCCACCATCCAACATCCACAATCCACCATCCACCATCCTCCATTCTCCATCCACCATCCACCAGCCACCATCCATCCATCCACCATCCACCATCCACCATCCACCATCCACCATCCACCATCCACTATCCATCCATCCACCATCCACCATCCACCATCCACCATCTACCATCCATCATCCATCAATCCAGCACACACCATCCTCATCCATCATCCTCAATCAACCATCCACCATACACGACCCACCATCCACCATCCACCATCCATCCATCCACCATCCACCATCCAACATCCACCAACCATCCATCCACCATCCACCATCAACCATCCTCCATCCACCATCCACCATCCTCCGTCAACCATCCACCATCCACAATCCACCATCAATCCAAAGACCATCCTCCATCCACCATCCATCCAACCATCCTCCATCCATCCACCATCCACCATTCTCCATTCATCCATCAACCAACCACCATCCACAATTCACCATCCATCCATGCACAAACCAACATCCACCATCCTCAATCCACCATCCACCATCCACCATCCTCAATCCACCATCCACCATCCTCCATTCTCAATCCACCATCCACCATCCACCAGCCATCCATCCACCATCCACCATCCACCATCCACCATCCACCATCCACTATCCATCCATCCACCATCCACCATCCACCATCCACCATCTATCATCCATCATCCATCAATCCAGCACACACCATCCTCATCCATCATCCTAAATCAACCATCCACCATCCACCATCCACCATCCGCCATCAATCCAACGACCATCCTTCATCCACCATTCATCCAACCATCCTCCATCCATCCACCATGCACCATCCACCATTCATCCATCCACCATCCACCATCCACCATTCACCATCCATCCATGCACAATCCAACATCCACCAACCTCCATCCACAATCCACCATCCACCATCCTCAAACCACCATCCACCATCCTCCATTCTCCATCCACCATCCACCATCCACCATCCACCATCCATCCATCCACCATCCACCATCCACCATCCACCATCCACCATCCACCATCTACCATCCACTATCCATCTATCCACCATCCATCATCCACCATCCACCATCTACCATCCATCATCCAACAATCCAGCACACACCATCCTCATCCATCATCCTCAATCAACCATCCACCATCCACCACCCACCATCCACCATCCACCATCCATCCAACCACAATCCACCATCAACCATCCACCAACCATCCATCCACCATCCACCATCCAGCATCCACCATCCACCATCCACCATCCACCATCAATCCAATGACCATCCTCCATCCACCATCCATCCAACCATCCTCCATCCATCCACCATCCACCATCCTCCATTCATCCATCCACCATCCACCATCCACCATTCACCATCCATCCATGCACAATCCAACATCCACCATCCTCCATCCACCATCCACCATCCTCAATCCACCATCCACCATCCTCCATTCTCCATCCACCATCCACCATCCACCATCCATCCAACCACCATCCACCATCCACCATCCACCATCCACCATCCACCATCCACCATCCACTATCCATCCATCCACCATCCACCATCCACCATCCACCATCTACCATCCATCATCCATCAATCCAGCACACACCATCCTCATCCATCATCCTCAATCAACCATCCACCATCCACCAGCCACTGTCCACCATCAATCCAACGACCATCCTCCATCCACCATCCATCCAACCATCTTCCATCCATCCACCATCCACCATCCTCCATTCATCCATCCACCATCCACCATCCACCATTCACCATCCATGCATGCACAATCCAACATCCACCATCCTCCATCCACCATCCACCATCCACCATCCTCAATCCACCATCCAGCAACCTCAATTCTCCATCCACCATCCACCATCCACCATCCATCCATCCACCATCCACCATCCACCATCCACCATCGACCATCCACCATCCACCATCCACCATCCACCATCCATCCATCCACCAACAACCATCCACCATCCACCATCTACCATCCATCATCCATCAATCCAGCACACACCATCCTCAACCATCATCCTCAATCAACCATCCACCATCCATCCATCCACCATCCATCCATCCACTATCCACCATCCACCATCCTCCATCCACCATCAACCATCCTCCATCCACCATCCAAAATCCACCATTCACCATCCACAATCCACCATCCACCATCCATCCATCCTCCATCCACCATGCACTATCAACCATCCACCATCCATCCATCCACCATCCACAATCCATCCACAATCCACCTTCCACCATCCACCATCCACCATCCGTCATCCATCATCCACCATACACCATCCACCATCCATCATCCACCATCCACAATCCATCCACCATCCACCAACCGCCATCCACCATCCATCCTACATCCATCCACCATCCACCATCCACCATCCACCATCCTCCAATCATCCATCCACCATCCACCATCCACTATCCACAATCCATCCACCATCCACCATCCACCATCCACCATCCACAATCGATCCACCATCCACCATCCACAATCCATTTACCATCCACCATCCACCATCCACAATCCATCCATCCATCCACACTCCACCATCCACCATCCACCATCCATCCATCCACCATCCACCATCCACCATCCACCATCCGCCATGCACCATCCACCATCCACCAACCACCATCCACCATCCACCCTCCTAATCCATCCATCCACCATCTACCATCCATCCATCCACCATCCTCCATCCACCTTCCACCTTCCACCATCCACCATCCACCATCCACCATCCATCCATCCTCCATCTACCATCCACCATCCACAATCCACCTTCCATGCACCACCATCCACCATCTACCATCCACCATCCATCTTTCCACCTTCCACCATCCACAATCACCATCCATCCATCCACTATCCACTATTCACCATCCAACATCCACCATCCATCATCCTCCATCCATCATCCACCATCCTCCATCCACCATCCACCATCATCCATCCACCATCCACCATCCACCATCATCCATCCACCATCCACCATCCACCATCCATCCATCCACTATCCACTATTCACCATCCAACATCCACCATCCATCATCCTCCATCCATCATCCACCATCCTCCATCCACCATCCACCATCATCCATCCACCATCCACCGTCCACCATTCACCATCCATAATCCATCCGCCATCCACCATCCACCATCCACGATCCACAATCCATCCACCATCCACCATCCACCATACATCCATCCACCATCTACCATGAACAATCCACCATCCAGCTATCCACCATCCACCATCCACCATCCAACATCCATCATCCATCATCCTCCATCCGTCATCCACCATCCACAATCCACAATCAACCATCCACCATCAATCATCCTCCATCCATCCATCCACCATTCACCATCCACCATCCACCATCCATCCATCCACCACACACCATCCACCATCCAACATCCACTGTCCACCATCCACCATCCAACATCCGTCATCCAGCATCAAGCATCCACCATCCATCATCCATCATCCACCATCCGCAATCCATCCACCGTCCACCATCCTCCATCCATCCATCCACCATCCATCATCCACCATCCACCATCCATCCATCCACCATCCACCATTCACCATCCATCCATCCACCATCCAACATCCAGCATCCTCCATTCATCCATCCACCATCCACCATCCAACATCCACCATCCACCATCCATCAATCCACCATCCACCATCCTCCATCCACCATCCACCATCCTCCATCCACCATCCACCATCCTCCATCCACCATCCACCATCCTCCCTCCATCGTCCACCATCCACCATCCATCCATCCTCCATCCACCATCCACAATCCACCATCCACGGACCACAATCCATCCACAACCCCCCATCCACCATCCACCATCCACAATCCATCCACCATCCATCATCCACCATCTATCCATCCACCATCCACCTTACACCATCCACCATCCATCCATCCTCCATCCACCATCCACAATCCACCATCCACCGACCACAATCCATCCACAACCCCCCATCCACCATCCACCATCCACAATCCATCCACCATCCATCATCCTCCATCCATCCATCCACCATCCACCATCCACCATCCATCATCCATCCATCCACCATCCACCATCCACAATCCACCATCCAACATTCACATCCATCATCCACCATCCACCATCAAACATCCATTCATCCACCATCCACCATCCACTATCCACCATCCACCCATCCACCATCCAAACATCCACCATCCACAATCCACCATCCACCATCCACCATCCACAATCCACCATCTACCGTCCACCATCCACCATCCACCATCCATCCATCCACCATCCACCATCCACCTACCACCATCCACCATCCACCATCCACCATCCATCCATCCTCCATCTACCATCCACCATCCACAATCCACCTTCCATCCATCCACCATCCACCATCTACCATCCACCATCCATCTTTCCACCATCCACCATCCACAATCACCATCCATCCATCCACTATCCACTATCCACCATCCACCATCCACCATCCACCATCTACCATGCATCATCCATCAATCCAGCACACACCATCCTCATCCATCATCCTCAATCAACCATCCACCATCCACCATCCACCATCCACCATCAATCCAATGACCATCCTCCATCCACCATCCATCCAACCATCCTCCATCCATCCACCATCCACCATCCTCCATTCATCCATCCACCATCCACCATCCACCATTCACCATCCATCCATGCACAATCCAAACATCCACCATCCACAATCCACCATCCACCATCCACCATCCACAATCCACCATCTACCGTCCACCATCCACCATCCACCATCCATCCATCCACCATCCACCATCCACCTACCACCATCCACCATCCACCATCCACCATCCATCCATCCTCCATCTACCATCCACCATCCACAATCCACCTTCCATCCATCCACCATCCACCATCTACCATCCACCATCCATCTTTCCACCATCCACCATCCACAATCACCATCCATCCATCCACTATCCACTATCCACCATCCACCATCCACCATCCACCATCTACCATCCATCATCCATCAATCCAGCACACACAATCCTCATCCATCATCCTCAATCAACCATCCACCATCCACCATCCACCATCCACCATCAATCCAATGACCACCCTCCATCCACCATCCATCCAACCATCCTCCATCCATCCACCATCCACCATCCTCCATTCATCCATCCACCATCCACCATCTACCATCCAACATCCATCAATCCAGCACACACCATCCTCATCCATCATCCTCAATCAACCATCCACCATCCACCATCCACCATCCACCATCAATCCAATGACCATCCTCCATCCACCATCCATCCAACCATCCTCCATCCATCCACCATCCACCATCCACCATCATCAATCCACCATCCACCATCCTCCATTCTCCATCCACCATCCACCATCCGTCCATCCACCATCCACCATCCACCATCCACCATCCACCATCCACCATCCACTATCCATCCATCCACCATCCACCATCCACCATCCACCATCTACCATCCATCATCCATCAATCCAGCACACAGCATCCTCATCCATCATCCTCAATCAACCATCCACCATCCAACAGCCAACATCCACCATCCACCATCCATCCATCCACCATCCACCATCCACCATCCACCAACCATCCATCCACCATCCACCATCCACCATCCACCATCAATCCAAAGACCATCCTCCATCCACCATCCATCCAACCATCCTCCATCCATCCACCATCCACCATTATCCATTCATCCATCAACCATCCGCCATCCACAGTTCACCATCCATCCATGCACAATCCAACATCCACCATCCTCAATCCACCATCCACCATCCACCATACTCAATCCACCATCCACCATCCTCCATTCTCAATCCACCATCCACCATCCAGCATCCATCCATCCACCATCCACCATCCACCATCCACCATCCACCATCCACTATCCATCCATCCACCATCCACCATCCACCATCCACCATCTATCATCCATCATCCATCAATCCAGCACACACCATCCTCATCCATCATCCTAAATCAACCATCCACCATCCACCATCCACCATCCACCATCAATCCAACGACCATCCTTCATCCACCATTCATCCAACCATCCTCCATCCATCCACCATGCACCATCCACCATTCATCCATCCACCATCCACCATCCACCATTCACCATCCATCCATGCACAATCCAACATCCACCATCCTCCATCCACCATCCATCCATCCACCATCCACCATCCACCATCCATCCATCCACCATCCACCATCCACCATCCACCATCCACCATCCACCATCCACCATCCACTATCCATCCATCCACCATCCATCATCCACCATCCACCATCTACCATCCATCATCCAACAATCCAACACACACCATCCTCATCCATCATCCTCAATCAACCATCCACCATCCACCACCCACCATCCACCATCCACCATCCATCCAACCACAATCCACCATCAACCATCCACCAACCATCCATCCACCATCCACCATCAACCATCCTCCATCCACCATCCACCATCCAGCATCCACCATCCACCATCCACCATCCACCATCAATCCAATGACCATCCTCCATCCACCATCCATCCAACCATCCTCCATCCATCCACCATCCACCATCCTCCATTCATCCATCCACCATCCACCATCCACCATTCACCATCCATCCATGCACAATCCAACATCCACCATCCTCCATCCACCATCCACCATCCTCAATCCACCATCCACCATCCTCCATTCTCCATCCACCATCCACCATCCACCATCCATCCAACCACCATCCACCATCCACCATCCACCATCCACCATCCACCATCCACCATCCACTATCCATCCATCCACCATCCACCATCCACCATCTACCATCCATCATCCATCAATCCAGCACACACCATCCTCATCCATCATCCTCAATCAACCATCCACCATCCACCAGCCACCGTCCACCATCAATCCAACGACCATCCTCCATCCACCATCCATCCAACCATCTTCCATCCATCCACCATCCACCATCCTCCATTCATCCATCCACCATCCACCATTCACCATCCATGCATGCACAATCCAACATCCACCATCCTCCATCCACCATCCACCATCCACCATCCTCAATCCACCATCCAGCAACCTCAATTCTCCATCCACCATCCACCATCCACCATCCATCCATCCACCATCCACCATCCACCATCCATCATCGACAATCCACCATCCACCATCCACCATCCACCATCCATCCATCCACCAACAACCATCCACCATCTACCATCCATCATCCATCAATCCAGCACACACCATCCTCATCCATCATCCTCAATCAACCATCCACCATCCATCCATCCACCATCCATCATCCACCCATCCACCATCCACCATCCAACATACACATCCATCATCCACCATCCACCATCAAACATCCATTCATCCACCATCCACAATCCACTATCCACCATCCACCCATCCACCATCCAACCATCCACCATCCACAATCCACCATCCACCATCCACCATCCACAATCCACCATCTACCATCCAACATCCACCATCCACCATCCATCCATCCACCATCCATCATCCACCATCCACCATCCTCCATCCAACATCCAGCATCCTCCATCCAGCATCCACAATCCTCCATCCACCATCCTCCATTCTCATCCATCATCCACCATCCACCATCCAACACCATCCATCCACCATCACCATCCACCATCCATCCATCCACCATCCATCCATCCACCGTCCACCAACCACCATCCACCATCCTCCATCCACCTACCACCATCCACCATCCACCATCCAAAATCCATCCAACCTCCATCTACCATCCACCACCCACAATCCACCTTCCATCCATCCACCATCCACCATCTACAATCCACCATCCATCTTTCCACCATCCACCATCCACAATCACCATCCATCCATCCACTATCCACTATCCACCATCCACCATCCACAATCAACATGCATCCATCCACTATCCACTATCCACCATCCACCATCCACCATCCATCATCCTCCATCCATCATCCACCATGCTCCATCCACCATCCACCATCATCCATCCACCATCCACCATCCACCATCCACCATCCATCCATCCTCCATCCACCATCCACCATCCACCATCCACCATCCATCCATCCATCATCCACAATCCATCCACCATCCAACATCCACAATCCACCATCCACCATCCACCATCCATCCATCCGCCATCCTCATCAATCATCCAACATCCACCATCCACCATCCATCCATCCACCATCCACAATCCATCCACCATCCAACATCCACAATCCACCATCCACCATCCACCATCCATTCATCCGCCATCCTCATCCATCATCCACCATCCACCAACCACCATCCATCCATCCTCCATCCACCATCCACCATCCACCATCCACCATCCACCATCCATCCATCCACCATCCACAATCCATCCACCATCCAACATCCACAATCCACCATCCACCATACACCATCCATCCATCACCATCCACCATCCTCATCGATCATCCACCATCCACCATCCACCATCCATCCATCCACCTTCCACCATCCATCTATCCACCATCCACTATCCACCCTCCACCATCCACCATCCACCATCCACCATCCACTATCCAGCATGCATCCAACCACCATCCACCATCCACCATCCTCCATCCACCATACACCATCCTCCATCCACCATCCACCATCCTCCATCCACCATCCATCATCCACCATCCATCCATCCACCATCCACCATACACCATCCTCCATCCACCATCCACCATCCTCCATCCACCATCCACCATCCACCATCCATCCATTTTCCATCCACAATCCCCCATCCACCATCCACCATCCAGCATCCATCCATCCACCATCCACAATCCATCCACCATCCAACATCCACCATCCAACATCCGCAATCCACCATCCACCGACCACAATCCATCCACAATCCCCCATCCACCATCCACCATCCACAATCCATCCACCATCCGTCATCCACCATCTATCAATCCACCATCCAACTTACACCATCCACCATCCATCCATCCTCCATCCACAATGCACCATCCAACATCCATCATCCTCCATCCATCCATCCACCATCCACCATCCACCATCCATCATCCATCCATCCACCATCCACCATCCACAATCCACCATCCAACATTCACATCCATCATCCACCATCCACCATCAAACATCCATTCATCCACCATCCACCATCCACTATCCACCATCCACCCATCCACCATCCAAACATCCACCATCCACAATCCACCATCCACCATCCACCATCCACAATCCACCATCTACCGTCCACCATCCACCATCCACCATCCATCCATCCACCATCCACCATCCACCTACCACCATCCACCATCCACCATCCACCATCCATCCATCCTCCATCTACCATCCACCATCCACAATCCACCTTCCATCCATCCACCATCCACCATCTACCATCCACCATCCATCTTTCCACCATCCACCATCCACAATCACCATCCATCCATCCACTATCCACTATCCACCATCCACCATCCACCATCCACCATCTACCATCCATCATCCATCAATCCAGCACACACAATCCTCATCCATCATCCTCAATCAACCATCCACCATCCACCATCCACCATCCACCATCAATCCAATGACCATCCTCCATCCACCATCCATCCAACCATCCTCCATCCATCCACCATCCACCATCCTCCATTCATCCATCCACCATCCACCATCTACCATCCAACATCCATCAATCCAGCACACACCATCCTCATCCATCATCCTCAATCAACCATCCACCATCCACCATCCACCATCCACCATCAATCCAATGACCATCCTCCATCCACCATCCATCCAACCATCCTCCATCCATCCACCATCCACCATCCACCATCATCAATCCACCATCCACCATCCTCCATTCTCCATCCACCATCCACCATCCGTCCATCCACCATCCACCATCCACCATCCACCATCCACCATCCACCATCCACTATCCATCCATCCACCATCCACCATCCACCATCCACCATCTACCATCCATCATCCATCAATCCAGCACACAGCATCCTCATCCATCATCCTCAATCAACCATCCACCATCCAACAGCCAACATCCACCATCCACCATCCATCCATCCACCATCCACCATCCACCATCCACCAACCATCCATCCACCATCCACCATCCACCATCCACCATCAATCCAAAGACCATCCTCCATCCACCATCCATCCAACCATCCTCCATCCATCCACCATCCACCATTATCCATTCATCCATCAACCATCCGCCATCCACAATTCACCATCCATCCATGCACAATCCAACATCCACCATCCTCAATCCACCATCCACCATCCACCATACTCAATCCACCATCCACCATCCTCCATTCTCAATCCACCATCCACCATCCAGCATCCATCCATCCACCATCCACCATCCACCATCCACCATCCACCATCCACCATCCACTATCCATCCATCCACCATCCACCATCCACCGTCCACCATCTATCATCCATCATCCATCAATCCAGCACACACCATCCTCATCCATCATCCTAAATCAACCATCCACCATCCACCATCCACCATCCACCATCAATCCAACGACCATCCTTCATCCACCATTCATCCAACCATCCTCCATCCATCCACCATGCACCATCCACCATTCATCCATCCACCATCCACCATCCACCATTCACCATCCATCCATGCACAATCCAACATCCACCATCCTCCATCCACCATCCATCCATCCACCATCCACCATCCACCATCCATCCATCCACCATCCACCATCCACCATCCACCATCCACCATCCACCATCCACCATCCACTATCCATCCATCCACCATCCATCATCCACCATCCACCATCTACCATCCATCATCCAACAATCCAACACACACCATCCTCATCCATCATCCTCAATCAACCATCCACCATCCACCACCCACCATCCACCATCCACCATCCATCCAACCACAATCCACCATCAACCATCCACCAACCATCCATCCACCATCCACCATCAACCATCCTCCATCCACCATCCACCATCCAGCATCCACCATCCACCATCCACCATCCACCATCAATCCAATGACCATCCTCCATCCACCATCCATCCAACCATCCTCCATCCATCCACCATCCACCATCCTCCATTCATCCATCCACCATCCACCATCCACCATTCACCATCCATCCATGCACAATCCAACATCCACCATCCTCCATCCACCATCCACCATCCTCAATCCACCATCCACCATCCTCCATTCTCCATCCACCATCCACCATCCACCATCCATCCAACCACCATCCACCATCCACCATCCACCATCCACCATCCACCATCCACCATCCACTATCCATCCATCCACCATCCACCATCCACCATCTACCATCCATCATCCATCAATCCAGCACACACCATCCTCATCCATCATCCTCAATCAACCATCCACCATCCACCAGCCACCGTCCACCATCAATCCAACGACCATCCTCCATCCACCATCCATCCAACCATCTTCCATCCATCCACCATCCACCATCCTCCATTCATCCATCCACCATCCACCATCCACCATTCACCATCCATGCATGCACAATCCAACATCCACCATCCTCCATCCACCATCCACCATCCACCATCCTCAATCCACCATCCAGCAACCTCAATTCTCCATCCACCATCCACCATCCACCATCCATCCATCCACCATCCACCATCCACCATCCACCATCGACCATCCACCATCCACCATCCACCATCCACCATCCATCCATCCACCAACAACCATCCACCATCTACCATCCATCATCCATCAATCCAGCACACACCATCCTCATCCATCATCCTCAATCAACCATCCACCATCCATCCATCCACCATCCATCATCCACCCATCGACCATCCACCATCCAACATACACATCCATCATCCACCATCCACCATCAAACATCCATTCATCCACCATCTACAATCCACTATCCACCATCCACCCATCCACCATCCAACCATCCACCATCCACAATCCACCATCCACCATCCACCATCCACAATCCACCATCTACCATCCAACATCCACCATCCACCATCCATCCATCCACCATCCATCATCCACCATCCACCATCCTCCATCCAACATCCAGCATCCTCCATCCAGCATCCACAATCCTCCATCCACCATCCTCCATTCTCATCCATCATCCACCATCCACCATCCAACACCATCCATCCACCATCACCATCCACCATCCATCCATCCACCATCCATCCATCCACCGTCCACCAACCACCATCCACCATCCTCCATCCACCTACCACCATCCACCATCCACCATCCAAAATCCATCCAACCTCCATCTACCATCCACCACCCACAATCCACCTTCCATCCATCCACCATCCACCATCTACAATCCACCATCCATCTTTCCACCATCCACCATCCACAATCACCATCCATCCATCCACTATCCACTATCCACCATCCACCATCCACAATCAACATGCATCCATCCACTATCCACTATCCACCATCCACCATCCACCATCCATCATCCTCCATCCATCATCCACCATGCTCCATCCACCATCCACCATCATCCATCCACCATCCACCATCCACCATCCACCATCCATCCATCCTCCATCCACCATCCACCATCCACCATCCACCATCCATCCATCCATCATCCACAATCCATCCACCATCCAACATCCACAATCCACCATCCACCATCCACCATCCATCCATCCGCCATCCTCATCAATCATCCAACATCCACCATCCACCATCCATCCATCCACCATCCACAATCCATCCACCATCCAACATCCACAATCCACCATCCACCATCCACCATCCATTCATCCGCCATCCTCATCCATCATCCACCATCCACCAACCACCATCCATCCATCCTCCATCCACCATCCACCATCCACCATCCACCATCCACCATCCATCCATCCACCATCCACAATCCATCCACCATCCAACATCCACAATCCACCATCCACCATACACCATCCATCCATCACCATCCACCATCCTCATCGATCATCCACCATCCACCATCCACCATCCATCCATCCACCTTCCACCATCCACCATCCACCAACCATCCATCCACCATCCACCATCTTCCATTCACCATCCATCCATCCACCATCCACTATCCACCCTCCACCATCCACCATCCACCATCCACCATCCACTATCCAGCATGCATCCAACCACCATCCACCATCCACCATCCTCCATCCACCATACACCATCCTCCATCCACCATCCACCATCCTCCATCCACCATCCATCATCCACCATCCATCCATCCACCATCCACCATACACCATCCTCCATCCACCATCCACCATCCTCCATCCACCATCCACCATCCACCATCCATCCATTTTCCATCCACAATCCCCCATCCACCATCCACCATCCAGCATCCATCCATCCACCATCCACAATCCATCCACCATCCATCCAACCACCATCCACCATCCACCATCCACCATCCACCATCCACCATCCACCATCCACCATCCACTATCCATCCATCCACCATCCACCATCCACCATCTACCATCCATCATCCATCAATCCAGCACACACCATCCTCATCCATCATCCTCAATCAACCATCCACCATCCACCAGCCACCGTCCACCATCAATCCAACGACCATCCTCCATCCACCATCCATCCAACCATCTTCCATCCATCCACCATCCACCATCCTCCATTCATCCATCCACCATCCACCATCCACCATTCACCATCCATGCATGCACAATCCAACATCCACCATCCTCCATCCACCATCCACCATCCACCATCCTCAATCCACCATCCAGCAACCTCAATTCTCCATCCACCATCCACCATACACCATCCATCCATCCACCATCCACCATCCACCATCCACCATCGACCATCCACCATCCACCATCCACCATCCACCATCCATCCATCCACCAACAACCATCCACCATCTACCATCCATCATCCATCAATCCAGCACACACCATCCTCATCCATCATCCTCAATCAACCATCCACCATCCATCCATCCACCATCCATCATCCACCCATCCACCATCCACCATCCAACATACACATCCATCATCCACCATCCACCATCAAACATCCATTCATCCACCATCCACAATCCACTATCCACCATCCACCCATCCACCATCCAACCATCCACCATCCACAATCCACCATCCACCATCCACCATCCACAATCCACCATCTACCATCCAACATCCACCATCCACCATCCATCCATCCACCATCCATCATCCACCATCCACCATCCTCCATCCAACATCCAGCATCCTCCATCCAGCATCCACAATCCTCCATCCACCATCCTCCATTCTCATCCATCATCCACCATCCAACACCATCCATCCACCATCACCATCCACCATCCATCCATCCACCATCCATCCATCCACCGTCCACCAACCACCATCCACCATCCTCCATCCACCTACCACCATCCACCATCCACCATCCAAAATCCATCCAACTTCCATCTACCATCCACCACCCACAATCCACCTTCCATCCATCCACCATCCACCATCTACAATCCACCATCCATCTTTCCACCATCCACCATCCACAATCACCATCCATCCATCCACTATCCACTATCCACCATCCACCATCCACAATCAACATGCATCCATCCACTATCCACTATCCACCATCCACCATCCACCATCCATCATACTCCATCCATCATCCACCATGCTCCATCCACCATCCACCATCATCCATCCACCATGCACCATCCACCATCCACCATCCATCCATCCTCCATCCACCATCCACCATCCACCATCCACCATCCATCCATCCATCATCCACAATCCATCCACCATCCAACATCCACAATCCACCATCCACCATCCACCATCCATCCATCCGCTATCCTCATCAATCATCCAACATCCACCATCCACCATCCATCCATCCACCATCCACAATCCATCCACCATCCAACATCCACAATCCACCATCCACCATCCACCATCCATTCATCCGCCATCCTCATCCATCATCCACCATCCACCAACCACCATCCATCCATCCTCCATCCACCATCCACCATCCACCATCCACCATCCACCATCCATCCATCCACCATCCACAATCCATCCACCATCCAACATCCACAATCCACCATCCACCATACACCATCCATCCATCACCATCCACCATCCTCATCGATCATCCACCATCCACCATCCACCATCCATCCATCCACCTTCCACCATCCACCATCCACCAACCATCCATCCACCATCCACCATCTTCCATTCACCATCCATCCATCCACCATCCACTATCCACCCTCCACCATCCACCATCCACCATCCACCATCCACTATCCAGCATGCATCCAACCACCATCCACCATCCACCATCCTCCATCCACCATACACCATCCTCCATCCACCATCCACCATCCTCCATCCACCATCCATCATCCACCATCCATCCATCCACCATCCACCATACACCATCCTCCATCCACCATCCACCATCCTCCATCCACCATCCACCATCCACCATCCATCCATTTTCCATCCACAATCCCCCATCCACCATCCACCATCCAGCATCCATCCATCCACCATCCACAATCCATCCACCATCCAACATCCACCATCCAACATCCGCAATCCACCATCCACCGACCACAATCCATCCACAATCCCCCATCCACCATCCACCATCCACAATCCATCCACCATCCGTCATCCACCATCTATCAATCCACCATCCAACTTACACCATCCACCATCCATCCATCCTCCATCCACAATGCACCATCCAACATCCATCATCCTCCATCCATCCATCCACCATCCACCATCCACCATCCATCATCCATCCATCCACCATCCACCATCCACAATCCACCATCCAACATTCACATCCATCATCCACCATCCACCATCAAACATCCATTCATCCACCATCCACCATCCACTATCCACCATCCACCCATCCACCATCCAAACATCCACCATCCACAATCCACCATCCACCATCCACCATCCACAATCCACCATCTACCGTCCACCATCCACCATCCACCATCCATCCATCCACCATCCACCATCCACCTACCACCATCCACCATCCACCATCCACCATCCATCCATCCTCCATCTACCATCCACCATCCACAATCCACCTTCCATCCATCCACCATCCACCATCTACCATCCACCATCCATCTTTCCACCATCCACCATCCACAATCACCATCCATCCATCCACTATCCACTATCCACCATCCACCATCCACCATCCACCATCTACCATCCATCATCCATCAATCCAGCACACACAATCCTCATCCATCATCCTCAATCAACCATCCACCATCCACCATCCACCATCCACCATCAATCCAATGACCATCCTCCATCCACCATCCATCCAACCATCCTCCATCCATCCACCATCCACCATCCTCCATTCATCCATCCACCATCCACCATCTACCATCCAACATCCATCAATCCAGCACACACCATCCTCATCCATCATCCTCAATCAACCATCCACCATCCACCATCCACCATCCACCATCAATCCAATGACCATCCTCCATCCACCATCCATCCAACCATCCTCCATCCATCCACCATCCACCATCCACCATCATCAATCCACCATCCACCATCCTCCATTCTCCATCCACCATCCACCATCCGTCCATCCACCATCCACCATCCACCATCCACCATCCACCATCCACCATCCACTATCCATCCATCCACCATCCACCATCCACCATCCACCATCTACCATCCATCATCCATCAATCCAGCACACAGCATCCTCATCCATCATCCTCAATCAACCATCCACCATCCAACAGCCAACATCCACCATCCACCATCCATCCATCCACAATCCACCATCCACCATCCACCAACCATCCATCCACCATCCACCATCCACCATCCACCATCAATCCAAAGACCATCCTCCATCCACCATCCATCCAACCATCCTCCATCCATCCACCATCCACCATTATCCATTCATCCATCAACCATCCGCCATCCACAATTCACCATCCATCCATGCACAATCCAACATCCACCATCCTCAATCCACCATCCACCATCCACCATACTCAATCCACCATCCACCATCCTCCATTCTCAATCCACCATCCACCATCCAGCATCCATCCATCCACCATCCACCATCCACCATCCACCATCCACCATCCACTATCCATCCATCCACCATCCACCATCCACCATCCACCATCTATCATCCATCATCCATCAATCCAGCACACACCATCCTCATCCATCATCCTAAATCAACCATCCACCATCCACCATCCACCATCCACCATCAATCCAACGACCATCCTTCATCCACCATTCATCCAACCATCCTCCATCCATCCACCATGCACCATCCACCATTCATCCATCCACCATCCACCATCCACCATTCACCATCCATCCATGCACAATCCAACATCCACCATCCTCCATCCACCATCCATCCATCCACCATCCACCATCCACCATCCATCCATCCACCATCCACCATCCACCATCCACCATCCACCATCCACCATCCACCATCCACTATCCATCCATCCACCATCCATCATCCACCATCCACCATCTACCATCCATCATCCAACAATCCAACACACACCATCCTCATCCATCATCCTCAATCAACCATCCACCATCCACCACCCACCATCCACCATCCACCATCCATCCAACCACAATCCACCATCAACCATCCACCAACCATCCATCCACCATCCACCATCAACCATCCTCCATCCACCATCCACCATCCAGCATCCACCATCCACCATCCACCATCCACCATCAATCCAATGACCATCCTCCATCCACCATCCATCCAACCATCCTCCATCCATGCACCATCCACCATCCTCCATTCATCCATCCACCATCCACCATCCACCATTCACCATCCATCCATGCACAATCCAACATCCACCATCCTCCATCCACCATCCACCATCCTCAATCCACCATCCACCATCCTCCATTCTCCATCCACCATCCACCATCCACCATCCATCCAACCACCATCCACCATCCACCATCCACCATCCACCATCCACCATCCACCATCCACTATCCATCCATCCACCATCCACCATCCACCATCTACCATCCATCATCCATCAATCCAGCACACACCATCCTCATCCATCATCCTCAATCAACCATCCACCATCCACCAGCCACCGTCCACCATCAATCCAACGACCATCCTCCATCCACCATCCATCCAACCATCTTCCATCCATCCACCATCCACCATCCTCCATTCATCCATCCACCATCCACCATCCACCATTCACCATCCATGCATGCACAATCCAACATCCACCATCCTCCATCCACCATCCACCATCCTCAATCCACCATCCAGCAACCTCAATTCTCCATCCACCATCCACCATCCACCATCCATCCATCCACCATCCACCATCCACCATCCACCATCGACCATCCACCATCCACCATCCACCATCCACCAACAACCATCCACCATCTACCATCCATCATCCATCAATCCAGCACACACCATCCTCATCCATCATCCTCAATCAACCATCCACCATCCATCCATCCACCATCCATCATCCACCCATCCACTATCCACCATCCAACATACACATCCATCATCCACCATCCACCATCAAACATCCATTCATCCACCATCCACAATCCACTATCCACCATCCACCCATCCACCATCCAACCATCCACCATCCACAATCCACCATCCACCATCCACCATCCACAATCCACCATCTACCATCCAACATCCACCATCCACCATCCATCCATCCACCATCCATCATCCACCATCCACCATCCTCCATCCAACATCCAGCATCCTCCATCCAGCATCCACAATCCTCCATCCACCATCCTCCATTCTCATCCATCATCCACCATCCACCATCCAACACCATCCATCCACCATCACCATCCACCATCCATCCATCCACCATCCATCCATCCACCGTCCACCAACCACCATCCACCATCCTCCATCCACCTACCACCATCCACCATCCACCATCCAAAATCCATCCAACCTCCATCTACCATCCACCACCCACAATCCACCTTCCATCCATCCACCATCCACCATCTACAATCCACCATCCATCTTTCCACCATCCACCATCCACAATCACCATCCATCCATCCACTATCCACTATCCACCATCCACCATCCACAATCAACATGCATCCATCCATCATCCACCATGCTCCATCCACCATCCACCATCATCCATCCACCATCCACCATCCACCATCCACCATCCATCCATCCTCCATCCACCATCCACCATCCACCATCCACCATCCATCCATCCATCATCCACAATCCATCCACCATCCAACATCCACAATCCACCATCCACCATCCACCATCCTCATCAATCATCCAACATCCACCATCCACCATCCATCCATCCACCATCCACAATCCATCCACCATCCAACATCCACAATCCACCATCCACCATCCACCATCCATTCATCCGCCATCCTCATCCATCATCCACCATCCACCAACCACCATCCATCCATCCTCCATCCACCATCCACCATCCACCATCCACCATCCACCATCCATCCATCCACCATCCACAATCCATCCACCATCCAACATCCACAATCCACCATCCACCATACACCATCCATCCATCACCATCCACCATCCTCATCGATCATCCACCATCCACCATCCACCATCCATCCATCCACCTTCCACCATCCACCATCCACCAACCATCCATCCACCATTCACCATCTTCCATTCACCATCCATCCATCCACCATCCACTATCCACCCTCCACCATCCACCATCCACCATCCACCATCCACTATCCAGCATGCATCCAACCACCATCCACCATCCACCATCCTCCATCCACCATACACCATCCTCCATCCACCATCCACCATCCTCCATCCACCATCCATCATCCACCATCCATCCATCCACCATCCACCATACACCATCCTCCATCCACCATCCACCATCCTCCATCCACCATCCACCATCCACCATCCATCCATTTTCCATCCACAATCCCCCATCCACCATCCACCATCCAGCATCCATCCATCCACCATCCACAATCCATCCACCATCCAACATCCACCATCCAACATCCGCAATCCACCATCCACCGACCACAATCCATCCACAATCCCCCATCCACCATCCACCATCCACAATCCATCCACCATCCGTCATCCACCATCTATCAATCCACCATCCAACTTACACCATCCACCATCCATCCATCCTCCATCCACAATGCACCATCCAACATCCATCATCCTCCATCCATCCATCCACCATCCACCATCCACCATCCATCATCCATCCATCCACCATCCTCCATCCACAATCCACCATCCAACATTCACATCCATCATCCACCATCCACCATCAAACATTCATTCATCCACCATCCACCATCCACTATCCACCATCCACCCATCTACCATCCAAACATCCACCATCCACAATCCACCATCCACCATCCACCATCCACAATCCACCATCTACCGTCCACCATCCACCATCCACCATCCATCCATCCACCATCCACCATCCACCTACCACCATCCACCATCCACCATCCATCCATCCTCCATCTACCATCCACCATCCACAATCCACCTTCCATCCATCCACCATCCACCATCTACCATCCACCATCCATCTTTCCACCATCCACCATCCACAATCACCATCCATCCATCCACTATCCACTATCCACCATCCACCATCCACCATCCACCATCTACCATCCATCATCCATCAATCCAGCACACACCATCCTCATCCATCATCCTCAATCAACCATCCACCATCCACCATCCACCATCCACCATCAATCCATGACCATCCTCCATCCACCATCCATCCAACCATCCTCCATCCATCCACCATCCACCATCCTCCATTCATCCATCCACCATCCACCATCCACCATTCACCATCCATCCATGCACAATCCAACATCCACCATCCTCCATCCACCATCCACCATCCACCATCTACCATCCATCATCCATCAATCCAGCACACAGCATCCTCATCCATCATCCTCAATCAACCATCCACCATCCAACAGCCAACATCCACCATCCACCATCCATCCATCCACCATCCACCATCCACCATCCACCAACCATCCATCCACCATCCACCATCAACCATCCTCCATCCACCATCCACCATCCTCCGTCAACCATCCACCATCCACCATCCACCATCAATCCAAAGACCATCCTCCATCCACCATCCATCCAACCATCCTCCATCCATCCACCATCCACCATTCTCCATTCATCCATCAACCATCCACCATCCACAATTCACCATCCATCCATGCACAATCCAACATCCACCATCCTCAATCCACCATCCACCATCCACCATCCTCAATCCACCAACCACCACCCTCCATTCTCAATCCACCATCCACCATCCATCATCCATCCATCCACCATCCACCATCCACCATCCACCATCCACTATCCATCCATCCACCATCCACCATCCACCATCCAACATCTATCATCCATCATCCATCAATCCAGCACACACCATCCTCATCCATCATCCTAAATCAACCATCCACCATCCACCATCCACCATCCACCATCAATCCAACGACCATCCTTTATCCACCATTCATCCAACCATCCTCCATCCATCCACCATGCACCATCCACCATTCATCCATCCACCATCCACCATCCACCATTCACCATCCATCCATGCACAATCCAACATCCACCATCCTCCATCCACCATCCACCATCCACCATCCTCAAACAACCATCCACCATCCTCCATTCTCCATCCACCATCCACCATCCACCATCCATCCATCCACCATCCACCATCCACAATCCACCATCCACCATCCACCATCCACTATCCACTATCCATCTATCCACCATCCATCATCGACCATCCACCATCTACCATCCATCATCCAACAATCCAGCACACACCATCCTCATCCATCATCCTCAATCAACCATCCACCATCCACCACCCACCATCCACCATCCACCATCCATCCAACCACAATCCACCATCAACCATCCACCAACCATCCATCCACCATCCACCATCAACCATCCTCCATCCACCATCCACCATCCAGCATCCACCATCCACCATCCACCATCCACCATCAATCCAATGACCATCCTCCATCCACCATCCATCCAACCATCCTCCATCCATCCACCATCCACCATCCTCCATTCATCCATCCACCATCCACCATCCACCATTCACCATCCATCCATGCACAATCCAACATCCACCATCCTCCATCCACCATCCACCATCCTCAATCCACCATCCACCATCCTCCATTCTCCATCCACCATCCACCATCCACCATCCATCCAACCACCATCCACCATCCACCATCCACCATCCACCATCCACCATCCACCATCCACCATCCACTATCCATCCATCCACCATCCACCATCCACCATCCACCATCTACCATCCATCATCCATCAATCCAGCACACACCATCCTCACCCATCATCTTCAATCAACCATCCACCATCCACCAGCCACCGTCCACCATCAATCCAACGACCATCCTCCATCCACCATCCATCCAACCATCTTCCATCCATCCAGCATCCACCATCCTCCATTCATCCATCCACCATCCACCATCCACCATTCACCATCCATGCATGCACAATCCAACATCCACCATCCTCCATCCACCATCCACCATCCTCAATCCACCATCCAGCAACCTCAATTCTCCATCCACCATCCACCATCCACCATCCATTCATCCACCATCCACCATCCACCATCCACCATCGCCCATCCACCATCCACCATCCACCATCCACCATCCAACCATCCACCAACAACCATCCACCATCCACCATCTACCATCCATCATCCATCAATCCAGCACACACCATCCTCATCCATCATCCTCAATCAACAATCCACCATCCATCCATCTACCATCCATCCATCCACTATCCACCATCCACCATCCTCCATCCACCATCAACCATCCTCCATCCACCATCCAAAATCCACCATTCACCATCCACAATCCACCATCCACCATCCATCCATCCTCCATCGACCATGCACTATCAACCATCCACCATCCATCCATCCACCATCTACCATGAACAATCCACCATCCAGCTATCCACCATCCACCATCCACCATCCAACATCCATCATCCATCATCCTCCATCCATCATCCACCATCCACAATCCACAATCAACCATCCACCATCAATCATCCTCCATCCATCCATCCACCATTCACCATCCACCATCCACCATCCATCCATCCACCACACACCATCCACCATCCAACATCCACTGTCCACCATCCACCATCCAACATCCGTCATCCAGCATCAAGCATCCACCATCCATCATCCATCATCCACCATCCGCAATCCATCCACCGTCCACCATCCTCCATCCATCCATCCACCATCCATCATCCACCATCCACCATCCATCCATCCACCATCCACCATTCACCATCCATCCATCCACCATCCAACATCCAGCATCCTCCATTCATCCATCCACCATCCACCATCCAACATCCACCATCCACCATCCATCAATCCACCATCCACCATCCTCCATCCACCATCCACCATCCTCCATCCACCATCCACCATCCTCCATCCACCATCCACCATCCTCCCTCCATCGTCCACCATCCACCATCCTTCCATCCTCCATCCACCATCCACCATCCACCATCCAGCATCCACCATCCATCCATCCACCATCCACAATCCATCCACCATCCAACATCCACAATGCACCATGCACCATCCACCATCCACCATCCTCCATCCACCATCCACAATCCACCAACAACCATCCATCCATCCTCCATCCACCATCCACCATCCACCACCCACCATCCACCATCCATCCATCCACCATCCACCATCCTAATCCATCCTCCACCATCCACTATCCTCCATCCATCCATCCACCTTCCACCATCCACCATCCACCATCCACAATCCACCATCCATCTATCCACCATCCAAAATCCACCATCCTCCATCCACCATCCACCATCCATCCATCCACAATCCACCATCCACCATCCACCAACCACCATCCACCATCCATCCATCCACCATCCATCCATCCACCATCCACCAGCCACCAGCCACCATCCACCATCCACCATTCATCATCCTGCATCGATTATCCACCATCCACCATCCACGACACACCATCCATCATCCTCCATACATCCATCCACCAACAACCATCAACCAACCACCATTCATCTATCCACCATCCACCATCCACCATCCTCCATCCACCATCCACAATCCACCAACAACCATCCATCCATCCTCCATCCACCATACACCATCCACCATCCTCCATCCATCCTTCCACCATCCACTATCCATCCAGCATCCACCATTCACCATCCACCATCCACCATCCACAATCTGTCATCAATCATCCATCATCCACCATCCACCATCCATCATCCACCATCCACAATCCATCCTCCATCCACTATCCACAATCCAACATCCACCATCCACAATCCATCCACCATGCACCATCCACCATCCACCATCCACAATCCATCCACCATCCACCATCCAAAATCCAAACACCATGCACCATACATCATCCACCATCCATCCATCCACCATACACCATCCACCATCCACCATCCATCATACTCCATCCACAATCCACCACCAACCATCCATCATCCACAATCCATCCATCCACCATCCACAATCCACCATCCACCATCCATCCATCCACCATACACCATCCACCATACACCATCCACCATACACATCCATCATCCACCATCCACCATCCACCATGCATGCATCCACCATCCACCATCCACCATCCACCATCCATCCATCCACCATCCAACCATCCACCATCCACCATCCACCATCCACCATCCACCATCCATCCATCTACCATCCACCATCCACCATCCACCATCCACCATCCAAATCCATCCACCATCCACCATCCACAATCCATACACCATCCATCATCCACCATCCTCCATCCATCCATCCACCATCCACAATCCACCATTCACCATCCATCCATCCACCATCCACCATCCACCATCCTACATCCACCATCCACCATCCTCCATCCTCCATCCAACATCCACCATCTTCAATCCTCATCCATCATCCACCATCCACCATCCACCACCATTCATCCACCATCACCATCCACCATCCACCATCCATCCATCCACCATCCATCCATCCACCATCCACCATCCACCATCTAGCATCCTCCATCCACCTTCCACCATCCACCATCCTCCATCCATCCATCCACCATCCACCATCCACAAACCACCATCCACAATCCATCCAACATACACCAAGCACAATCCATCAAACATCCACCATCCACCATCCACCATCCTCCATCCTCCATCCACCATCCACCATCCTCCATCCACCGTCCACCATCCTCCATCCTCATCCAACATCCACCATCCACCATCCACCGTACACCATCCATCCATCCACCATTCACCATCCACCGTCCTCCATCCACCATCCACCATCCTACATCCACCATTCACGATCCTCCATCCACCATCCACCATCTTCCATCCTCATCCATCATCCACCATCCACCATCCACCACCATCCATCCACCATCACCATCCACCATCCATCCATCCATCATCCATCCATCCACCATCCACCATCCACCATCCACCCTCCTCCATCCACCTTCCACCAACCACAATCCACCTTCCACCAATCATCCATCCTCCATCCACCATCCACAAACAACCATCCATTCATCCACCATCCACCATCTACCATCCACCATCCATCCTTCCACCATCCACCAACCATCATCCACCATCCATCCATCCTCCATCCATTATCCACCATCCACCATTCACCATCCATCATCCTCCATTCATCATCCACCATCCACCGTCCACCATCCACCATCCATCCATACACCATCCACCATCCACCATCCACCATTCACCATCCACCATCCTCCATCAGTCCATCCACCATCCACCATCTACCATTCACCATTCATCCATCAACCATCCACCATCTACCATCCACCAACCAACCTTCCAACATCCACCATACACCATCGAACATCCATCCATCCACCATACACTATCCACCATCCACCATCCACCATTCATCATCCTCCATCCATCATCCACAATCCACAATCCACCATCCACCATCCACCATCAATCTAACCAACATCCACCATCCACCGTCCACCATCCACCATCCTCCATCCATCCATCCACCATCCACCATCCACCATCCACCATCCACAATCCATCCAACATCAACCATGCACAATCCATCAACCATCCACCATCCACAATCCATCCACCATCCACCATCCACAATCCATCCACCATCCACCATCCACCATCCACCATCCACAATCCATCCAACATCCACCATCCACCAGCCACCATCAAACCATCCACCATCCTCCATCCACCATCCACCATCCTCCATCCACCATCCACAATCCACAATCCATCCACCATCCAACATCCACCATCCACCATCCATTATCCAGCATCCTCCATCCTCCTTCCACCATCCACCATCCTCCATCCACCATCCAACATCCTCCATCCACCATCCACCATCCTCCATCGACCATCCACCATCCACCATCCACCATCCACCATCCACCATCCATCCATCCTCCATCCATCCATCCACCATGCACCAACGACCATCCACCATCAATCCATTCTCCATTCACCATCCACCATCCACCATCCACCATCCACCATCTATCCATCCACCATCCACAATTCACCATCCACCTTCCATCTAACCACAATCCACCATCCACCATCAACCATCCATCCATCCACCATCCACCATCCACCATCCACCACCCACCATCCATCCATCCACCATCCACCATCAACCATCTACCATTCAGCATCAACCATCCACCATCCACCATCAACCATCCACAATCCATCCATCCACCATCCACAATCCACCATCCACCATCAACCATCCATCCATACAGCATCCACCATCCACCATCCGTCATCCATCATGCGCCATCCACAATCCATCCACCATCCACTATCCGCTATCCACCATCCACAATCCATCCACCATCCACAATCCATCCATCCACCATCCACCATCATGTTCTTTTGTCGCTCTCGGCGTTCGCGGCTATCTGCGCCCCCGCCCGGCACAGCTGCAAGCCCCACCTCCTCAGGTCTCTCCCACCACAGCCAGCGTCTGATGGGGCGCTCCCCGCCTGCCTGAGCGGCCAGGCGGCCAGAAGGCATCCCTGGAAGGCAGAGGCACACCAGACGATCCGGGGGTGGCCTGACCGGAACCAGACGTGGCCGCGGACCCGGGGGCCGTCCGTGCGCCCCTTGAGCCCCTCGACCTGCACCTGGCCGCCCCCACTGCAGCCCAGCCCCGTCGCCGCCACCTGTCTGCCGGGCTGGCTCTCCACAGCTCCATACGGAAAAAGCCGCCCCTCCGCCGTTTGGCCATGGCCCGAGGCGGGAGCGGGATCGAGGGCCCAGGCCGCTTCCCCGGGCCTGCCGGCCACCTGGGGCGGGGTCCTGAGCTCGGACGGTGGCGTGGGGGCGAGGGTGGCGTTGCTGGGTCTTAGGGGCCGTGCCAACTCAATGGTGGCTCCCAGTGGCTTCGGGCCAGCTTCTGTCGGGCAGGAGGGCCGGCCCGGTCTGCGTCTGAGCTGCGCCTAGCGCATCGTGGGCGGGCAGGTGGGATGCCCAAGGGCCCGCGGTCCCCGGGCCCGGAAGCCTCCTGGGCCACATCCCCGTGAGCGTCCTGCGGGATCTGGGGCGGGGCGCCAAGCGCCGAAAAGTTTGCTGGCTCCCGCCCGCCCTGGGCTGGGTGGTCGCCAGCACCTCCGCCACCCCCAGGTGCCCGAGACCTCCGTTCCCCTGCCTAGGCGGGCGGCGGGGCCCTGCCGGGACGGGCGGGCCGCTGGGCTGACGGTAAGGCCCAAGCGCCTGCTAAGCTGCGCCTCAAGAGGCAGCCCGCGACCCCGCCGGCATCCACTGCCGAAGCAGCCTAGAAGGGCCCGATCTCGCCGCGATCGCGGAAGCTAAGCAGGGTCGGGCCTGGTTAGAACTTGGATGGGAGACCTCTAGGGAAGACCGGGTGCTCTAGGCTTTTTGCCTCCCGCTCCGCCTTCTCCTTTTGGCGCTCGCGGCGTTGGCGGCTATCTCCGCCCCCGCCCGGCACAGCTGCAAGCCCCACCTCCTCAGGTCTCTCCCACCACAGCCAGCGTCTGATGGGGCGCTCCCCGCCTGCCTGAGCGGCCAGGCGGCCAGAAGGCGTCCCTGGAAGGCAGAGGCACACCAGACGCTCCGGGGGTGGCCTGACGGGAACCAGACGTGGCCGCGGACCCGGGGGCCGTCCGTGCGCCCCTTGAGCCCCTCGACCTGCACCTGGCCGCCCCCACTGCAGCCCAGCCCCGTCGCCGCCACCTGTCTGCCGGGCTGGCTCTCCACAGCTCCATACGGAAAAAGCCGCCCCTCCGCCGTTTCGCCATGGCCCGAGGCGGGAGCGGGATCGAGGGCCCAGGCCGCTTCCCCAGGCCTGCCGGCCACCTGGGGCGGGGTCCTGAGCTCGGACGGTGGCGTGGGGGCGAGGGTGGCGTTGCTGGGTCTTAGGGGCCGTGCCAACTCAATGGTGGCTCCCAGTGGCTTCGGGCCAGCTTCTGTCGGGCAGGAGGGCCGGTCCGGTCTGCGTCTGAGCTGCGCCTAGCGCATCGTGGGCGGGCAGGTGGGATGCCCAAGGGCCCGCGGTCCCCGGGCCCGGAAGCCTCCTGGGCCACATCCCCGTGAGCGTCCTGCGGGATCTGGGGCGGGGCGCCAAGCGCCGAAAAGTTTGCTGGCTCCCGCCCGCCCTGGGCTGGGTGGTCGCCAGCACCTCCGCCACCCCCAGGTGCCCGAGACCTCCGTTCCCCTGCCTAGGCGGGCGGCGGGGCCCTGCCGGGACGGGCGGGCCGCTGGGCTGACGGTAAGGCCCAAGCGCCTGCTAAGCTGCGCCTCAAGAGGCAGCCCGCGACCCCGCCGGCATCCACTGCCGAAGCAGCCTAGAAGGGCCCGATCTCGCCGCGATCGCGGAAGCTAAGCAGGGTCGGGCCTGGTTAGAACTTGGATGGGAGACCTCTAGGGAAGACCGGGTGCTCTAGGCTTTTTGCCTCCCGTTCCGCCTTCTCCTTTTGGCGCTCGCGGCGTTCGCGGCTATCTCCGCCCCCGCCCGGCACAGCTGCAAGCCCCACCTCCTCAGGTCTCTCCCACCACAGCCAGCGTCTGATGGGGCGCTCCCCGCCTGCCTGAGCGGCCAGGCGGCCAGAAGGCGTCCCTGGAAGGCAGAGGCACACCAGACGCTCCGGGGGTGGCCTGACGGGAACCAGACGTGGCCGCGGACCCGGGGGCCGTCCGTGCGCCCCTTGAGCCCCTCGACCTGCACCTGGCCGCCCCCACTGCAGCCCAGCCCCGTCGCCGCCACCTGTCTGCCGGGCTGGCTCTCCACAGCTCCATACGGAAAAAGCCGCCCCTCCGCCGTTTCGCCATGGCCCGAGGCGGGAGCGGGATCGAGGGCCCAGGCCGCTTCCCCGGGCCTGCCGGCCACCTGGGGCGGGGTCCTGAGCTCGGACGGTGGCGTGGGGGCGAGGGTGGCGTTGCTGGGTCTTAGGGGCCGTGCCAACTCAATGGTGGCTCCCAGTGGCTTCGGGCCAGCTTCTGTCGGGCAGGAGGGCCGGTCCGGTCTGCGTCTGAGCTGCGCCTAGCGCATCGTGGGCGGGCAGGTGGGATGCCCAAGGGCCCGCGGTCCCCGGGCCCGGAAGCCTCCTGGGCCACATCCCCGTGAGCGTCCTGCGGGATCTGGGGCGGGGCGCCAAGCGCCGAAAAGTTTGCTGGCTCCCGCCCGCCCTGGGCTGGGTGGTCGCCAGCACCTCCGCCACCCCCAGGTGCCCGAGACCTCCGTTCCCCTGCCTAGGCGGGCGGCGGGGCCCTGCCGGGACGGGCGGGCCGCTGGGCTGACGGTAAGGCCCAAGCGCCTGCTAAGCTGCGCCTCAAGAGGCAGCCCGCGACCCCGCCGGCATCCACTGCCGAAGCAGCCTAGAAGGGCCCGATCTCGCCGCGATCGCGGAAGCTAAGCAGGGTCGGGCCTGGTTAGAACTTGGATGGGAGACCTCTAGGGAAGACCGGGTGCTCTAGGCTTTTTGCCTCCCGCTCCGCCTTCTCCTTTTGGCGCTCGCGGCGTTGGCGGCTATCTCCGCCCCCGCCCGGCACAGCTGCAAGCCCCACCTCCTCAGGTCTCTCCCACCACAGCCAGCGTCTGATGGGGCGCTCCCCGCCTGCCTGAGCGGCCAGGCGGCCAGAAGGCGTCCCTGGAAGGCAGAGGCACACCAGACGCTCCGGGGGTGGCCTGACGGGAACCAGACGTGGCCGCGGACCCGGGGGCCGTCCGTGCGCCCCTTGAGCCCCTCGACCTGCACCTGGCCGCCCCCACTGCAGCCCAGCCCCGTCGCCGCCACCTGTCTGCCGGGCTGGCTCTCCACAGCTCCATACGGAAAAAGCCGCCCCTCCGCCGTTTCGCCATGGCCCGAGGCGGGAGCGGGATCGAGGGCCCAGGCCGCTTCCCCGGGCCTGCCGGCCACCTGGGGCGGGGTCCTGAGCTCGGACGGTGGCGTGGGGGCGAGGGTGGCGTTGCTGGGTCTTAGGGGCCGTGCCAACTCAATGGTGGCTCCCAGTGGCTTCGGGCCAGCTTCTGTCGGGCAGGAGGGCCGGTCCGGTCTGCGTCTGAGCTGCGCCTAGCGCATCGTGGGCGGGCAGGTGGGATGCCCAAGGGCCCGCGGTCCCCGGGCCCGGAAGCCTCCTGGGCCACATCCCCGTGAGCGTCCTGCGGGATCTGGGGCGGGGCGCCAAGCGCCGAAAAGTTTGCTGGCTCCCGCCCGCCCTGGGCTGGGTGGTCGCCAGCACCTCCGCCACCCCCAGGTGCCCGAGACCTCCGTTCCCCTGCCTAGGCGGGCGGCGGGGCCCTGCCGGGACGGGCGGGCCGCTGGGCTGACGGTAAGGCCCAAGCGCCTGCTAAGCTGCGCCTCAAGAGGCAGCCCGCGACCCCGCCGGCATCCACTGCCGAAGCAGCCTAGAAGGGCCCGATCTCGCCGCGATCGCGGAAGCTAAGCAGGGTCGGACCTGGTTAGAACTTGGATGGGAGACCTCTAGGGAAGACCGGGTGCTCTAGGCTTTTTGCCTCCCGCTCCGCCTTCTCCTTTTGGCGCTCGCGGCGTTCGCGGCTATCTCCGCCCCCGCCCGGCACAGCTGCAAGCCCCACCTCCTCAGGTCTCTCCCACCACAGCCAGCGTCTGATGGGGCGCTCCCCGCCTGCCTGAGCGGCCAGGCGGCCAGAAGGCGTCCCTGGAAGGCAGAGGCACGCCAGACGCTCCGGGGGTGGCCTGACGGGAACCAGACGTGGCCGCGGACCCGGGGGCCGTCCGTGCGCCCCTTGAGCCCCTCGACCTGCACCTGGCCGCCCCCACTGCAGCCCAGCCCCGTCGCCGCCACCTGTCTGCCGGGCTGGCTCTCCACAGCTCCATACGGAAAAAGCCGCCCCTCCGCCGTTTCGCCATGGCCCGAGGCGGGAGCGGGATCGAGGGCCCAGGCCGCTTCCCCGGGCCTGCCGGCCACCTGGGGCGGGGTCCTGAGCTCGGACGGTGGCGTGGGGGCGAGGGTGGCGTTGCTGGGTCTTAGGGGCCGTGCCAACTCAATGGTGGCTCCCAGTGGCTTCGGGCCAGCTTCTGTCGGGCAGGAGGGCCGGCCCGGTCTGCGTCTGAGCTGCGCCTAGCGCATCGTGGGCGGGCAGGTGGGATGCCCAAGGGCCCGCGGTCCCCGGGCCCGGAAGCCTCCTGGGCCACATCCCCGTGAGCGTCCTGCGGGATCTGGGGCGGGGCGCCAAGCGCCGAAAAGTTTGCTGGCTCCCGCCCGCCCTGGGCTGGGTGGTCGCCAGCACCTCCGCCACCCCCAGGTGCCCGAGACCTCCGTTCCCCTGCCTAGGCGGGCGGCGGGGCCCTGCCGGGACGGGCGGGCCGCTGGGCTGACGGTAAGGCCCAAGCGCCTGCTAAGCTGCGCCTCAAGAGGCAGCCCGCGACCGCGCCAGCATCCACTGCCGAAGCAGCCTAGAAGGGCCCGATCTCGCCGCGATCGCGGAAGCTAAGCAGGGTCGGGCCTGGTTAGAACTTGGATGGGAGACCTCTAGGGAAGACCGGGTGCTCTAGGCTTTTTGCCTCCCGCTCCGCCTTCTCCTTTTGGCGCTCGCGGCGTTGGCGGCTATCTCCGCCCCCGCCCGGCACAGCTGCAAGCCCCACCTCCTCAGGTCTCTCCCACCACAGCCAGCGTCTGATGGGGCGCTCCCCGCCTGCCTGAGCGGCCAGGCGGCCAGAAGGCGTCCCTGGAAGGCAGAGGCACACCAGACGCTCCGGGGGTGGCCTGACGGGAACCAGACGTGGCCGCGGACCCGGGGGCCGTCCGTGCGCCCCTTGAGCCCCTCGACCTGCACCTGGCCGCCCCCACTGCAGCCCAGCCCCGTCGCCGCCACCTGTCTGCTGGGCTGGCTCTCCACAGCTCCATACGGAAAAAGCCGCCCCTCCGCCGTTTCGCCATGGCCCGAGGCGGGAGCGGGATCGAGGGCCCAGGCCGCTTCCCCGGGCCTGCCGGCCACCTGGGGCGGGGTCCTGAGCTCAGACGGTGGCGTGGGGGCGAGGGTGGCGTTGCTGGGTCTTAGGGGCTGTGCCAACTCAATGGTGGCTCCCAGTGGCTTCGGGCCAGCTTCTGTCGGGCAGGAGGGCCGGTCCGGTCTGCGTCTGAGCTGCGCCTAGCGCATCGTGGGCGGGCAGGTGGGATGCCCAAGGGCCCGCGGTCCCCGGGCCCGGAAGCCTCCTGGGCCACATCCCCGTGAGCGTCCTGCGGGATCTGGGGCGGGGCGCCAAGCGCCGAAAAGTTTGCTGGCTCCCGCCCGCCCTGGGCTGGGTGGTCGCCAGCACCTCCGCCACCCCCAGGTGCCCGAGACCTCCGTTCCCCTGCCTAGGCGGGCGGCGGGGCCCTGCCGGGACGGGCGGGCCGCTGGGCTGACGGTAAGGCCCAAGCGCCTGCTAAGCTGCGCCTCAAGAGGCAGCCCGCGACCCCGCCGGCATCCACTGCCGAAGCAGCCTAGAAGGGCCCGATCTCGCCGCGATCGCGGAAGCTAAGCAGGGTCGGGCCTGGTTAGAACTTGGATGGGAGACCTCTAGGGAAGACCGGGTGCTCTAGGCTTTTTGCCTCCCGCTCCGCCTTCTCCTTTTGGCGCTCGCGGCGTTGGCGGCTATCTCCGCCCCCGCCCGGCACAGCTGCAAGCCCCACCTCCTCAGGTCTCTCCCACCACAGCCAGCGTCTGATGGGGCGCTCCCCGCCTGCCTGAGCGGCCAGGCGGCCAGAAGGCGTCCCTGGAAGGCAGAGGCACACCAGACGCTCCGGGGGTGGCCTGACGGGAACCAGACGTGGCCGCGGACCCGGGGGCCGTCCGTGCGCCCCTTGAGCCCCTCGACCTGCACCTGGCCGCCCCCACTGCAGCCCAGCCCCGTCGCCGCCACCTGTCTGCCGGGCTGGCTCTCCACAGCTCCATACGGAAAAAGCCGCCCCTCCGCCGTTTCGCCATGGCCCGAGGCGGGAGCGGGATCGAGGGCCCAGGCCGCTTTCCCGGGCCTGCCGGCCACCTGGGGCGGGGTCCTGAGCTCGGACGGTGGCCTGGGGGCGAGGGTGGCGTTGCTGGGTCTTAGGGGCCGTGCCAACTCAATGGTGGCTCCCAGTGGCTTCGGGCCAGCTTCTGTCGGGCAGGAGGGCCGGTCCGGTCTGCGTCTGAGCTGCGCCTAGCGCATCGTGGGCGGGCAGGTGGGATGCCCAAGGGCCCGCGGTCCCCGGGCCCGGAAGCCTCCTGGGCCACATCCCCGTGAGCGTCCTGCGGGATCTGGGGCGGGGCGCCAAGCGCCGAAAAGTTTGCTGGCTCCCGCCCGCCCTGGGCTGGGTGGTCGCCAGCACCTCCGCCACCCCCAGGTGCCCGAGACCTCCGTTCCCCTGCCTAGGCGGGCGGCGGGGCCCTGCCGGGACGGGCGGGCCGCTGGGCTGACGGTAAGGCCCAAGCGCCTGCTAAGCTGCGCCTCAAGAGGCAGCCCGCGACCCCGCCGGCATCCACTGCCGAAGCAGCCTAGAAGGGCCCGATCTCGCCGCGATCGCGGAAGCTAAGCAGGGTCGGGCCTGGTTAGAACTTGGATGGGAGACCTCTAGGGAAGACCGGGTGCTCTAGGCTTTTTGCCTCCCGCTCCGCCTTCTCCTTTTGGCGCTCGCGGCGTTCGCGGCTATCTCCGCCCCCGCCCGGCACAGCTGCAAGCCCCACCTCCTCAGGTCTCTCCCACCACAGCCAGCGTCTGATGGGGCGCTCCCCGCCTGCCTGAGCGGCCAGGCGGCCAGAAGGCGTCCCTGGAAGGCAGAGGCACACCAGACGCTCCGGGGGTGGCCTGACGGCAACCAGACGTGGCCGCGGACCCGGGGGCCGTCCGTGCGCCCCTTGAGCCCCTCGACCTGCACCTGGCCGCCCCCACTGCAGCCCAGCCCCGTCGCCGCCACCTGTCTGCCGGGCTGGCTCTCCACAGCTCCATACGGAAAAAGCCGCCCCTCCGCCGTTTCGCCATGGCCCGAGGCGGGAGCGGGATCGAGGGCCCAGGCCGCTTCCCCGGGCCTGCCGGCCACCTGGGGCGGGGTCCTGAGCTCGGACGGTGGCGTGGGGGCGAGGGTGGCGTTGCTGGGTCTTAGGGGCCGTGCCAACTCAATGGTGGCTCCCAGTGGCTTCGGGCCAGCTTCTGTCGGGCAGGAGGGCCGGTCCGGTCTGCGTCTGAGCTGCGCCTAGCGCATCGTGGGCGGGCAGGTGGGATGCCCAAGGGCCCGCGGTCCCCGGGCCCGGAAGCCTCCTGGGCCACATCCCCGTGAGCGTCCTGCGGGATCTGGGGCGGGGCGCCAAGCGCCGAAATGTTTGCTGGCTCCCGCCCGCCCTGGGCTGGGTGGTCGCCAGCACCTCCGCCACCCCCAGGTGCCCGAGACCTCCGTTCCCCTGCCTAGGCGGGCGGCGGGGCCCTGCCGGGACGGGCGGGCCGCTGGGCTGACGGTAAGGCCCAAGCGCCTGCTAAGCTGCGCCTCAAGAGGCAGCCCGCGACCCCGCCGGCATCCACTGCCGAAGCAGCCTAGAAGGGCCCGATCTCGCCGCGATCGCGGAAGCTAAGCAGGGTCGGGCCTGGTTAGAACTTGGATGGGAGACCTCTAGGGAAGACCGGGTGCTCTAGGCTTTTTGCCTCCCGCTCCGCCTTCTCCTTTTGGCGCTCGCGGCGTTCGCGGCTATCTCCGCCCCCGCCCGGCACAGCTGCAAGCCCCACCTCCTCAGGTCTCTCCCACCACAGCCAGCGTCTGATGGGGCGCTCCCCGCCTGCCTGAGCGGCCAGGCGGCCAGAAGGCGTCCCTGGAAGGCAGAGGCACGCCAGACGCTCCGGGGGTGGCCTGACGGGAACCAGACGTGGCCGCGGACCCGGGGGCCGTCCGTGCGCCCCTTGAGCCCCTCGACCTGCACCTGGCCGCCCCCACTGCAGCCCAGCCCCGTCGCCGCCACCTGTCTGCCGGGCTGGCTCTCCACAGCTCCATACGGAAAAAGCCGCCCCTCCGCCGTTTCGCCATGGCCCGAGGCGGGAGCGGGATCGAGGGCCCAGGCCGCTTCCCCGGGCCTGCCGGCCACCTGGGGCGGGGTCCTGAGCTCGGACGGTGGCGTGGGGGCGAGGGTGGCGTTGCTGGGTCTTAGGGGCCGTGCCAACTCAATGGTGGCTCCCAGTGGCTTCGGGCCAGCTTCTGTCGGGCAGGAGGGCCGGTCCGGTCTGCGTCTGAGCTGCGCCTAGCGCATCGTGGGCGGGCAGGTGGGATGCCCAAGGGCCCGCGGTCCCCGGGCCCGGAAGCCTCCTGGGCCACATCCCCGTGAGCGTCCTGCGGGATCTGGGGCGGGGCGCCAAGCGCCGAAAAGTTTGCTGGCTCCCGCCCGCCCTGGGCTGGGTGGTCGCCAGCACCTCCGCCACCCCCAGGTGCCCGAGACCTCCGTTCCCCTGCCTAGGCGGGCGGCGGGGCCCTGCCGGGACGGGCGGGCCGCTGGGCTGACGGTAAGGCCCAAGCGCCTGCTAAGCTGCGCCTCAAGAGGCAGCCCGCGACCACGCCAGCATCCACTGCCGAAGCAGCCTAGAAGGGCCCGATCTCGCCGCGATCGCGGAAGCTAAGCAGGGTCGGGCCTGGTTAGAACTTGGATGGGAGACCTCTAGGGAAGACCGGGTGCTCTAGGCTTTTTGCCTCCCGCTCCGCCTTCTCCTTTTGGCGCTCGCGGCGTTGGCGGCTATCTCCGCCCCCGCCCGGCACAGCTGCAAGCCCCACCTCCTCAGGTCTCTCCCACCACAGCCAGCGTCTGATGGGGCGCTCCCCGCCTGCCTGAGCGGCCAGGCGGCCAGAAGGCGTCCCTGGAAGGCAGAGGCACACCAGACGCTCCGGGGGTGGCCTGACGGGAACCAGACGTGGCCGCGGACCCGGGGGCCGTCCGTGCGCCCCTTGAGCCCCTCGACCTGCACCTGGCCGCCCCCACTGCAGCCCAGCCCCGTCGCTGCCACCTGTCTGCCGGGCTGGCTCTCCACAGCTCCATACGGAAAAAGCCGCCCCTCCGCCGTTTCGCCATGGCCCGAGGCGGGAGCGGGATCGAGGGCCCAGGCCGCTTCCCCGGGCCTGCCGGCCACCTGGGGCGGGGTCCTGAGCTCGGACGGTGGCGTGGGGGCGAGGGTGGCGTTGCTGGGTCTTAGGGGCTGTGCCAACTCAATGGTGGCTCCCAGTGGCTTCGGGCCAGCTTCTGTCGGGCAGGAGGGCCGGTCCGGTCTGCGTCTGAGCTGCGCCTAGCGCATCGTGGGCGGGCAGGTGGGATGCCCAAGGGCCCGCGGTCCCCGGGCCCGGAAGCCTCCTGGGCCACATCCCCGTGAGCGTCCTGCGGGATCTGGGGCGGGGCGCCAAGCGCCGAAAAGTTTGCTGGCTCCCGCCCGCCCTGGGCTGGGTGGTCGCCAGCACCTCCGCCACCCCCAGGTGCCCGAGACCTCCGTTCCCCTGCCTAGGCGGGCGGCGGGGCCCTGCCGGGACGGGCGGGCCGCTGGGCTGACGGTAAGGCCCAAGCGCCTGCTAAGCTGCGCCTCAAGAGGCAGCCCGCGACCCCGCCGGCATCCACTGCCGAAGCAGCCTAGAAGGGCCCGATCTCGCCGCGATCGCGGAAGCTAAGCAGGGTCGGGCCTGGTTAGAACTTGGATGGGAGACCTCTAGGGAAGACCGGGTGCTCTAGGCTTTTTGCCTCCCGCTCCGCCTTCTCCTTTTGGCGCTCGCGGCGTTGGCGGCTATCTCCGCCCCCGCCCGGCACAGCTGCAAGCCCCACCTCCTCAGGTCTCTCCCACCACAGCCAGCGTCTGATGGGGCGCTCCCCGCCTGCCTGAGCGGCCAGGCGGCCAGAAGGCGTCCCTGGAAGGCAGAGGCACACCAGACGCTCCGGGGGTGGCCTGACGTGAACCAGACATGGCCGCGGACCCGGGGGCCGTCCGTGCGCCCCTTGAGCCCCTCGACCTGCACCTGGCCGCCCCCACTGCAGCCCAGCCCCGTCGCCGCCACCTGTCTGCCGGGCTGGCTCTCCACAGCTCCATACGGAAAAAGCCGCCCCTCCGCCGTTTCGCCATGGCCCGAGGCGGGAGCGGGATCGAGGGCCCAGGCCGCTTCCCCGGGCCTGCCGGCCACCTGGGGCGGGGTCCTGAGCTCGGACGGTGGCGTGGGGGCGAGGGTGGCGTTGCTGGGTCTTAGGGGCTGTGCCAACTCAATGGTGGCTCCCAGTGGCTTCGGGCCAGCTTCTGTCGGGCAGGAGGGCCGGTCCGGTCTGCGTCTGAGCTGCGCCTAGCGCATCGTGGGCGGGCAGGTGGGATGCCCAAGGGCCCGCGGTCCCCGGGCCCGGAAGCCTCCTGGGCCACATCCCCGTGAGCGTCCTGCGGGATCTGGGGCGGGGCGCCAAGCGCCGAAAAGTTTGCTGGCTCCCGCCCGCCCTGGGCTGGGTGGTCGCCAGCACCTCCGCCACCCCCAGGTGCCCGAGACCTCCGTTCCCCTGCCTAGGCGGGCGGCGGGGCCCTGCCGGGACGGGCGGGCCGCTGGGCTGACGGTAAGGCCCAAGCGCCTGCTAAGCTGCGCCTCAAGAGGCAGCCCGCGACCTCGCCGGCATCCACTGCCGAAGCAGCCTAGAAGGGCCCGATCTCGCCGCGATCGCGGAAGCTAAGCAGGGTCGGGCCTGGTTAGAACTTGGATGGGAGACCTCTAGGGAAGACCGGGTGCTCTAGGCTTTTTGCCTCCCGCTCCGCCTTCTCCTTTTGGCGCTCGCGGCGTTCGCGGCTATCTCCGCCCCCGCCCGGCACAGCTGCAAGCCCCACCTCCTCAGGTCTCTCCCACCACAGCCAGCGTCTGATGGGGCGCTCCCCGCCTGCCTGAGCGGCCAGGCGGCCAGAAGGCGTCCCTGGAAGGCAGAGGCACACCAGACGCTCCGGGGGTGGCCTGACGTGAACCAGACATGGCCGCGGACCCGGGGGCCGTCCGTGCGCCCCTTGAGCCCCTCGACCTGCACCTGGCCGCCCCCACTGCAGCCCAGCCCCGTCGCCGCCACCTGTCTGCCGGGCTGGCTCTCCACAGCTCCATACGGAAAAAGCCGCCCCTCCGCCGTTTCGCCATGGCCCGAGGCGGGAGCGGGATCGAGGGCCCAGGCCGCTTCCCCGGGCCTGCCGGCCACCTGGGGCGGGGTCCTGAGCTCGGACGGTGGCGTGGGGGCGAGGGTGGCGTTGCTGGGTCTTAGGGGCCGTGCCAACTCAATGGTGGCTCCCAGTGGCTTCGGGCCAGCTTCTGTCGGGCAGGAGGGCCGGTCCGGTCTGCGTCTGAGCTGCGCCTAGCGCATCGTGGGCGGGCAGGTGGGATGCCCAAGGGCCCGCGGTCCCCGGGCCCGGAAGCCTCCTGGGCCACATCCCCGTGAGCGTCCTGCGGGATCTGGGGCGGGGCGCCAAGCGCCGAAAAGTTTGCTGGCTCCCGCCCGCCCTGGGCTGGGTGGTCGCCAGCACCTCCGCCACCCCCAGGTGCCCGAGACCTCCGTTCCCCTGCCTAGGCGGGCGGCGGGGCCCTGCCGGGACGGGCGGGCCGCTGGGCTGACGGTAAGGCCCAAGCGCCTGCTAAGCTGCGCCTCAAGAGGCAGCCCGCGACCCCGCCGGCATCCACTGCCGAAGCAGCCTAGAAGGGCCCGATCTCGCCGCGATCGCGGAAGCTAAGCAGGGTCGGGCCTGGTTAGAACTTGGATGGGAGACCTCTAGGGAAGACCGGGTGCTCTAGGCTTTTTGCCTCCCGCTCCGCCTTCTCCTTTTGGCGCTCGCGGCGTTGGCGGCTATCTCCGCCCCCGCCCGGCACAGCTGCAAGCCCCACCTCCTCAGGTCTCTCCCACCACAGCCAGCGTCTGATGGGGCGCTCCCCGCCTGCCTGAGCGGCCAGGCGGCCAGAAGGCGTCCCTGGAAGGCAGAGGCACACCAGACGCTCCGGGGGTGGCCTGACGGGAACCAGACGTGGCCGCGGACCCGGGGGCCGTCCGTGCGCCCCTTGAGCCCCTCGACCTGCACCTGGCCGCCCCCACTGCAGCCCAGCCCCGTCGCCGCCACCTGTCTGCCGGGCTGGCTCTCCACAGCTCCATACGGAAAAAGCCGCCCCTCCGCCGTTTCGCCATGGCCCGAGGCGGGAGCGGGATCGAGGGCCCAGGCCGCTTCCCCGGGCCTGCCGGCCACCTGGGGCGGGGTCCTGAGCTCGGACGGTGGCGTGGGGGCGAGGGTGGCGTTGCTGGGTCTTAGGGGCCGTGCCAACTCAATGGTGGCTCCCAGTGGCTTCGGGCCAGCTTCTGTCGGGCAGGAGGGCCGGTCCGGTCTGTGTCTGAGCTGCGCCTAGCGCATCGTGGGCGGGCAGGTGGGATGCCCAAGGGCCCGCGGTCCCCGGGCCCGGAAGCCTCCTGGGCCACATCCCCGTGAGCGTCCTGCGGGATCTGGGGCGGGGCGCCAAGCGCCGAAAAGTTTGCTGGCTCCCGCCCGCCCTGGGCTGGGTGGTCGCCAGCACCTCCGCCACCCCCAGGTGCCCGAGACCTCCGTTCCCCTGCCTAGGCGGGCGGCGGGGCCCTGCCGGGACGGGCGGGCCGCTGGGCTGACGGTAAGGCCCAAGCGCCTGCTAAGCTGCGCCTCAAGAGGCAGCCCGCGACCCCGCCGGCATCCACTGCCGAAGCAGCCTAGAAGGGCCCGATCTCGCCGCGATCGCGGAAGCTAAGCAGGGTCGGGCCTGGTTAGAACTTGGATGGGAGACCTCTAGGGAAGACCGGGTGCTCTAGGCTTTTTGCCTCCCGCTCCGCCTTCTCCTTTTGGCGCTCGCGGCGTTGGCGGCTATCTCCGCCCCCGCCCGGCACAGCTGCAAGCCCCACCTCCTCAGGTCTCTCCCACCACAGCCAGCGTCTGATGGGGCGCTCCCCGCCTGCCTGAGCGGCCAGGCGGCCAGAAGGCGTCCCTGGAAGGCAGAGGCACACCAGACGCTCCGGGGGTGGCCTGACGGGAACCAGACGTGGCCGCGGACCCGGGGGCCGTCCGTGCGCCCCTTGAGCCCCTCGACCTGCACCTGGCCGCCCCCACTGCAGCCCAGCCCCGTCGCCGCCACCTGTCTGCCGGGCTGGCTCTCCACAGCTCCATACGGAAAAAGCCGCCCCTCCGCCGTTTCGCCATGGCCCGAGGCGGGAGCGGGATCGAGGGCCCAGGCCGCTTTCCCGGGCCTGCCGGCCACCTGGGGCGGGGTCCTGAGCTCGGACGGTGGCGTGGGGGCGAGGGTGGCGTTGCTGGGTCTTAGGGGCCGTGCCAACTCAATGGTGGCTCCCAGTGGCTTCGGGCCAGCTTCTGTCGGGCAGGAGGGCCGGTCCGGTCTGCGTCTGAGCTGCGCCTAGCGCATCGTGGGCGGGCAGGTGGGATGCCCAAGGGCCCGCGGTCCCCGGGCCCGGAAGCCTCCTGGGCCACATCCCCGTGAGCGTCCTGCGGGATCTGGGGCGGGGCGCCAAGCGCCGAAAAGTTTGCTGGCTCCCGCCCGCCCTGGGCTGGGTGGTCGCCAGCACCTCCGCCACCCCCAGGTGCCCGAGACCTCCGTTCCCCTGCCTAGGCGGGCGGCGGGGCCCTGCCGGGACGGGCGGGCCGCTGGGCTGACGGTAAGGCCCAAGCGCCTGCTAAGCTGCGCCTCAAGAGGCAGCCCGCGACCCCGCCGGCATCCACTGCCGAAGCAGCCTAGAAGGGCCCGATCTCGCCGCGATCGCGGAAGCTAAGCAGGGTCGGGCCTGGTTAGAACTTGGATGGGAGACCTCTAGGGAAGACCGGGTGCTCTAGGCTTTTTGCCTCCCGCTCCGCCTTCTCCTTTTGGCGCTCGCGGCGTTGGCGGCTATCTCCGCCCCCGCCCGGCACAGCTGCAAGCCCCACCTCCTCAGGTCTCTCCCACCACAGCCAGCGTCTGATGGGGCGCTCCCCGCCTGCCTGAGCGGCCAGGCGGCCAGAAGGCGTCCCTGGAAGGCAGAGGCACACCAGACGCTCCGGGGGTGGCCTGACGGGAACCAGACGTGGCCGCGGACCCGGGGGCCGTCCGTGCGCCCCTTGAGCCCCTCGACCTGCACCTGGCCGCCCCCACTGCAGCCCAGCCCCGTCGCCGCCACCTGTCTGCCGGGCTGGCTCTCCACAGCTCCATACGGAAAAAGCCGCCCCTCCGCCGTTTCGCCATGGCCCGAGGCGGGAGCGGGATCGAGGGCCCAGGCCGCTTCCCCGGGCCTGCCGGCCACCTGGGGCGGGGTCCTGAGCTCGGACGGTGGCGTGGGGGCGAGGGTGGCGTTGCTGGGTCTTAGGGGCCGTGCCAACTCAATGGTGGCTCCCAGTGGCTTCGGGCCAGCTTCTGTCGGGCAGGAGGGCCGGTCCGGTCTGTGTCTGAGCTGCGCCTAGCGCATCGTGGGCGGGCAGGTGGGATGCCCAAGGGCCCGCGGTCCCCGGGCCCGGAAGCCTCCTGGGCCACATCCCCGTGAGCGTCCTGCGGGATCTGGGGCGGGGCGCCAAGCGCCGAAAAGTTTGCTGGCTCCCGCCCGCCCTGGGCTGGGTGGTCGCCAGCACCTCCGCCACCCCCAGGTGCCCGAGACCTCCGTTCCCCTGCCTAGGCGGGCGGCGGGGCCCTGCCGGGACGGGCGGGCCGCTGGGCTGACGGTAAGGCCCAAGCGCCTGCTAAGCTGCGCCTCAAGAGGCAGCCCGCGACCCCGCCGGCATCCACTGCCGAAGCAGCCTAGAAGGGCCCGATCTCGCCGCGATCGCGGAAGCTAAGCAGGGTCGGGCCTGGTTAGAACTTGGATGGGAGACCTCTAGGGAAGACCGGGTGCTCTAGGCTTTTTGCCTCCCGCTCCGCCTTCTCCTTTTGGCGCTCGCGGCGTTGGCGGCTATCTCCGCCCCCGCCCGGCACAGCTGCAAGCCCCACCTCCTCAGGTCTCTCCCACCACAGCCAGCGTCTGATGGGGCGCTCCCCGCCTGCCTGAGCGGCCAGGCGGCCAGAAGGCGTCCCTGGAAGGCAGAGGCACACCAGACGCTCCGGGGGTGGCCTGACGGGAACCAGACGTGGCCGCGGACCCGGGGGCCGTCCGTGCGCCCCTTGAGCCCCTCGACCTGCACCTGGCCGCCCCCACTGCAGCCCAGCCCCGTCGCCGCCACCTGTCTGCCGGGCTGGCTCTCCACAGCTCCATACGGAAAAAGCCGCCCCTCCGCCGTTTCGCCATGGCCCGAGGCGGGAGCGGGATCGAGGGCCCAGGCCGCTTTCCCGGGCCTGCCGGCCACCTGGGGCGGGGTCCTGAGCTCGGACGGTGGCGTGGGGGCGAGGGTGGCGTTGCTGGGTCTTAGGGGCCGTGCCAACTCAATGGTGGCTCCCAGTGGCTTCGGGCCAGCTTCTGTCGGGCAGGAGGGCCGGTCCGGTCTGCGTCTGAGCTGCGCCTAGCGCATCGTGGGCGGGCAGGTGGGATGCCCAAGGGCCCGCGGTCCCCGGGCCCGGAAGCCTCCTGGGCCACATCCCCGTGAGCGTCCTGCGGGATCTGGGGCGGGGCGCCAAGCGCCGAAAAGTTTGCTGGCTCCCGCCCGCCCTGGGCTGGGTGGTCGCCAGCACCTCCGCCACCCCCAGGTGCCCGAGACCTCCGTTCCCCTGCCTAGGCGGGCGGCGGGGCCCTGCCGGGACGGGCGGGCCGCTGGGCTGACGGTAAGGCCCAAGCGCCTGCTAAGCTGCGCCTCAAGAGGCAGCCCGCGACCCCGCCGGCATCCACTGCCGAAGCAGCCTAGAAGGGCCCGATCTCGCCGCGATCGCGGAAGCTAAGCAGGGTCGGGCCTGGTTAGAACTTGGATGGGAGACCTCTAGGGAAGACCGGGTGCTCTAGGCTTTTTGCCTCCCGCTCCGCCTTCTCCTTTTGGCGCTCGCGGCGTTGGCGGCTATCTCCGCCCCCGCCCGGCACAGCTGCAAGCCCCACCTCCTCAGGTCTCTCCCACCACAGCCAGCGTCTGATGGGGCGCTCCCCGCCTGCCTGAGCGGCCAGGCGGCCAGAAGGCGTCCCTGGAAGGCAGAGGCACACCAGACGCTCCGGGGGTGGCCTGACGGCAACCAGACGTGGCCGCGGACCCGGGGGCCGTCCGTGCGCCCCTTGAGCCCCTCGACCTGCACCTGGCCGCCCCCACTGCAGCCCAGCCCCGTCGCCGCCACCTGTCTGCCGGGCTGGCTCTCCACAGCTCCATACGGAAAAAGCCGCCCCTCCGCCGTTTCGCCATGGCCCGAGGCGGGAGCGGGATCGAGGGCCCAGGCCGCTTCCCCGGGCCTGCCGGCCACCTGGGGCGGGGTCCTGAGCTCGGACGGTGGCGTGGGGGCGAGGGTGGCGTTGCTGGGTCTTAGGGGCCGTGCCAACTCAATGGTGGCTCCCAGTGGCTTCGGGCCAGCTTCTGTCGGGCAGGAGGGCCGGTCCGGTCTGCGTCTGAGCTGCGCCTAGCGCATCGTGGGCGGGCAGGTGGGATGCCCAAGGGCCCGCGGTCCCCGGGCCCGGAAGCCTCCTGGGCCACATCCCCGTGAGCGTCCTGCGGGATCTGGGGCGGGGCGCCAAGCGCCGAAATGTTTGCTGGCTCCCGCCCGCCCTGGGCTGGGTGGTCGCCAGCACCTCCGCCACCCCCAGGTGCCCGAGACCTCCGTTCCCCTGCCTAGGCGGGCGGCGGGGCCCTGCCGGGACGGGCGGGCCGCTGGGCTGACGGTAAGGCCCAAGCGCCTGCTAAGCTGCGCCTCAAGAGGCAGCCCGCGACCCCGCCGGCATCCACTGCCGAAGCAGCCTAGAAGGGCCCGATCTCGCCGCGATCGCGGAAGCTAAGCAGGGTCGGGCCTGGTTAGAACTTGGATGGGAGACCTCTAGGGAAGACCGGGTGCTCTAGGCTTTTTGCCTCCCGCTCCGCCTTCTCCTTTTGGCGCTCGCGGCGTTCGCGGCTATCTCCGCCCCCGCCCGGCACAGCTGCAAGCCCCACCTCCTCAGGTCTCTCCCACCACAGCCAGCGTCTGATGGGGCGCTCCCCGCCTGCCTGAGCGGCCAGGCGGCCAGAAGGCGTCCCTGGAAGGCAGAGGCACGCCAGACGCTCCGGGGGTGGCCTGACGGGAACCAGACGTGGCCGCGGACCCGGGGGCCGTCCGTGCGCCCCTTGAGCCCCTCGACCTGCACCTGGCCGCCCCCACTGCAGCCCAGCCCCGTCGCCGCCACCTGTCTGCCGGGCTGGCTCTCCACAGCTCCATACGGAAAAAGCCGCCCCTCCGCCGTTTCGCCATGGCCCGAGGCGGGAGCGGGATCGAGGGCCCAGGCCGCTTCCCCGGGCCTGCCGGCCACCTGGGGCGGGGTCCTGAGCTCGGACGGTGGCGTGGGGGCGAGGGTGGCGTTGCTGGGTCTTAGGGGCCGTGCCAACTCAATGGTGGCTCCCAGTGGCTTCGGGCCAGCTTCTGTCGGGCAGGAGGGCCGGTCCGGTCTGCGTCTGAGCTGCGCCTAGCGCATCGTGGGCGGGCAGGTGGGATGCCCAAGGGCCCGCGGTCCCCGGGCCCGGAAGCCTCCTGGGCCACATCCCCGTGAGCGTCCTGCGGGATCTGGGGCGGGGCGCCAAGCGCCGAAAAGTTTGCTGGCTCCCGCCCGCCCTGGGCTGGGTGGTCGCCAGCACCTCCGCCACCCCCAGGTGCCCGAGACCTCCGTTCCCCTGCCTAGGCGGGCGGCGGGGCCCTGCCGGGACGGGCGGGCCGCTGGGCTGACGGTAAGGCCCAAGCGCCTGCTAAGCTGCGCCTCAAGAGGCAGCCCGCGACCACGCCAGCATCCACTGCCGAAGCAGCCTAGAAGGGCCCGATCTCGCCGCGATCGCGGAAGCTAAGCAGGGTCGGGCCTGGTTAGAACTTGGATGGGAGACCTCTAGGGAAGACCGGGTGCTCTAGGCTTTTTGCCTCCCGCTCCGCCTTCTCCTTTTGGCGCTCGCGGCGTTGGCGGCTATCTCCGCCCCCGCCCGGCACAGCTGCAAGCCCCACCTCCTCAGGTCTCTCCCACCACAGCCAGCGTCTGATGGGGCGCTCCCCGCCTGCCTGAGCGGCCAGGCGGCCAGAAGGCGTCCCTGGAAGGCAGAGGCACACCAGACGCTCCGGGGGTGGCCTGACGTGAACCAGACGTGGCCGCGGACCCGGGGGCCGTCCGTGCGCCCCTTGAGCCCCTCGACCTGCACCTGGCCGCCCCCACTGCAGCCCAGCCCCGTCGCCGCCACCTGTCTGCCGGGCTGGCTCTCCACAGCTCCATACGGAAAAAGCCGCCCCTCCGCCGTTTCGCCATGGCCCGAGGCGGGAGCGGGATCGAGGGCCCAGGCCGCTTCCCCGGGCCTGCCGGCCACCTGGGGCGGGGTCCTGAGCTCGGACGGTGGCGTGGGGGCGAGGGTGGCGTTGCTGGGTCTTAGGGGCCGTGCCAACTCAATGGTGGCTCCCAGTGGCTTCGGGCCAGCTTCTGTCGGGCAGGAGGGCCGGTCCGGTCTGCGTCTGAGCTGCGCCTAGCGCATCGTGGGCGGGCAGGTGGGATGCCCAAGGGCCCGCGGTCCCCGGGCCCGGAAGCCTCCTGGGCCACATCCCCGTGAGCGTCCTGCGGGATCTGGGGCGGGGCGCCAAGCGCCGAAAAGTTTGCTGGCTCCCGCCCGCCCTGGGCTGGGTGGTCGCCAGCACCTCCGCCACCCCCAGGTGCCCGAGACCTCCGTTCCCCTGCCTAGGCGGGCGGCGGGGCCCTGCCGGGACGGGCGGGCCGCTGGGCTGACGGTAAGGCCCAAGCGCCTGCTAAGCTGCGCCTCAAGAGGCAGCCCGCGACCCCGCCGGCATCCACTGCCGAAGCAGCCTAGAAGGGCCCGATCTCGCCGCGATCGCGGAAGCTAAGCAGGGTCGGGCCTGGTTAGAACTTGGATGGGAGACCTCTAGGGAAGACCGGGTGCTCTAGGCTTTTTGCCTCCCGCTCCGCCTTCTCCTTTTGGCGCTCGCGGCGTTCGCGGCTATCTCCGCCCCCGCCCGGCACAGCTGCAAGCCCCACCTCCTCAGGTCTCTCCCACCACAGCCAGCGTCTGATGGGGCGCTCCCCGCCTGCCTGAGCGGCCAGGCGGCCAGAAGGCGTCCCTGGAAGGCAGAGGCACACCAGACGCTCCAGGGGTGGCCTGACGGGAACCAGACGTGGCCGCGGACCCGGGGGCCGTCCGTGCGCCCCTTGAGCCCCTCGACCTGCACCTGGCCGCCCCAACTGCAGCCCAGCCCCGTCGCCGCCACCTGTCTGCCGGGCTGGGTCTCCACAGCTCCATACGGAAAAAGCCGCCCCTCCGCCGTTTCGCCATGGCCCGAGGCGGGAGCGGGATCGAGGGCCCAGGCCGCTTCCCCGGGCCTGCCGGCCACCTGGGGCGGGGTCCTGAGCTCGGACGGTGGCGTGGGGACGAGGGTGGCGTTGCTGGGTCTTAGGGGCCGTGCCAACTCAATGGTGGCTCCCAGTGGCTTCGGGCCAGCTTCTGTCGGGCAGGAGGGCCGGTCCGGTCTGCGTCTGAGCTGCGCCTAGCGCATCGTGGGCGGGCAGGTGGGATGCCCAAGGGCCCGCGGTCCCCGGGCCCGGAAGCCTCCTGGGCCACATCCCCGTGAGCGTCCTGCGGGATCTGGGGCGGGGCGCCAAGCGCCGTAAAGTTTGCTGGCTCCCGCCCGCCCTGGGCTGGGTGGTCGCCAGCACCTCCGCCACCACCAGGTGCCCGAGACCTCCGTTCCCCTGCCTAGGCGGGCGGCGGGGCCCTGCCGGGACGGGCGGGCCGCTGGGCTGACGGTAAGGCCCAAGCGCCTGCTAAGCTGCGCCTCAAGAGGCAGCCCGCGACCCCGCCGGCATCCACTGCCGAAGCAGCCTAGAAGGGCCCGATCTCGCCGCGATCGCGGAAGCTAAGCAGGGTCGGGCCTGGTTAGAACTTGGATGGGAGACCTCTAGGGAAGACCGGGTGCTCTAGGCGTTTTGCCTCCCGCTCCGCCTTCTCCTTTTGGCGCTCGCGGCGTTGGCGGCTATCTCCGCCCCCGCCCGGCACAGCTGCAAGCCCCACCTCCTCAGGTCTCTCCCACCACAGCCAGCGTCTGATGGGGCGCTCCCCGCCTGCCTGAGCGGCCAGGCGGCCAGAAGGCGTCCCTGGAAGGCAGAGGCACACCAGACGCTCCGGGGGTGGCCTGACGGGAACCAGACGTGGCCGCGGACCCGGGGGCCGTCCGTGCGCCCCTTGAGCCCCTCGACCTGCACCTGGCCGCCCCCACTGCAGCCCAGCCCCGTCGCCGCCACCTGTCTGCCGGGCTGGCTCTCCACAGCTCCATACGGAAAAAGCCGCCCCTCCGCCGTTTCGCCATGGCCCGAGGCGGGAGCGGGATCGAGGGCCCAGGCCGCTTCCCCGGGCCTGCCGGCCACCTGGGGCGGGGTCCTGAGCTCGGACGGTGGCGTGGGGGCGAGGGTGGCGTTGCTGGGTCTTAGGGGCCGTGCCAACTCAATGGTGGCTCCCAGTGGCTTCGGGCCAGCTTCTGTCGGGCAGGAGGGCCGGTCCGGTCTGCGTCTGAGCTGCGCCTAGCGCATCGTGGGCGGGCAGGTGGGATGCCCAAGGGCCCGCGGTCCCCGGGCCCGGAAGCCTCCTGGGCCACATCCCCGTGAGCGTCCTGCGGGATCTGGGGCGGGGCGCCAAGCGCCGAAAAGTTTGCTGGCTCCCGCCCGCCCTGGGCTGGGTGGTCGCCAGCACCTCCGCCACCCCCAGGTGCCCGAGACCTCCGTTCCCCTGCCTAGGCGGGCGGCGGGGCCCTGCCGGGACGGGCGGGCCGCTGGGCTGACGGTAAGGCCCAAGCGCCTGCTAAGCTGCGCCTCAAGAGGCAGCCCGCGACCCCGCCGGCATCCACTGCCGAAGCAGCCTAGAAGGGCCCGATCTCGCCGCGATCGCGGAAGCTAAGCAGGGTCGGGCCTGGTTAGAACTTGGATGGGAGACCTCTAGGGAAGACCGGGTGCTCTAGGCTTTTTGCCTCCCGCTCCGCCTTCTCCTTTTGGCGCTCGCGGCGTTGGCGGCTATCTCCGCCCCCGCCCGGCACAGCTGCAAGCCCCACCTCCTCAGGTCTCTCCCACCACAGCCAGCGTCTGATGGGGCGCTCCCCGCCTGCCTGAGCGGCCAGGCGGCCAGAAGGCGTCCCTGGAAGGCAGAGGCACACCAGACGCTCCGGGGGTGGCCTGACGGGAACCAGACGTGGCCGCGGACCCGGGGGCCGTCCGTGCGCCCCTTGAGCCCCTCGACCTGCACCTGGCCGCCCCCACTGCAGCCCAGCCCCGTCGCCGCCACCTGTCTGCCGGGCTGGCTCTCCACAGCTCCATACGGAAAAAGCCGCCCCTCCGCCGTTTCGCCATGGCCCGAGGCGGGAGCGGGATCGAGGGCCCAGGCCGCTTCCCCGGGCCTGCCGGCCACCTGGGGCGGGGTCCTGAGCTCGGACGGTGGCGTGGGGGCGAGGGTGGCGTTGCTGGGTCTTAGGGGCCGTGCCAACTCAATGGTGGCTCCCAGTGGCTTCGGGCCAGCTTCTGTCGGGCAGGAGGGCCGGTCCGGTCTGCGTCTGAGCTGCGCCTAGCGCATCGTGGGCGGGCAGGTGGGATGCCCAAGGGCCCGCGGTCCCCGGGCCCGGAAGCCTCCTGGGCCACATCCCCGTGAGCGTCCTGCGGGATCTGGGGCGGGGCGCCAAGCGCCGAAAAGTTTGCTGGCTCCCGCCCGCCCTGGGCTGGGTGGTCGCCAGCACCTCCGCCACCCCCAGGTGCCCGAGACCTCCGTTCCCCTGCCTAGGCGGGCGGCGGGGCCCTGCCGGGACGGGCGGGCCGCTGGGCTGACGGTAAGGCCCAAGCGCCTGCTAAGCTGCGCCTCAAGAGGCAGCCCGCGACCCCGCCGGCATCCACTGCCGAAGCAGCCTAGAAGGGCCCGATCTCGCCGCGATCGCGGAAGCTAAGCAGGGTCGGGCCTGGTTAGAACTTGGATGGGAGACCTCTAGGGAAGACCGGGTGCTCTAGGCTTTTTGCCTCCCGCTCCGCCTTCTCCTTTTGGCGCTCGCGGCGTTGGCGGCTATCTCCGCCCCCGCCCGGCACAGCTGCAAGCCCCACCTCCTCAGGTCTCTCCCACCACAGCCAGCGTCTGATGGGGCGCTCCCCGCCTGCCTGAGCGGCCAGGCGGCCAGAAGGCGTCCCTGGAAGGCAGAGGCACACCAGACGCTCCGGGGGTGGCCTGACGGCAACCAGACGTGGCCGCGGACCCGGGGGCCGTCCGTGCGCCCCTTGAGCCCCTCGACCTGCACCTGGCCGCCCCCACTGCAGCCCAGCCCCGTCGCCGCCACCTGTCTGCCGGGCTGGCTCTCCACAGCTCCATACGGAAAAAGCCGCCCCTCCGCCGTTTCGCCATGGCCCGAGGCGGGAGCGGGATCGAGGGCCCAGGCCGCTTCCCCGGGCCTGCCGGCCACCTGGGGCGGGGTCCTGAGCTCGGACGGTGGCGTGGGGGCGAGGGTGGCGTTGCTGGGTCTTAGGGGCCGTGCCAACTCAATGGTGGCTCCCAGTGGCTTCGGGCCAGCTTCTGTCGGGCAGGAGGGCCGGTCCGGTCTGCGTCTGAGCTGCGCCTAGCGCATCGTGGGCGGGCAGGTGGGATGCCCAAGGGCCCGCGGTCCCCGGGCCCGGAAGCCTCCTGGGCCACATCCCCGTGAGCGTCCTGCGGGATCTGGGGCGGGGCGCCAAGCGCCGAAATGTTTGCTGGCTCCCGCCCGCCCTGGGCTGGGTGGTCGCCAGCACCTCCGCCACCCCCAGGTGCCCGAGACCTCCGTTCCCCTGCCTAGGCGGGCGGCGGGGCCCTGCCGGGACGGGCGGGCCGCTGGGCTGACGGTAAGGCCCAAGCGCCTGCTAAGCTGCGCCTCAAGAGGCAGCCCGCGACCCCGCCGGCATCCACTGCCGAAGCAGCCTAGAAGGGCCCGATCTCGCCGCGATCGCGGAAGCTAAGCAGGGTCGGGCCTGGTTAGAACTTGGATGGGAGACCTCTAGGGAAGACCGGGTGCTCTAGGCTTTTTGCCTCCCGCTCCGCCTTCTCCTTTTGGCGCTCGCGGCGTTCGCGGCTATCTCCGCCCCCGCCCGGCACAGCTGCAAGCCCCACCTCCTCAGGTCTCTCCCACCACAGCCAGCGTCTGATGGGGCGCTCCCCGCCTGCCTGAGCGGCCAGGCGGCCAGAAGGCGTCCCTGGAAGGCAGAGGCACGCCAGACGCTCCGGGGGTGGCCTGACGGGAACCAGACGTGGCCGCGGACCCGGGGGCCGTCCGTGCGCCCCTTGAGCCCCTCGACCTGCACCTGGCCGCCCCCACTGCAGCCCAGCCCCGTCGCCGCCACCTGTCTGCCGGGCTGGCTCTCCACAGCTCCATACGGAAAAAGCCTCCCCTCCGCCGTTTCGCCATGGCCCGAGGCGGGAGCGGGATCGAGGGCCCAGGCCGCTTCCCCGGGCCTGCCGGCCACCTGGGGCGGGGTCCTGAGCTCGGACGGTGGCGTGGGGGCGAGGGTGGCGTTGCTGGGTCTTAGGGGCCGTGCCAACTCAATGGTGGCTCCCAGTGGCTTCGGGCCAGCTTCTGTCGGGCAGGAGGGCCGGTCCGGTCTGCGTCTGAGCTGCGCCTAGCGCATCGTGGGCGGGCAGGTGGGATGCCCAAGGGCCCGCGGTCCCCGGGCCCGGAAGCCTCCTGGGCCACATCCCCGTGAGCGTCCTGCGGGATCTGGGGCGGGGCGCCAAGCGCCGAAAAGTTTGCTGGCTCCCGCCCGCCCTGGGCTGGGTGGTCGCCAGCACCTCCGCCACCCCCAGGTGCCCGAGACCTCCGTTCCCCTGCCTAGGCGGGCGGCGGGGCCCTGCCGGGACGGGCGGGCCGCTGGGCTGACGGTAAGGCCCAAGCGCCTGCTAAGCTGCGCCTCAAGAGGCAGCCCGCGACCGCGCCAGCATCCACTGCCGAAGCAGCCTAGAAGGGCCCGATCTCGCCGCGATCGCGGAAGCTAAGCAGGGTCGGGCCTGGTTAGAACTTGGATGGGAGACCTCTAGGGAAGACCGGGTGCTCTAGGCTTTTTGCCTCCCGCTCCGCCTTCTCCTTTTGGCGCTCGCGGCGTTGGCGGCTATCTCCGCCCCCGCCCGGCACAGCTGCAAGCCCCACCTCCTCAGGTCTCTCCCACCACAGCCAGCGTCTGATGGGGCGCTCCCCGCCTGCCTGAGCGGCCAGGCGGCCAGAAGGCGTCCCTGGAAGGCAGAGGCACGCCAGACGCTCCGGGGGTGGCCTGACGGGAACCAGACGTGGCCGCGGACCCGGGGGCCGTCCGTGCGCCCCTTGAGCCCCTCGACCTGCACCTGGCCGCCCCCACTGCAGCCCAGCCCCGTCGCCGCCACCTGTCTGCCGGGCTGGCTCTCCACAGCTCCATACGGAAAAAGCCGCCCCTCCGCCGTTTCGCCATGGCCCGAGGCGGGAGCGGGATCGAGGGCCCAGGCCGCTTCCCCGGGCCTGCCGGCCACCTGGGGCGGGGTCCTGAGCTCGGACTGTGGCGTGGGGGCGAGGGTGGCGTTGCTGGGTCTTAGGGGCCGTGCCAACTCAATGGTGGCTCCCAGTGGCTTCGGGCCAGCTTCTGTCGGGCAGGAGGGCCGGTCCGGTCTGCGTCTGAGCTGCGCCTAGCGCATCGTGGGCGGGCAGGTGGGATGCCCAAGGGCCCGCGGTCCCCGGGCCCGGAAGCCTCCTGGGCCACATCCCCGTGAGCGTCCTGCGGGATCTGGGGCGGGGCGCCAAGCGCCGAAAAGTTTGCTGGCTCCCGCCCGCCCTGGGCTGGGTGGTCGCCAGCACCTCCGCCACCCCCAGGTGCCCGAGACCTCCGTTCCCCTGCCTAGGCGGGCGGCGGGGCCCTGCCGGGACGGGCGGGCCGCTGGGCTGATGGTAAGGCTCAAGCGCCTGCTAAGCTGCGCCTCAAGAGGCAGCCCGCGACCCCGCCGGCATCCACTGCCGAAGCAGCCTAGAAGGGCCCGATCTCGCCGCGATCGCGGAAGCTAAGCAGGGTCGGGCCTGGTTAGAACTTGGATGGGAGACCTCTAGGGAAGACCGGGTGCTCTAGGCTTTTTGCCTCCCGCTCCGCCTTCTCCTTTTGGCGCTCGCGGCGTTCGCGGCTATCTCCGCCCCCGCCCGGCACAGCTGCAAGCCCCACCTCCTCAGGTCTCTCCCACCACAGCCAGCGTCTGATGGGGCGCTCCCCGCCTGCCTGAGCGGCCAGGCGGCCAGAAGGCGTCCCTGGAAGGCAGAGGCACGCCAGACGCTCCGGGGGTGGCCTGACGGGAACCAGACGTGGCCGCGGACCCGGGGGCCGTCCGTGCGCCCCTTGAGCCCCTCGACCTGCACCTGGCCGCCCCCACTGCAGCCCAGCCCCGTCGCCGCCACCTGTCTGCCGGGCTGGCTCTCCACAGCTCCATACGGAAAAAGCCGCCCCTCCGCCGTTTCGCCATGGCCCGAGGCGGGAGCGGGATCGAGGGCCCAGGCCGCTTCCCCGGGCCTGCCGGCCACCTGGGGCGGGGTCCTGAGCTCGGACGGTGGCGTGGGGGCGAGGGTGGCGTTGCTGGGTCTTAGGGGCCGTGCCAATTCAATGGTGGCTCCCAGTGGCTTCGGGCCAGCTTCTGTCGGGCAGGAGGGCCGGTCCGGTCTGCGTCTGAGCTGCGCCTAGCGCATCGTGGGCGGGCAGGTGGGATGCCCAAGGGCCCGCGGTCCCCGGGCCCGGAAGCCTCCTGGGCCACATCCCCGTGAGCGTCCTGCGGGATCTGGGGCGGGGCGCCAAGCGCCGAAAAGTTTGCTGGCTCCCGCCCGCCCTGGGCTGGGTGGTCGCCAGCACCTCCGCCACCCCCAGGTGCCCGAGACCTCCGTTCCCCTGCCTAGGCGGGCGGCGGGGCCCTGCCGGGACGGGCGGGCCGCTGGGCTGACGGTAAGGCCCAAGCGCCTGCTAAGCTGCGCCTCAAGAGGCAGCCCGCGACCGCGCCGGCATCCACTGCCGAAGCAGCCTAGAAGGGCCCGATCTCGCCACGATCGCGGAAGCTAAGCAGGGTCGGGCCTGGTTAGAACTTGGATGGGAGACCTCTAGGGAAGACCGGGTGCTCTAGGCTTTTTGACTCCCGCTCCGCCTTCTCCTTTTGGCGCTCGCGGCGTTCGCGGCTATCTCCGCCCCTGCCCGGCACAGCTGCAAGCCCCACCTCCTCAGGTCTCTCCCACCACAGCCAGCGTCTGATGGGGCGCTCCCCGCCTGCCTGAGCGGCCAGGCGGCCAGAAGGCGTCCCTGGAAGGCAGAGGCACACCAGACGCTCCGGGGGTGGCCTGACGGGAACCAGACGTGGCCGCGGACCCGGGGGCCGTCCGTGCGCCCCTTGAGCCCCTCGACCTGCACCTGGCCGCCCCCACTGCAGCCCAGCCCCGTCGCCGCCACCTGTCTGCCGGGCTGGCTCTCCACAGCTCCATACGGAAAAAGCCGCCCCTCCGCCGTTTCGCCATGGCCCGAGGCGGGAGCGGGATCGAGGGCCCAGGCCGCTTCCCCGGGCCTGCCGGCCACCTGGGGCGGGGTCCTGAGCTCGGACGGTGGCGTGGGGGCGAGGGTGGCGTTGCTGGGTCTTAGGGGCCGTGCCAACTCAATGGTGGCTCCCAGTGGCTTCGGGCCAGCTTCTGTCGGGCAGGAGGGCCGGTCCGGTCTGCGTCTGAGCTGCGCCTAGCGCATCGTGGGCGGGCAGGTGGGATGCCCAAGGGCCCGCGGTCCCCGGGCCCGGAAGCCTCCTGGGCCACATCCCCGTGAGCGTCCTGCGGGATCTGGGGCGGGGCGCCAAGCGCCGAAAAGTTTGCTGGCTCCCGCCCGCCCTGGGCTGGGTGGTCGCCAGCACCTCCGCCACCCCCAGGTGCCCGAGACCTCCGTTCCCCTGCCTAGGCGGGCGGCGGGGCCCTGCCGGGACGGGCGGGCCGCTGGGCTGACGGTAAGGCCCAAGCGCCTGCTAAGCTGCGCCTCAAGAGGCAGCCCGCCACCGCGCCGGCATCCACTGCCGAAGCAGCCTAGAAGGGCCCGATCTCGCCGCGATCGCGGAAGCTAAGCAGGGTCGGGCCTGGTTAGAACTTGGATGGGAGACCTCTAGGGAAGACCGGGTGCTCTAGGCTTTTTGCCTCCCGCTCCGCCTTCTCCTTTTGGCGCTCGCGGCGTTCGCGGCTATCTCCGCCCCCGCCCGGCACAGCTGCAAGCCCCACCTCCTCAGGTCTCTCCCACCACAGCCAGCGTCTGATGGGGCGCTCCCCGCCTGCCTGAGCGGCCAGGCGGCCAGAAGGCGTCCCTGGAAGGCAGAGGCACACCAGACGCTCCGGGGGTGGCCTGACGGGAACCAGACGTGGCCGCGGACCCGGGGGCCGTCCGTGCGCCCCTTGAGCCCCTCGACCTGCACCTGGCCGCCCCCACTGCAGCCCAGCCCCGTCGCCGCCACCTGTCTGCCGGGCTGGCTCTCCACAGCTCCATACGGAAAAAGCCGCCCCTCCGCCGTTTCGCCATGGCCCGAGGCGGGAGCGGGATCGAGGGCCCAGGCCGCTTCCCCGGGCCTGCCGGCCACCTGGGACGGGGTCCTGAGCTCGGACGGTGGCGTGGGGGCGAGGGTGGCGTTGCTGGGTCTTAGGGGCCGTGCCAACTCAATGGTGGCTCCCAGTGGCTTCGGGCCAGCTTCTGTCGGGCAGGAGGGCCGGTCCGGTCTGCGTCTGAGCTGCGCCTAGCGCATCGTGGGCGGGCAGGTGGGATGCCCAAGGGCCCGCGGTCCCCGGGCCCGGAAGCCTCCTGGGCCACATCCCCGTGAGCGTCCTGCGGGATCTGGGGCGGGGCGCCAAGCGCCGAAAAGTTTGCTGGCTCCCGCCCGCCCTGGGCTGGGTGGTCGCCAGCACCTCCGCCACCCCCAGGTGCCCGAGACCTCCGTTCCCCTGCCTAGGCGGGCGGCGGGGCCCTGCCGGGACGGGCGGGCCGCTGGGCTGACGGTAAGGCCCAAGCGCCTGCTAAGCTGCGCCTCAAGAGGCAGCCCGCGACCGCGCCGGCATCCACTGCCGAAGCAGCCTAGAAGGGCCCGATCTCGCCGCGATCGCGGAAGCTAAGCAGGGTCGGGCCTGGTTAGAACTTGGATGGGAGACCTCTAGGGAAGACCGGGTGCTCTAGGCTTTTTGCCTCCCGCTCCGCCTTCTCCTTTTGGCGCTCGCGGCGTTGGCGGCTATCTCCGCCCCCGCCCGGCACAGCTGCAAGCCCCACCTCCTCAGGTCTCTCCCACCACAGCCAGCGTCTGATGGGGCGCTCCCCGCCTGCCTGAGCGGCCAGGCGGCCAGAAGGCGTCCCTGGAAGGCAGAGGCACACCAGACGCTCCGGGGGTGGCCTGACGGGAACCAGACGTGGCCGCGGACCCGGGGGCCGTCCGTGCGCCCCTTGAGCCCCTCGACCTGCACCTGGCCGCCCCCACTGCAGCCCAGCCCCGTCGCCGCCACCTGTCTGCCGGGCTGGCTCTCCACAGCTCCATACGGAAAAAGCCGCCCCTCCGCCGTTTCGCCATGGCCCGAGGCGGGAGCGGGATCGAGGGCCCAGGCCGCTTCCCCGGGCCTGCCGGCCACCTGGGGCGGGGTCCTGAGCTCGGACGGTGGCGTGGGGGCGAGGGTGGCGTTGCTGGGTCTTAGGGGCCGTGCCAACTCAATGGTGGCTCCCAGTGGCTTCGGGCCAGCTTCTGTCGGGCAGGAGGGCCGGTCCGGTCTGCGTCTGAGCTGCGCCTAGCGCATCGTGGGCGGGCAGGTGGGATGCCCAAGGGCCCGCGGTCCCCGGGCCCGGAAGCCTCCTGGGCCACATCCCCGTGAGCGTCCTGCGGGATCTGGGGCGGGGCGCCAAGCGCCGAAAAGTTTGCTGGCTCCCGCCCGCCCTGGGCTGGGTGGTCGCCAGCACCTCCGCCACCCCCAGGTGCCCGAGACCTCCGTTCCCCTGCCTAGGCGGGCGGCGGGGCCCTGCCGGGACGGGCGGGCCGCTGGGCTGACGGTAAGGCCCAAGCGCCTGCTAAGCTGCGCCTCAAGAGGCAGCCCGCGACCCCGCCGGCATCCACTGCCGAAGCAGCCTAGAAGGGCCCGATCTCGCCGCGATCGCGGAAGCTAAGCAGGGTCGGGCCTGGTTAGAACTTGGATGGGAGACCTCTAGGGAAGACCGGGTGCTCTAGGCTTTTTGCCTCCCGCTCCGCCTTCTCCTTTTGGCGCTCGCGGCGTTCGCGGCTATCTCCGCCCCCGCCCGGCACAGCTGCAAGCCCCACCTCCTCAGGTCTCTCCCACCACAGCCAGCGTCTGATGGGGCGCTCCCCGCCTGCCTGAGCGGCCAGGCGGCCAGAAGGCGTCCCTGGAAGGCAGAGGCACGCCAGACGCTCCGGGGGTGGCCTGACGGGAACCAGACGTGGCCGCGGACCCGGGGGCCGTCCGTGCGCCCCTTGAGCCCCTCGACCTGCACCTGGCCGCCCCCACTGCAGCCCAGCCCCGTCGCCGCCACCTGTCTGCCGGGCTGGCTCTCCACAGCTCCATACGGAAAAAGCCGCCCCTCCGCCGTTTCGCCATGGCCCGAGGCGGGAGCGGGATCGAGGGCCCAGGCCGCTTCCCCGGGCCTGCCGGCCACCTGGGGCGGGGTCCTGAGCTCGGACGGTGGCGTGGGGGCGAGGGTGGCGTTGCTGGGTCTTAGGGGCCGTGCCAACTCAATGGTGGCTCCCAGTGGCTTCGGGCCAGCTTCTGTCGGGCAGGAGGGCCGGTCCGGTCTGCGTCTGAGCTGCGCCTAGCGCATCGTGGGCGGGCAGGTGGGATGCCCAAGGGCCCGCGGTCCCCGGGCCCGGAAGCCTCCTGGGCCACATCCCCGTGAGCGTCCTGTGGGATCTGGGGCGGGGCGCCAAGCGCCGAAAAGTTTGCTGGCTCCCGCCCGCCCTGGGCTGGGTGGTCGCCAGCACCTCCGCCACCCCCAGGTGCCCGAGACCTCCGTTCCCCTGCCTAGGCGGGCGGCGGGGCCCTGCCGGGACGGGCGGGCCGCTGGGCTGACGGTAAGGCCCAAGCGCCTGCTAAGCTGCGCCTCAAGAGGCAGCCCGCGACCGCGCCGGCATCCACTGCCGAAGCAGCCTAGAAGGGCCCGATCTCGCCGCGATCGCGGAAGCTAAGCAGGGTCGGGCCTGGTTAGAACTTGGATGGGAGACCTCTAGGGAAGACCGGGTGCTCTAGGCTTTTTGCCTCCCGCTCCGCCTTCTCCTTTTGGCGCTCGCGGCGTTCGCGGCTATCTCCGCCCCCGCCCGGCACAGCTGCAAGCCCCACCTCCTCAGGTCTCTCCCACCACAGCCAGCGTCTGATGGGGCGCTCCCCGCCTGCCTGAGCGGCCAGGCGGCCAGAAGGCGTCCCTGGAAGGCAGAGGCACACCAGACGCTCCGGGGGTGGCCTGACGGGAACCAGACGTGGCCGCGGACCCGGGGGCCGTCCGTGCGCCCCTTGAGCCCCTCGACCTGCACCTGGCCGCCCCCACTGCAGCCCAGCCCCGTCGCCGCCACCTGTCTGCCGGGCTGGCTCTCCACAGCTCCATACGGAAAAAGCCGCCCCTCCGCCGTTTCGCCATGGCCCGAGGCGGGAGCGGGATCGAGGGCCCAGGCCGCTTCCCCGGGCCTGCCGGCCACCTGGGGCGGGGTCCTGAGCTCGGACGGTGGCGTGGGGGCGAGGGTGGCGTTGCTGGGTCTTAGGGGCCGTGCCAACTCAATGGTGGCTCCCAGTGGCTTCGGGCCAGCTTCTGTCGGGCAGGAGGGCCGGTCCGGTCTGCGTCTGAGCTGCGCCTAGCGCATCGTGGGCGGGCAGGTGGGATGCCCAAGGGCCCGCGGTCCCCGGGCCCGGAAGCCTCCTGGGCCACATCCCCGTGAGCGTCCTGCGGGATCTGGGGCGGGGCGCCAAGCGCCGAAAAGTTTGCTGGCTCCCGCCCGCCCTGGGCTGGGTGGTCGCCAGCACCTCCGCCACCCCCAGGTGCCCGAGACCTCCGTTCCCCTGCCTAGGCGGGCGGCGGGGCCCTGCCGGGACGGGCGGGCCGCTGGGCTGACGGTAAGGCCCAAGCGCCTGCTAAGCTGCGCCTCAAGAGGCAGCCCGCCACCGCGCCGGCATCCACTGCCGAAGCAGCCTAGAAGGGCCCGATCTCGCCGCGATCGCGGAAGCTAAGCAGGGTCGGGCCTGGTTAGAACTTGGATGGGAGACCTCTAGGGAAGACCGGGTGCTCTAGGCTTTTTGCCTCCCGCTCCGCCTTCTCCTTTTGGCGCTCGCGGCGTTCGCGGCTATCTCCGCCCCCGCCCGGCACAGCTGCAAGCCCCACCTCCTCAGGTCTCTCCCACCACAGCCAGCGTCTGATGGGGCGCTCCCCGCCTGCCTGAGCGGCCAGGCGGCCAGAAGGCGTCCCTGGAAGGCAGAGGCACACCAGACGCTCCGGGGGTGGCCTGACGGGAACCAGACGTGGCCGCGGACCCGGGGGCCGTCCGTGCGCCCCTTGAGCCCCTCGACCTGCACCTGGCCGCCCCCACTGCAGCCCAGCCCCGTCGCCGCCACCTGTCTGCCGGGCTGGCTCTCCACAGCTCCATACGGAAAAAGCCGCCCCTCCGCCGTTTCGCCATGGCCCGAGGCGGGAGCGGGATCGAGGGCCCAGGCCGCTTCCCCGGGCCTGCCGGCCACCTGGGGCGGGGTCCTGAGCTCGGACGGTGGCGTGGGGGCGAGGGTGGCGTTGCTGGGTCTTAGGGGCCGTGCCAACTCAATGGTGGCTCCCAGTGGCTTCGGGCCAGCTTCTGTCGGGCAGGAGGGCCGGTCCGGTCTGCGTCTGAGCTGCGCCTAGCGCATCGTGGGCGGGCAGGTGGGATGCCCAAGGGCCCGCGGTCCCCGGGCCCGGAAGCCTCCTGGGCCACATCCCCGTGAGCGTCCTGCGGGATCTGGGGCGGGGCGCCAAGCGCCGAAAAGTTTGCTGGCTCCCGCCCGCCCTGGGCTGGGTGGTCGCCAGCACCTCCGCCACCCCCAGGTGCCCGAGACCTCCGTTCCCCTGCCTAGGCGGGCGGCGGGGCCCTGCCGGGACGGGCGGGCCGCTGGGCTGACGGTAAGGCCCAAGCGCCTGCTAAGCTGCGCCTCAAGAGGCAGCCCGCGACCGCGCCGGCATCCACTGCCGAAGCAGCCTAGAAGGGCCCGATCTCGCCGCGATCGCGGAAGCTAAGCAGGGTCGGGCCTGGTTAGAACTTGGATGGGAGACCTCTAGGGAAGACCGGGTGCTCTAGGCTTTTTGCCTCCCGCTCCGCCTTCTCCTTTTGGCGCTCGCGGCGTTCGCGGCTATCTCCGCCCCCGCCCGGCACAGCTGCAAGCCCCACCTCCTCAGGTCTCTCCCACCACAGCCAGCGTCTGATGGGGCGCTCCCCGCCTGCCTGAGCGGCCAGGCGGCCAGAAGGCGTCCCTGGAAGGCAGAGGCACACCAGACGCTCCGGGGGTGGCCTGACGGGAACCAGACGTGGCCGCGGACCCGGGGGCCGTCCGTGCGCCCCTTGAGCCCCTCGACCTGCACCTGGCCGCCCCCACTGCAGCCCAGCCCCGTCGCCGCCACCTGTCTGCCGGGCTGGCTCTCCACAGCTCCATACGGAAAAAGCCGCCCCTCCGCCGTTTCGCCATGGCCCGAGGCGGGAGCGGGATCGAGGGCCCAGGCCGCTTCCCCGGGCCTGCCGGCCACCTGGGGCGGGGTCCTGAGCTCGGACGGTGGCGTGGGGGCGAGGGTGGCGTTGCTGGGTCTTAGGGGCCGTGCCAACTCAATGGTGGCTCCCAGTGGCTTCGGGCCAGCTTCTGTCGGGCAGGAGGGCCGGTCCGGTCTGCGTCTGAGCTGCGCCTAGCGCATCGTGGGCGGGCAGGTGGGATGCCCAAGGGCCCGCGGTCCCCGGGCCCGGAAGCCTCCTGGGCCACATCCCCGTGAGCGTCCTGCGGGATCTGGGGCGGGGCGCCAAGCGCCGAAAAGTTTGCTGGCTCCCGCCCGCCCTGGGCTGGGTGGTCGCCAGCACCTCCGCCACCCCCAGGTGCCCGAGACCTCCGTTCCCCTGCCTAGGCGGGCGGCGGGGCCCTGCCGGGACGGGCGGGCCGCTGGGCTGACGGTAAGGCCCAAGCGCCTGCTAAGCTGCGCCTCAAGAGGCAGCCCGCGACCCCGCCGGCATCCACTGCCGAAGCAGCCTAGAAGGGCCCGATCTCGCCGCGATCGCGGAAGCTAAGCAGGGTCGGGCCTGGTTAGAACTTGGATGGGAGACCTCTAGGGAAGACCGGGTGCTCTAGGCTTTTTGCCTCCCGCTCCGCCTTCTCCTTTTGGCGCTCGCGGCGTTCGCGGCTATCTCCGCCCCCGCCCGGCACAGCTGCAAGCCCCACCTCCTCAGGTCTCTCCCACCACAGCCAGCGTCTGATGGGGCGCTCCCCGCCTGCCTGAGCGGCCAGGCGGCCAGAAGGCGTCCCTGGAAGGCAGAGGCACGCCAGACGCTCCGGGGGTGGCCTGACGGGAACCAGACGTGGCCGCGGACCCGGGGGCCGTCCGTGCGCCCCTTGAGCCCCTCGACCTGCACCTGGCCGCCCCCACTGCAGCCCAGCCCCGTCGCCGCCACCTGTCTGCCGGGCTGGCTCTCCACAGCTCCATACGGAAAAAGCCGCCCCTCCGCCGTTTCGCCATGGCCCGAGGCGGGAGCGGGATCGAGGGCCCAGGCCGCTTCCCCGGGCCTGCCGGCCACCTGGGGCGGGGTCCTGAGCTCGGACGGTGGCGTGGGGGCGAGGGTGGCGTTGCTGGGTCTTAGGGGCCGTGCCAACTCAATGGTGGCTCCCAGTGGCTTCGGGCCAGCTTCTGTCGGGCAGGAGGGCCGGTCCGGTCTGCGTCTGAGCTGCGCCTAGCGCATCGTGGGCGGGCAGGTGGGATGCCCAAGGGCCCGCGGTCCCCGGGCCCGGAAGCCTCCTGGGCCACATCCCCGTGAGCGTCCTGCGGGATCTGGGGCGGGGCGCCAAGCGCCGAAAAGTTTGCTGGCTCCCGCCCGCCCTGGGCTGGGTGGTCGCCAGCACCTCCGCCACCCCCAGGTGCCCGAGACCTCCGTTCCCCTGCCTAGGCGGGCGGCGGGGCCCTGCCGGGACGGGCGGGCCGCTGGGCTGACGGTAAGGCCCAAGCGCCTGCTAAGCTGCGCCTCAAGAGGCAGCCCGCGACCCCGCCGGCATCCACTGCCGAAGCAGCCTAGAAGGGCCCGATCTCGCCGCGATCGCGGAAGCTAAGCAGGGTCGGGCCTGGTTAGAACTTGGATGGGAGACCTCTAGGGAAGACCGGGTGCTCTAGGCTTTTTGCCTCCCGCTCCGCCTTCTCCTTTTGGCGCTCGCGGCGTTCGCGGCTATCTCCGCCCCCGCCCGGCACAGCTGCAAGCCCCACCTCCTCAGGTCTCTCCCACCACAGCCAGCGTCTGATGGGGCGCTCCCCGCCTGCCTGAGCGGCCAGGCGGCCAGAAGGCGTCCCTGGAAGGCAGAGGCGCGCCAGACGCTCCGGGGGTGGCCTGACGGGAACCAGACGTGGCCGCGGACCCGGGGGCCGTCCGTGCGCCCCTTGAGCCCCTCGACCTGCACCTGGCCGCCCCCACTGCAGCCCAGCCCCGTCGCCGCCACCTGTCTGCCGGGCTGGCTCTCCACAGCTCCATACGGAAAAAGCCGCCCCTCCGCCGTTTCGCCATGGCCCGAGGCGGGAGCGGGATCGAGGGCCCAGGCCGCTTCCCCGGGCCTGCCGGCCACCTGGGGCGGGGTCCTGAGCTCGGACGGTGGCGTGGGGGCGAGGGTGGCGTTGCTGGGTCTTAGGGGCCGTGCCAACTCAATGGTGGCTCCCAGTGGCTTCGGGCCAGCTTCTGTCGGGCAGGAGGGCCGGTCCGGTCTGCGTCTGAGCTGCGCCTAGCGCATCGTGGGCGGGCAGGTGGGATGCCCAAGGGCCCGCGGTCCCCGGGCCCGGAAGCCTCCTGGGCCACATCCCCGTGAGCGTCCTGCGGGATCTGGGGCGGGGCGCCAAGCGCCGAAAAGTTTGCTGGCTCCCGCCCGCCCTGGGCTGGGTGGTCGCCAGCACCTCCGCCACCCCCAGGTGCCCGAGACCTCCGTTCCCCTGCCTAGGCGGGCGGCGGGGCCCTGCCGGGACGGGCGGGCCGCTGGGCTGACGGTAAGGCCCAAGCGCCTGCTAAGCTGCGCCTCAAGAGGCAGCCCGCGACCGCGCCGGCATCCACTGCCGAAGCAGCCTAGAAGGGCCCGATCTCGCCGCGATCGCGGAAGCTAAGCAGGGTCGGGCCTGGTTAGAACTTGGATGGGAGACCTCTAGGGAAGACCGGGTGCTCTAGGCTTTTTGCCTCCCGCTCCGCCTTCTCCTTTTGGCGCTCGCGGCGTTCGCGGCTATCTCCGCCCCCGCCCGGCACAGCTGCAAGCCCCACCTCCTCAGGTCTCTCCCACCACAGCCAGCGTCTGATGGGGCGCTCCCCGCCTGCCTGAGCGGCCAGGCGGCCAGAAGGCGTCCCTGGAAGGCAGAGGCGCGCCAGACGCTCCGGGGGTGGCCTGACGGGAACCAGACGTGGCCGCGGACCCGAGGGCCGTCCGTGCGCCCCTTGAGCCCCTCGACCTGCACCTGGCCGCCCCCACTGCAGCCCAGCCCCGTCGCCGCCACCTGTCTGCCGGGCTGGCTCTCCACAGCTCCATACGGAAAAAGCCGCCCCTCCGCCGTTTCGCCATGGCCCGAGGCGGGAGCGGGATCGAGGGCCCAGGCCGCTTCCCCGGGCCTGCCGGCCACCTGGGGCGGGGTCCTGAGCTCGGACGGTGGCGTGGGGGCGAGGGTGGCGTTGCTGGGTCTTAGGGGCCGTGCCAACTCAATGGTGGCTCCCAGTGGCTTCGGGCCAGCTTCTGTCGGGCAGGAGGGCCGGCCCGGTCTGCGTCTGAGCTGCGCCTAGCGCATCGTGGGCGGGCAGGTGGGATGCCCAAGGGCCCGCGGTCCCCGGGCCCGGAAGCCTCCTGGGCCACATCCCCGTGAGCGTCCTGCGGGATCTGGGGCGGGGCGCCAAGCGCCGAAAAGTTTGCTGGCTCCCGCCCGCCCTGGGCTGGGTGGTCGCCAGCACCTCCGCCACCCCCAGGTGCCCGAGACCTCCGTTCCCCTGCCTAGGCGGGCGGCGGGGCCCTGCCGGGACGGGCGGGCCGCTGGGCTGACGGTAAGGCCCAAGCGCCTGCTAAGCTGCGCCTCAAGAGGCAGCCCGCGACCCCGCCGGCATCCACTGCCGAAGCAGCCTAGAAGGGCCCGATCTCGCCGCGATCGCGGAAGCTAAGCAGGGTCGGGCCTGGTTAGAACTTGGATGGGAGACCTCTAGGGAAGACCGGGTGCTCTAGGCTTTTTGCCTCCCGCTCCGCCTTCTCCTTTTGGCGCTCGCGGCGTTCGCGGCTAACTCCGCCCCCGCCCGGCACAGCTGCAAGCCCCACCTCCTCAGGTCTCTCCCACCACAGCCAGCGTCTGATGGGGCGCTCCCCGCCTGCCTGAGCGGCCAGGCGGCCAGAAGGCGTCCCTGGAAGGCAGAGGCACGCCAGACGCTCCGGGGGTGGCCTGACGGGAACCAGACGTGGCCGCGGACCCGGGGGCCGTCCGTGCGCCCCTTGAGCCCCTCGACCTGCACCTGGCCGCCCCCACTGCAGCCCAGCCCCGTCGCCGCCACCTGTCTGCCGGGCTGGCTCTCCACAGCTCCATACGGAAAAAGCCGCCCCTCCGCCGTTTCGCCATGGCCCGAGGCGGGAGCGGGATCGAGGGCCCAGGCCGCTTCCCCGGGCCTGCCGGCCACCTGGGGCGGGGTCCTGAGCTCGGACGGTGGCGTGGGGGCGAGGGTGGCGTTGCTGGGTCTTAGGGGCCGTGCCAACTCAATGGTGGCTCCCAGTGGCTTCGGGCCAGCTTCTGTCGGGCAGGAGGGCCGGCCCGGTCTGCGTCTGAGCTGCGCCTAGCGCATCGTGGGCGGGCAGGTGGGATGCCCAAGGGCCCGCGGTCCCCGGGCCCGGAAGCCTCCTGGGCCACATCCCCGTGAGCGTCCTGCGGGATCTGGGGCGGGGCGCCAAGCGCCGAAAAGTTTGCTGGCTCCCGCCCGCCCTGGGCTGGGTGGTCGCCAGCACCTCCGCCACCCCCAGGTGCCCGAGACCTCCGTTCCCCTGCCTAGGCGGGCGGCGGGGCCCTGCCGGGACGGGCGGGCCGCTGGGCTGACGGTAAGGCCCAAGCGCCTGCTAAGCTGCGCCTCAAGAGGCAGCCCGCGACCGCGCCGGCATCCACTGCCGAAGCAGCCTAGAAGGGCCCGATCTCGCCGCGATCGCGGAAGCTAAGCAGGGTCGGGCCTGGTTAGAACTTGGATGGGAGACCTCTAGGGAAGACCGGGTGCTCTAGGCTTTTTGCCTCCCGCTCCGCCTTCTCCTTTTGGCGCTCGCGGCGTTCGCGGCTATCTCCGCCCCCGCCCGGCACAGCTGCAAGCCCCACCTCCTCAGGTCTCTCCCACCACAGCCAGCGTCTGATGGGGCGCTCCCCGCCTGCCTGAGCGGCCAGGCGGCCAGAAGGCGTCCCTGGAAGGCAGAGGCACACCAGACGCTCCGGGGGTGGCCTGACGGGAACCAGACGTGGCCGCGGACCCGGGGGCCGTCCGTGCGCCCCTTGAGCCCCTCGACCTGCACCTGGCCGCCCCCACTGCAGCCCAGCCCCGTCGCCGCCACCTGTCTGCCGGGCTGGCTCTCCACAGCTCCATACGGAAAAAGCCGCCCCTCCGCCGTTTCGCCATGGCCCGAGGCGGGAGCGGGATCGAGGGCCCAGGCCGCTTCCCCGGGCCTGCCGGCCACCTGGGGCGGGGTCCTGAGCTCGGACGGTGGCGTGGGGGCGAGGGTGGCGTTGCTGGGTCTTAGGGGCCGTGCCAACTCAATGGTGGCTCCCAGTGGCTTCGGGCCAGCTTTTGTCGGGCAGGAGGGCCGGTCCGGTCTGCGTCTGAGCTGCGCCTAGCGCATCGTGGGCGGGCAGGTGGGATGCCCAAGGGCCCGCGGTCCCCGGGCCCGGAAACCTCCTGGGCCACATCCCCGTGAGCGTCCTGCGGGATCTGGGGCGGGGCGCCAAGCGCCGAAAAGTTTGCTGGCTCCCGCCCGCCCTGGGCTGGGTGGTCGCCAGCACCTCCGCCACCCCCAGGTGCCCGAGACCTCCGTTCCCCTGCCTAGGCGGGCGGCGGGGCCCTGCCGGGACGGGCGGGCCGCTGGGCTGACGGTAAGGCCCAAGCGCCTGCTAAGCTGCGCCTCAAGAGGCAGCCCGCGACCCCGCCGGCATCCACTGCCGAAGCAGCCTAGAAGGGCCCGATCTCGCCGCGATCGCGGAAGCTAAGCAGGGTCGGGCCTGGTTAGAACTTGGATGGGAGACCTCTAGGGAAGACCGGGTGCTCTAGGCTTTTTGCCTCCCGCTCCGCCTTCTCCTTTTGGCGCTCGCGGCGTTGGCGGCTATCTCCGCCCCCGCCCGGCACAGCTGCAAGCCCCACCTCCTCAGGTCTCTCCCACCACAGCCAGCGTCTGATGGGGCGCTCCCCGCCTGCCTGAGCGGCCAGGCGGCCAGAAGGCGTCCCTGGAAGGCAGAGGCACACCAGACGCTCCGGGGGTGGCCTGACGGGAACCAGACGTGGCCGCGGACCCGGGGGCCGTCCGTGCGCCCCTTGAGCCCCTCGACCTGCACCTGGCCGCCCCCACTGCAGCCCAGCCCCGTCGCCGCCACCTGTCTGCCGGGCTGGCTCTCCACAGCTCCATACGGAAAAAGCCGCCCCTCCGCCGTTTCGCCATGGCCCGAGGCGGGAGCGGGATCGAGGGCCCAGGCCGCTTCCCCGGGCCTGCCGGCCACCTGGGGCGGGGTCCTGAGCTCGGACGGTGGCGTGGGGGCGAGGGTGGCGTTGCTGGGTCTTAGGGGCCGTGCCAACTCAATGGTGGCTCCCAGTGGCTTCGGGCCAGCTTCTGTCGGGCAGGAGGGCCGGTCCGGTCTGCGTCTGAGCTGCGCCTAGCGCATCGTGGGCGGGCAGGTGGGATGCCCAAGGGCCCGCGGTCCCCGGGCCCGGAAGCCTCCTGGGCCACATCCCCGTGAGCGTCCTGCGGGATCTGGGGCGGGGCGCCAAGCGCCGAAAAGTTTGCTGGCTCCCGCCCGCCCTGGGCTGGGTGGTCGCCAGCACCTCCGCCACCCCCAGGTGCCCGAGACCTCCGTTCCCCTGCCTAGGCGGGCGGCGGGGCCCTGCCGGGACGGGCGGGCCGCTGGGCTGACGGTAAGGCCCAAGCGCCTGCTAAGCTGCGCCTCAAGAGGCAGCCCGCGACCGCGCCGGCATCCACTGCCGAAGCAGCCTAGAAGGGCCCGATCTCGCCGCGATCGCGGAAGCTAAGCAGGGTCGGGCCTGGTTAGAACTTGGATGGGAGACCTCTAGGGAAGACCGGGTGCTCTAGGCTTTTTGCCTCCCGCTCCGCCTTCTCCTTTTGGCGCTCGCGGCGTTCGCGGCTATCTCCGCCCCCGCCCGGCACAGCTGCAAGCCCCACCTCCTCAGGTCTCTCCCACCACAGCCAGCGTCTGATGGGGCGCTCCCCGCCTGCCTGAGCGGCCAGGCGGCCAGAAGGCGTCCCTGGAAGGCAGAGGCGCGCCAGACGCTCCGGGGGTGGCCTGACGGGAACCAGACGTGGCCGCGGACCCGAGGGCCGTCCGTGCGCCCCTTGAGCCCCTCGACCTGCACCTGGCCGCCCCCACTGCAGCCCAGCCCCGTCGCCGCCACCTGTCTGCCGGGCTGGCTCTCCACAGCTCCATACGGAAAAAGCCGCCCCTCCGCCGTTTCGCCATGGCCCGAGGCGGGAGCGGGATCGAGGGCCCAGGCCGCTTCCCCGGGCCTGCCGGCCACCTGGGGCGGGGTCCTGAGCTCGGACGGTGGCGTGGGGGCGAGGGTGGCGTTGCTGGGTCTTAGGGGCCGTGCCAACTCAATGGTGGCTCCCAGTGGCTTCGGGCCAGCTTCTGTCGGGCAGGAGGGCCGGCCCGGTCTGCGTCTGAGCTGCGCCTAGCGCATCGTGGGCGGGCAGGTGGGATGCCCAAGGGCCCGCGGTCCCCGGGCCCGGAAGCCTCCTGGGCCACATCCCCGTGAGCGTCCTGCGGGATCTGGGGCGGGGCGCCAAGCGCCGAAAAGTTTGCTGGCTCCCGCCCGCCCTGGGCTGGGTGGTCGCCAGCACCTCCGCCACCCCCAGGTGCCCGAGACCTCCGTTCCCCTGCCTAGGCGGGCGGCGGGGCCCTGCCGGGACGGGCGGGCCGCTGGGCTGACGGTAAGGCCCAAGCGCCTGCTAAGCTGCGCCTCAAGAGGCAGCCCGCGACCCCGCCGGCATCCACTGCCGAAGCAGCCTAGAAGGGCCCGATCTCGCCGCGATCGCGGAAGCTAAGCAGGGTCGGGCCTGGTTAGAACTTGGATGGGAGACCTCTAGGGAAGACCGGGTGCTCTAGGCTTTTTGCCTCCCGCTCCGCCTTCTCCTTTTGGCGCTCGCGGCGTTCGCGGCTAACTCCGCCCCCGCCCGGCACAGCTGCAAGCCCCACCTCCTCAGGTCTCTCCCACCACAGCCAGCGTCTGATGGGGCGCTCCCCGCCTGCCTGAGCGGCCAGGCGGCCAGAAGGCGTCCCTGGAAGGCAGAGGCACGCCAGACGCTCCGGGGGTGGCCTGACGGGAACCAGACGTGGCCGCGGACCCGGGGGCCGTCCGTGCGCCCCTTGAGCCCCTCGACCTGCACCTGGCCGCCCCCACTGCAGCCCAGCCCCGTCGCCGCCACCTGTCTGCCGGGCTGGCTCTCCACAGCTCCATACGGAAAAAGCCGCCCCTCCGCCGTTTCGCCATGGCCCGAGGCGGGAGCGGGATCGAGGGCCCAGGCCGCTTCCCCGGGCCTGCCGGCCACCTGGGGCGGGGTCCTGAGCTCGGACGGTGGCGTGGGGGCGAGGGTGGCGTTGCTGGGTCTTAGGGGCCGTGCCAACTCAATGGTGGCTCCCAGTGGCTTCGGGCCAGCTTCTGTCGGGCAGGAGGGCCGGTCCGGTCTGCGTCTGAGCTGCGCCTAGCGCATCGTGGGCGGGCAGGTGGGATGCCCAAGGGCCCGCGGTCCCCGGGCCCGGAAGCCTCCTGGGCCACATCCCCGTGAGCGTCCTGCGGGATCTGGGGCGGGGCGCCAAGCGCCGAAAAGTTTGCTGGCTCCCGCCCGCCCTGGGCTGGGTGGTCGCCAGCACCTCCGCCACCCCCAGGTGCCCGAGACCTCCGTTCCCCTGCCTAGGCGGGCGGCGGGGCCCTGCCGGGACGGGCGGGCCGCTGGGCTGACGGTAAGGCCCAAGCGCCTGCTAAGCTGCGCCTCAAGAGGCAGCCCGCGACCGCGCCGGCATCCACTGCCGAAGCAGCCTAGAAGGGCCCGATCTCGCCGCGATCGCGGAAGCTAAGCAGGGTCGGGCCTGGTTAGAACTTGGATGGGAGACCTCTAGGGAAGACCGGGTGCTCTAGGCTTTTTGCCTCCCGCTCCGCCTTCTCCTTTTGGCGCTCGCGGCGTTCGCGGCTATCTCCGCCCCCGCCCGGCACAGCTGCAAGCCCCACCTCCTCAGGTCTCTCCCACCACAGCCAGCGTCTGATGGGGCGCTCCCCGCCTGCCTGAGCGGCCAGGCGGCCAGAAGGCGTCCCTGGAAGGCAGAGGCACACCAGACGCTCCGGGGGTGGCCTGACGGGAACCAGACGTGGCCGCGGACCCGGGGGCCGTCCGTGCGCCCCTTGAGCCCCTCGACCTGCACCTGGCCGCCCCCACTGCAGCCCAGCCCCGTCGCCGCCACCTGTCTGCCGGGCTGGCTCTCCACAGCTCCATACGGAAAAAGCCGCCCCTCCGCCGTTTCGCCATGGCCCGAGGCGGGAGCGGGATCGAGGGCCCAGGCCGCTTCCCCGGGCCTGCCGGCCACCTGGGGCGGGGTCCTGAGCTCGGACGGTGGCGTGGGGGCGAGGGTGGCGTTGCTGGGTCTTAGGGGCCGTGCCAACTCAATGGTGGCTCCCAGTGGCTTCGGGCCAGCTTCTGTCGGGCAGGAGGGCCGGCCCGGTCTGCGTCTGAGCTGCGCCTAGCGCATCGTGGGCGGGCAGGTGGGATGCCCAAGGGCCCGCGGTCCCCGGGCCCGGAAGCCTCCTGGGCCACATCCCCGTGAGCGTCCTGCGGGATCTGGGGCGGGGCGCCAAGCGCCGAAAAGTTTGCTGGCTCCCGCCCGCCCTGGGCTGGGTGGTCGCCAGCACCTCCGCCACCCCCAGGTGCCCGAGACCTCCGTTCCCCTGCCTAGGCGGGCGGCGGGGCCCTGCCGGGACGGGCGGGCCGCTGGGCTGACGGTAAGGCCCAAGCGCCTGCTAAGCTGCGCCTCAAGAGGCAGCCCGCGACCCCGCCGGCATCCACTGCCGAAGCAGCCTAGAAGGGCCCGATCTCGCCGCGATCGCGGAAGCTAAGCAGGGTCGGGCCTGGTTAGAACTTGGATGGGAGACCTCTAGGGAAGACCGGGTGCTCTAGGCTTTTTGCCTCCCGCTCCGCCTTCTCCTTTTGGCGCTCGCGGCGTTCGCGGCTATCTCCGCCCCCGCCCGGCACAGCTGCAAGCCCCACCTCCTCAGGTCTCTCCCACCACAGCCAGCGTCTGATGGGGCGCTCCCCGCCTGCCTGAGCGGCCAGACGGCCAGAAGGCGTCCCTGGAAGGCAGAGGCACACCAGACGCTCCGGGGGTGGCCTGACGGGAACCAGACGTGGCCGCGGACCCGGGGGCCGTCCGTGCGCCCCTTGAGCCCCTCGACCTGCACCTGGCCGCCCCCACTGCAGCCCAGCCCCGTCGCCGCCACCTGTCTGCCGGGCTGGCTCTCCACAGCTCCATACGGAAAAAGCCGCCCCTCCGCCGTTTCGCCATGGCCCGAGGCGGGAGCGGGATCGAGGGCCCAGGCCGCTTCCCCGGGCCTGCCGGCCACCTGGGGCGGGGTCCTGAGCTCGGACGGTGGCGTGGGGGCGAGGGTGGCGTTGCTGGGTCTTAGGGGCCGTGCCAACTCAATGGTGGCTCCCAGTGGCTTCGGGCCAGCTTCTGTCGGGCAGGAGGGCCGGTCCGGTCTGCGTCTGAGCTGCGCCTAGCGCATCGTGGGCGGGCAGGTGGGATGCCCAAGGGCCCGCGGTCCCCGGGCCCGGAAGCCTCCTGGGCCACATCCCCGTGAGCGTCCTGCGGGATCTGGGGCGGGGCGCCAAGCGCCGAAAAGTTTGCTGGCTCCCGCCCGCCCTGGGCTGGGTGGTCGCCAGCACCTCCGCCACCCCCAGGTGCCCGAGACCTCCGTTCCCCTGCCTAGGCGGGCGGCGGGGCCCTGCCGGGACGGGCGGGCCGCTGGGCTGACGGTAAGGCCCAAGCGCCTGCTAAGCTGCGCCTCAAGAGGCAGCCCGCGACCCCGCCGGCATCCACTGCCGAAGCAGCCTAGAAGGGCCCGATCTCGCCGCGATCGCGGAAGCTAAGCAGGGTCGGGCCTGGTTAGAACTTGGATGGGAGACCTCTAGGGAAGACCGGGTGCTCTAGGCTTTTTGCCTCCCGCTCCGCCTTCTCCTTTTGGCGCTCGCGGCGTTCGCGGCTATCTCCGCCCCCGCCCGGCACAGCTGCAAGCCCCACCTCCTCAGGTCTCTCCCACCACAGCCAGCGTCTGATGGGGCGCTCCCCGCCTGCCTGAGCGGCCAGGCGGCCAGAAGGCGTCCCTGGAAGGCAGAGGCACACCAGACGCTCCGGGGGTGGCCTGACGGGAACCAGACGTGGCCGCGGACCCGGGGGCCGTCCGTGCGCCCCTTGAGCCCCTCGACCTGCACCTGGCCGCCCCCACTGCAGGCCAGCCCCGTCGCCGCCACCTGTCTGCCGGGCTGGCTCTCCACAGCTCCATACGGAAAAAGCCGCCCCTCCGCCGTTTCGCCATGGCCCGAGGCGGGAGCGGGATCGAGGGCCCAGGCCGCTTCCCCGGGCCTGCTGGCCACCTGGGGCGGGGTCCTGAGCTCGGACGGTGGCATGGGGGCGAGGGTGGCGTTGCTGGGTCTTAGGGGCCGTGCCAACTCAATGGTGGCTCCCAGTGGCTTCGGGCCAGCTTCTGTCGGGCAGGAGGGCCGGTCCGGTCTGCGTCTGAGCTGCGCCTAGCGCATCGTGGGCGGGCAGGTGGGATGCCCAAGGGCCCGCGGTCCCCGGGCCCGGAAGCCTCCTGGGCCACATTCCCGTGAGCGTCCTGCGGGATCTGGGGCGGGGCGCCAAGCGCCGAAAAGTTTGCTGGCTCCCGCCCGCCCTGGGCTGGGTGGTCGCCAGCACCTCCGCCACCCCCAGGTGCCCGAGACCTCCGTTCCCCTGCCTAGGCGGGCGGCGGGGCCCTGCCGGGACGGGCGGGCCGCTGGGCTGACGGTAAGGCCCAAGCGCCTGCTAAGCTGCGCCTCAAGAGGCAGCCCGCGACCGCGCCGGCATCCACTGCCGAAGCAGCCTAGAAGGGCCCGATCTCGCCGCGATCGCGGAAGCTAAGCAGGGTCGGGCCTGGTTAGAACTTGGATGGGAGACCTCTAGGGAAGACCGGGTGCTCTAGGCTTTTTGCCTCCCGCTCCGCCTTCTCCTTTTGGCGCTCGCGGCGTTCGCGGCTATCTCCGCCCCCGCCCGGCACAGCTGCAAGCCCCACCTCCTCAGGTCTCTCCCACCACAGCCAGCGTCTGATGGGGCGCTCCCCGCCTGCCTGAGCGGCCAGGCGGCCAGAAGGCGTCCCTGGAAGGCAGAGGCACGCCAGACGCTCCGGGGGTGGCCTGACGGGAACCAGACGTGGCCGCGGACCCGGGGGCCGTCCGTGCGCCCCTTGAGCCCCTCGACCTGCACCTGGCCGCCCCCACTGCAGCCCAGCCCCGTCGCCGCCACCTGTCTGCCGGGCTGGCTCTCCACAGCTCCATACGGAAAAAGCCGCCCCTCCGCCGTTTCGCCATGGCCCGAGGCGGGAGCGGGATCGAGGGCCCAGGCCGCTTCCCCGGGCCTGCCGGCCACCTGGGGCGGGGTCCTGAGCTCGGACGGTGGCGTGGGGGCGAGGGTGGCGTTGCTGGGTCTTAGGGGCCGTGCCAACTCAATGGTAGCTCCCAGTGGCTTCGGGCCAGCTTCTGTCTGGCAGGAGGGCCGGTCCGGTCTGCGTCTGAGCTGCGCCTAGCGCATCGTGGGCGGGCAGGTGGGATGCCCAAGGGCCCGCGGTCCCCGGGCCCGGAAGCCTCCTGGGCCACATCCCCGTGAGCGTCCTGCGGGATCTGGGGCGGGGCGCCAAGCGCCGAAAAGTTTGCTGGCTCCCGCCCGCCCTGGGCTGGGTGGTCGCCAGCACCTCCGTCACCCCCAGGTGCCCGAGACCTCCGTTCCCCTGCCTAGGCGGGCGGCGGGGCCCTGCCGGGACGGGCGGGCCGCTGGGCTGACGGTAAGGCCCAAGCGCCTGCTAAGCTGCGCCTCAAGAGGCAGCCCGCGACCGCACCGGCATCCACTGCCGAAGCAGCCTAGAAGGGCCCGATCTCGCCGCGATCGCGGAAGCTAAGCAGGGTCGGGCCTGGTTAGAACTTGGATGGGAGACCTCTAGGGAAGACCGGGTGCTCTAGGCTTTTTGCCTCCCGCTCCGCCTTCTCCTTTTGGCGCTCGCGGCGTTCGCGGCTATCTCCGCCCCCGCCCGGCACAGCTGCAAGCCCCACCTCCTCAGGTCTCTCCCACCACAGCCAGCGTCTGATGGGGCGCTCCCCGCCTGCCTGAGCGGCCAGGCGGCCAGAAGGCGTCCCTGGAAGGCAGAGGCGCGCCAGACGCTCCGGGGGTGGCCTGACGGGAACCAGACGTGGCCGCGGACCCGGGGGCCGTCCGTGCGCCCCTTGAGCCCCTCGACCTGCACCTGGCCGCCCCCACTGCAGCCCAGCCCCGTCGCCGCCACCTGTCTGCCGGGCTGGCTCTCCACAGCTCCATACGGAAAAAGCCGCCCCTCCGCCGTTTCGCCATGGCCCGAGGCGGGAGCGGGATCGAGGGCCCAGGCCGCTTCCCCGGGCCTGCCGGCCACCTGGGGCGGGGTCCTGAGCTCGGACGGTGGCGTGGGGGCGAGGGTGGCGTTGCTGGGTCTTAGGGGCCGTGCCAACTCAATGGTGGCTCCCAGTGGCTTCGGGCCAGCTTCTGTCGGGCAGGAGGGCCGGCCCGGTCTGCGTCTGAGCTGCGCCTAGCGCATCGTGGGCGGGCAGGTGGGATGCCCAAGGGCCCGCGGTCCCCGGGCCCGGAAGCCTCCTGGGCCACATCCCCGTGAGCGTCCTGCGGGATCTGGGGCGGGGCGCCAAGCGCCGAAAAGTTTGCTGGCTCCCGCCCGCCCTGGGCTGGGTGGTCGCCAGCACCTCCGCCACCCCCAGGTGCCCGAGACCTCCGTTCCCCTGCCTAGGCGGGCGGCGGGGCCCTGCCGGGACGGGCGGGCCGCTGGGCTGACGGTAAGGCCCAAGCGCCTGCTAAGCTGCGCCTCAAGAGGCAGCCCGCGACCCCGCCGGCATCCACTGCCGAAGCAGCCTAGAAGGGCCCGATCTCGCCGCGATCGCGGAAGCTAAGCAGGGTCGGGCCTGGTTAGAACTTGGATGGGAGACCTCTAGGGAAGACCGGGTGCTCTAGGCTTTTTGCCTCCCGCTCCGCCTTCTCCCTTTGGCGCTCGCGGCGTTCGCGGCTATCTCCGCCCCCGCCCGGCACAGCTGCAAGCCCCACCTCCTCAGGTCTCTCCCACCACAGCCAGCGTCTGATGGGGCGCTCCCCGCCTGCCTGAGCGGCCAGGCGGCCAGAAGGCGTCCCTGGAAGGCAGAGGCGCGCCAGACGCTCCGGGGGTGGCCTGACGGGAACCAGACGTGGCCGCGGACCCGGGGGCCGTCCGTGCGCCCCTTGAGCCCCTCGACCTGCACCTGGCCGCCCCCACTGCAGCCCAGCCCCGTCGCCGCCACCTGTCTGCCGGGCTGGCTCTCCACAGCTCCATACGGAAAAAGCCGCCCCTCCGCCGTTTCGCCATGGCCCGAGGCGGGAGCGGGATCGAGGGCCCAGGCCGCTTCCCCGGGCCTGCCGGCCACCTGGGGCGGGGTCCTGAGCTCGGACGGTGGCGTGGGGGCGAGGGTGGCGTTGCTGGGTCTTAGGGGCCGTGCCAACTCAATGGTGGCTCCCAGTGGCTTCGGGCCAGCTTCTGTCGGGCAGGAGGGCCGGTCCGGTCTGCGTCTGAGCTGCGCCTAGCGCATCGTGGGCGGGCAGGTGGGATGCCCAAGGGCCCGCGGTCCCCGGGCCCGGAAGCCTCCTGGGCCACATCCCCGTGAGCGTCCTGCGGGATCTGGGGCGGGGCGCCAAGCGCCGAAAAGTTTGCTGGCTCCCGCCCGCCCTGGGCTGGGTGGTCGCCAGCACCTCCGCCACCCCCAGGTGCCCGAGACCTCCGTTCCCCTGCCTAGGCGGGCGGCGGGGCCCTGCCGGGACGGGCGGGCCGCTGGGCTGACGGTAAGGCCCAAGCGCCTGCTAAGCTGCGCCTCAAGAGGCAGCCCGCGACCGCGCCGGCATCCACTGCCGAAGCAGCCTAGAAGGGCCCGATCTCGCCGCGATCGCGGAAGCTAAGCAGGGTCGGGCCTGGTTAGAACTTGGATGGGAGACCTCTAGGGAAGACCGGGTGCTCTAGGCTTTTTGCCTCCCGCTCCGCCTTCTCCTTTTGGCGCTCGCGGCGTTCGCGGCTATCTCCGCCCCCGCCCGGCACAGCTGCAAGCCCCACCTCCTCAGGTCTCTCCCACCACAGCCAGCGTCTGATGGGGCGCTCCCCGCCTGCCTGAGCGGCCAGGCGGCCAGAAGGCGTCCCTGGAAGGCAGAGGCACACCAGACGCTCCGGGGGTGGCCTGACGGGAACCAGACGTGGCCGCGGACCCGGGGGCCGTCCGTGCGCCCCTTGAGCCCCTCGACCTGCACCTGGCCGCCCCCACTGCAGCCCAGCCCCGTCGCCGCCACCTGTCTGCCGGGCTGGCTCTCCACAGCTCCATACGGAAAAAGCCGCCCCTCCGCCGTTTCGCCATGGCCCGAGGCGGGAGCGGGATCGAGGGCCCAGGCCGCTTCCCCGGGCCTGCCGGCCACCTGGGGCGGGGTCCTGAGCTCGGACGGTGGCGTGGGGGCGAGGGTGGCGTTGCTGGGTCTTAGGGGCCGTGCCAACTCAATGGTGGCTCCCAGTGGCTTCGGGCCAGCTTCTGTCGGGCAGGAGGGCCGGTCCGGTCTGCGTCTGAGCTGCGCCTAGCGCATCGTGGGCGGGCAGGTGGGATGCCCAAGGGCCCGCGGTCCCCGGGCCCGGAAGCCTCCTGGGCCACATCCCCGTGAGCGTCCTGCGGGATCTGGGGCGGGGCGCCAAGCGCCGAAAAGTTTGCTGGCTCCCGCCCGCCCTGGGCTGGGTGGTCGCCAGCACCTCCGCCACCCCCAGGTGCCCGAGACCTCCGTTCCCCTGCCTAGGCGGGCGGCGGGGCCCTGCCGGGACGGGCGGGCCGCTGGGCTGACGGTAAGGCCCAAGCGCCTGCTAAGCTGCGCCTCAAGAGGCAGCCCGCGACCGCGCCGGCATCCACTGCCGAAGCAGCCTAGAAGGGCCCGATCTCGCCGCGATCGCGGAAGCTAAGCAGGGTCGGGCCTGGTTAGAACTTGGATGGGAGACCTCTAGGGAAGACCGGGTGCTCTAGGCTTTTTGCCTCCCGCTCCGCCTTCTCCTTTTGGCGCTCGCGGCGTTCGCGGCTATCTCCGCCCCCGCCCGGCACAGCTGCAAGCCCCACCTCCTCAGGTCTCTCCCACCACAGCCAGCGTCTGATGGGGCGCTCCCCGCCTGCCTGAGCGGCCAGGCGGCCAGAAGGCGTCCCTGGAAGGCAGAGGCACGCCAGACGCTCCGGGGGTGGCCTGACGGGAACCAGACGTGGCCGCGGACCCGGGGGCCGTCCGTGCGCCCCTTGAGCCCCTCGACCTGCACCTGGCCGCCCCCACTGCAGCCCAGCCCCGTCGCCGCCACCTGTCTGCCGGGCTGGCTCTCCACAGCTCCATACGGAAAAAGCCGCCCCTCCGCCGTTTCGCCATGGCCCGAGGCGGGAGCGGGATCGAGGGCCCAGGCCGCTTCCCCGGGCCTGCCGGCCACCTGGGGCGGGGTCCTGAGCTCGGACGGTGGCGTGGGGGCGAGGGTGGCGTTGCTGGGTCTTAGGGGCCGTGCCAACTCAATGGTGGCTCCCAGTGGCTTCGGGCCAGCTTCTGTCTGGCAGGAGGGCCGGTCCGGTCTGCGTCTGAGCTGCGCCTAGCGCATCGTGGGCGGGCAGGTGGGATGCCCAAGGGCCCGCGGTCCCCGGGCCCGGAAGCCTCCTGGGCCACATCCCCGTGAGCGTCCTGCGGGATCTGGGGCGGGGCGCCAAGCGCCGAAAAGTTTGCTGGCTCCCGCCCGCCCTGGGCTGGGTGGTCGCCAGCACCTCCGTCACCCCCAGGTGCCCGAGACCTCCGTTCCCCTGCCTAGGCGGGCGGCGGGGCCCTGCCGGGACGGGCGGGCCGCTGGGCTGACGGTAAGGCCCAAGCGCCTGCTAAGCTGCGCCTCAAGAGGCAGCCCGCGACCGCACCGGCATCCACTGCCGAAGCAGCCTAGAAGGGCCCGATCTCGCCGCGATCGCGGAAGCTAAGCAGGGTCGGGCCTGGTTAGAACTTGGATGGGAGACCTCTAGGGAAGACCGGGTGCTCTAGGCTTTTTGCCTCCCGCTCCGCCTTCTCCTTTTGGCGCTCGCGGCGTTCGCGGCTATCTCCGCCCCCGCCCGGCACAGCTGCAAGCCCCACCTCCTCAGGTCTCTCCCACCACAGCCAGCGTCTGATGGGGCGCTCCCCGCCTGCCTGAGCGGCCAGGCGGCCAGAAGGCGTCCCTGGAAGGCAGAGGCGCGCCAGACGCTCCGGGGGTGGCCTGACGGGAACCAGACGTGGCCGCGGACCCGGGGGCCGTCCGTGCGCCCCTTGAGCCCCTCGACCTGCACCTGGCCGCCCCCACTGCAGCCCAGCCCCGTCGCCGCCACCTGTCTGCCGGGCTGGCTCTCCACAGCTCCATACGGAAAAAGCCGCCCCTCCGCCGTTTCGCCATGGCCCGAGGCGGGAGCGGGATCGAGGGCCCAGGCCGCTTCCCCGGGCCTGCCGGCCACCTGGGGCGGGGTCCTGAGCTCGGACGGTGGCGTGGGGGCGAGGGTGGCGTTGCTGGGTCTTAGGGGCCGTGCCAACTCAATGGTGGCTCCCAGTGGCTTCGGGCCAGCTTCTGTCGGGCAGGAGGGCCGGCCCGGTCTGCGTCTGAGCTGCGCCTAGCGCATCGTGGGCGGGCAGGTGGGATGCCCAAGGGCCCGCGGTCCCCGGGCCCGGAAGCCTCCTGGGCCACATCCCCGTGAGCGTCCTGCGGGATCTGGGGCGGGGCGCCAAGCGCCGAAAAGTTTGCTGGCTCCCGCCCGCCCTGGGCTGGGTGGTCGCCAGCACCTCCGCCACCCCCAGGTGCCCGAGACCTCCGTTCCCCTGCCTAGGCGGGCGGCGGGGCCCTGCCGGGACGGGCGGGCCGCTGGGCTGACGGTAAGGCCCAAGCGCCTGCTAAGCTGCGCCTCAAGAGGCAGCCCGCGACCCCGCCGGCATCCACTGCCGAAGCAGCCTAGAAGGGCCCGATCTCGCCGCGATCGCGGAAGCTAAGCAGGGTCGGGCCTGGTTAGAACTTGGATGGGAGACCTCTAGGGAAGACCGGGTGCTCTAGGCTTTTTGCCTCCCGCTCCGCCTTCTCCCTTTGGCGCTCGCGGCGTTCGCGGCTATCTCCGCCCCCGCCCGGCACAGCTGCAAGCCCCACCTCCTCAGGTCTCTCCCACCACAGCCAGCGTCTGATGGGGCGCTCCCCGCCTGCCTGAGCGGCCAGGCGGCCAGAAGGCGTCCCTGGAAGGCAGAGGCGCGCCAGACGCTCCGGGGGTGGCCTGACGGGAACCAGACGTGGCCGCGGACCCGGGGGCCGTCCGTGCGCCCCTTGAGCCCCTCGACCTGCACCTGGCCGCCCCCACTGCAGCCCAGCCCCGTCGCCGCCACCTGTCTGCCGGGCTGGCTCTCCACAGCTCCATACGGAAAAAGCCGCCCCTCCGCCGTTTCGCCATGGCCCGAGGCGGGAGCGGGATCGAGGGCCCAGGCCGCTTCCCCGGGCCTGCCGGCCACCTGGGGCGGGGTCCTGAGCTCGGACGGTGGCGTGGGGGCGAGGGTGGCGTTGCTGGGTCTTAGGGGCCGTGCCAACTCAATGGTGGCTCCCAGTGGCTTCGGGCCAGCTTCTGTCGGGCAGGAGGGCCGGCCCGGTCTGCGTCTGAGCTGCGCCTAGCGCATCGTGGGCGGGCAGGTGGGATGCCCAAGGGCCCGCGGTCCCCGGGCCCGGAAGCCTCCTGGGCCACATCCCCGTGAGCGTCCTGCGGGATCTGGGGCGGGGCGCCAAGCGCCGAAAAGTTTGCTGGCTCCCGCCCGCCCTGGGCTGGGTGGTCGCCAGCACCTCCGCCACCCCCAGGTGCCCGAGACCTCCGTTCCCCTGCCTAGGCGGGCGGCGGGGCCCTGCCGGGACGGGCGGGCCGCTGGGCTGACGGTAAGGCCCAAGCGCCTGCTAAGCTGCGCCTCAAGAGGCAGCCCGCGACCCCGCCGGCATCCACTGCCGAAGCAGCCTAGAAGGGCCCGATCTCGCCGCGATCGCGGAAGCTAAGCAGGGTCGGGCCTGGTTAGAACTTGGATGGGAGACCTCTAGGGAAGACCGGGTGCTCTAGGCTTTTTGCCTCCCGCTCTGCCTTCTCCCTTTGGCGCTCGCGGCGTTCGCGGCTATCTCCGCCCCCGCCCGGCACAGCTGCAAGCCCCACCTCCTCAGGTCTCTCCCACCACAGCCAGCGTCTGATGGGGCGCTCCCCGCCTGCCTGAGCGGCCAGGCGGCAAGAAGGCGTCCCTGGAAGGCAGAGGCGCGCCAGACGCTCCGGGGGTGGCCTGACGGGAACCAGACGTGGCCGCGGACCCAGGGGCCGTCCGTGCGCCCCTTGAGCCCCTCGACCTGCACCTGGCCGCCCCCACTGCAGCCCAGCCCCGTCGCCGCCACCTGTCTGCCGGGCTGGCTCTCCACAGCTCCATACGGAAAAAGCCGCCCCTCCGCCGTTTCGCCATGGCCCGAGGCGGGAGCGGGATCGAGGGCCCAGGCCGCTTCCCCGGGCCTGCCGGCCACCTGGGGCGGGGTCCTGAGCTCGGACGGTGGCGTGGGGGCGAGGGTGGCGTTGCTGGGTCTTAGGGGCCGTGCCAACTCAATGGTGGCTCCCAGTGGCTTCGGGCCAGCTTCTGTCGGGCAGGAGGGCCGGCCCGGTCTGCGTCTGAGCTGCGCCTAGCGCATCGTGGGCGGGCAGGTGGGATGCCCAAGGGCCCGCGGTCCCCGGGCCCGGAAGCCTCCTGGGCCACATCCCCGTGAGCGTCCTGCGGGATCTGGGGCGGGGCGCCAAGCGCCGAAAAGTTTGCTGGCTCCCGCTCGCCCTGGGCTGGGTGGTCGCCAGCACCTCCGCCACCCCCAGGTGCCCGGGACCTCCGTTCCCCTGCCTAGGCGGGCGGCGGGGCCCTGCCGGGACGGGCGGGCCGCTGGGCTGACGGTAAGGCCCAAGCGCCTGCTAAGCTGCGCCTCAAGAGGCAGCCCGCGACCCCGCCGGCATCCACTGCCGAAGCAGCCTAGAAGGGCCCGATCTCGCCGCGATCGCGGAAGCTAAGCAGGGTCGGGCCTGGTTAGAACTTGGATGGGAGACCTCTAGGGAAGACCGGGTGCTCTAGGCTTTTTGCCTCCCGCTCCGCCTTCTCCCTTTGGCGCTCGCGGCGTTCGCGGCTATCTCCGCCCCCGCCCGGCACAGCTGCAAGCCCCACCTCCTCAGGTCTCTCCCACCACAGCCAGCGTCTGATGGGGCGCTCCCCGCCTGCCTGAGCGGCCAGGCGGCCAGAAGGCGTCCCTGGAAGGCAGAGGCGCGCCAGACGCTCCGGGGGTGGCCTGACGGGAACCAGACGTGGCCGCGGACCCGGGGGCCGTCCGTGCGCCCCTTGAGCCCCTCGACCTGCACCTGGCCGCCCCCACTGCAGCCCAGCCCCGTCGCCGCCACCTGTCTGCCGGGCTGGCTCTCCACAGCTCCATACGGAAAAAGCCGCCCCTCCGCCGTTTCGCCATGGCCCGAGGCGGGAGCGGGATCGAGGGCCCAGGCCGCTTCCCCGGGCCTGCCGGCCACCTGGGGCGGGGTCCTGAGCTCGGACGGTGGCGTGGGGGCGAGGGTGGCGTTGCTGGGTCTTAGGGGCCGTGCCAACTCAATGGTGGCTCCCAGTGGCTTCGGGCCAGCTTCTGTCGGGCAGGAGGGCCGGCCCGGTCTGCGTCTGAGCTGCGCCTAGCGCATCGTGGGCGGGCAGGTGGGATGCCCAAGGGCCCGCGGTCCCCGGGCCCGGAAGCCTCCTGGGCCACATCCCCGTGAGCGTCCTGCGGGATCTGGGGCGGGGCGCCAAGCGCCGAAAAGTTTGCTGGCTCCCGCCCGCCCTGGGCTGGGTGGTCGCCAGCACCTCCGCCACCCCCAGGTGCCCGGGACCTCCGTTCCCCTGCCTAGGCGGGCGGCGGGGCCCTGCCGGGACGGGCGGGCCGCTGGGCTGACGGTAAGGCCCAAGCGCCTGCTAAGCTGCGCCTCAAGAGGCAGCCCGCGACCCCGCCGGCATCCACTGCCGAAGCAGCCTAGAAGGGCCCGATCTCGCCGCGATCGCGGAAGCTAAGCAGGGTCGGGCCTGGTTAGAACTTGGATGGGAGACCTCTAGGGAAGACCGGGTGCTCTAGGCTTTTTGCCTCCCGCTCCGCCTTCTCCTTTTGGCGCTCGCGGCGTTCGCGGCTATCTCCGCCCCCGCCCGGCACAGCTGCAAGCCCCACCTCCTCAGGTCTCTCCCACCACAGCCAGCGTCTGATGGGGCGCTCCCCGCCTGCCTGAGCGGCCAGGCGGCCAGAAGGCGTCCCTGGAAGGCAGAGGCGCGCCAGACGCTCCGGGGGTGGCCTGACGGGAACCAGACGTGGCCGCGGACCCGGGGGCCGTCCGTGCGCCCCTTGAGCCCCTCGACCTGCACCTGGCCGCCCCCACTGCAGCCCAGCCCCGTCGCCGCCACCTGTCTGCCGGGCTGGCTCTCCACAGCTCCATACGGAAAAAGCCGCCCCTCCGCCGTTTCGCCATGGCCCGAGGCGGGAGCGGGATCGAGGGCCCAGGCCGCTTCCCCGGGCCTGCCGGCCACCTGGGGCGGGGTCCTGAGCTCGGACGGTGGCGTGGGGGCGAGGGTGGCGTTGCTGGGTCTTAGGGGCCGTGCCAACTCAATGGTGGCTCCCAGTGGCTTCGGGCCAGCTTCTGTCGGGCAGGAGGGCCGGCCCGGTCTGCGTCTGAGCTGCGCCTAGCGCATCGTGGGCGGGCAGGTGGGATGCCCAAGGGCCCGCGGTCCCCGGGCCCGGAAGCCTCCTGGGCCACATCCCCGTGAGCGTCCTGCGGGATCTGGGGCGGGGCGCCAAGCGCCGAAAAGTTTGCTGGCTCCCGCCCGCCCTGGGCTGGGTGGTCGCCAGCACCTCCGCCACCCCCAGGTGCCCGAGACCTCCGTTCCCCTGCCTAGGCGGGCGGCGGGGCCCTGCCGGGACGGGCGGGCCGCTGGGCTGACGGTAAGGCCCAAGCGCCTGCTAAGCTGCGCCTCAAGAGGCAGCCCGCGACCCCGCCGGCATCCACTGCCGAAGCAGCCTAGAAGGGCCCGATCTCGCCGCGATCGCGGAAGCTAAGCAGGGTCGGGCCTGGTTAGAACTTGGATGGGAGACCTCTAGGGAAGACCGGGTGCTCTAGGCTTTTTGCCTCCCGCTCCGCCTTCTCCCTTTGGCGCTCGCGGCGTTCGCGGCTATCTCCGCCCCCGCCCGGCACAGCTGCAAGCCCCACCTCCTCAGGTCTCTCCCACCACAGCCAGCGTCTGATGGGGCGCTCCCCGCCTGCCTGAGCGGCCAGGCGGCCAGAAGGCGTCCCTGGAAGGCAGAGGCGCGCCAGACGCTCCGGGGGTGGCCTGACGGGAACCAGACGTGGCTGCGGACCCAGGGGCCGTCCGTGCGCCCCTTGAGCCCCTCGACCTGCACCTGGCCGCCCCCACTGCAGCCCAGCCCCGTCGCCGCCACCTGTCTGCCGGGCTGGCTCTCCACAGCTCCATACGGAAAAAGCCGCCCCTCCGCCGTTTCGCCATGGCCCGAGGCGGGAGCGGGATCGAGGGCCCAGGCCGCTTCCCCGGGCCTGCCGGCCACCTGGGGCGGGGTCCTGAGCTCGGACGGTGGCGTGGGGGCGAGGGTGGCGTTGCTGGGTCTTAGGGGCCGTGCCAACTCAATGGTGGCTCCCAGTGGCTTCGGGCCAGCTTCTGTCGGGCAGGAGGGCCGGCCCGGTCTGCGTCTGAGCTGCGCCTAGCGCATCGTGGGCGGGCAGGTGGGATGCCCAAGGGCCCGCGGTCCCCGGGCCCGGAAGCCTCCTGGGCCACATCCCCGTGAGCGTCCTGCGGGATCTGGGGCGGGGCGCCAAGCGCCGAAAAGTTTGCTGGCTCCCGCCCGCCCTGGGCTGGGTGGTCGCCAGCACCTCCGCCACCCCCAGGTGCCCGGGACCTCCGTTCCCCTGCCTAGGCGGGCGGCGGGGCCCTGCCGGGACGGGCGGGCCGCTGGGCTGACGGTAAGGCCCAAGCGCCTGCTAAGCTGCGCCTCAAGAGGCAGCCCGCGACCCCGCCGGCATCCACTGCCGAAGCAGCCTAGAAGGGCCCGATCTCGCCGCGATCGCGGAAGCTAAGCAGGGTCGGGCCTGGTTAGAACTTGGATGGGAGACCTCTAGGGAAGACCGGGTGCTCTAGGCTTTTTGCCTCCCGCTCCGCCTTCTCCCTTTGGCGCTCGCGGCGTTCGCGGCTATCTCCGCCCCCGCCCGGCACAGCTGCAAGCCCCACCTCCTCAGGTCTCTCCCACCACAGCCAGCGTCTGATGGGGCGCTCCCCGCCTGCCTGAGCGGCCAGGCGGCCAGAAGGCGTCCCTGGAAGGCAGAGGCGCGCCAGACGCTCCGGGGGTGGCCTGACGGGAACCAGACGTGGCCGCGGACCCGGGGGCCGTCCGTGCGCCCCTTGAGCCCCTCGACCTGCACCTGGCCGCCCCCACTGCAGCCCAGCCCCGTCGCCGCCACCTGTCTGCCGGGCTGGCTCTCCACAGCTCCATACGGAAAAAGCCGCCCCTCCGCCGTTTCGCCATGGCCCGAGGCGGGAGCGGGATCGAGGGCCCAGGCCGCTTCCCCGGGCCTGCCGGCCACCTGGGGCGGGGTCCTGAGCTCGGACGGTGGCGTGGGGGCGAGGGTGGCGTTGCTGGGTCTTAGGGGCCGTGCCAACTCAATGGTGGCTCCCAGTGGCTTCGGGCCAGCTTCTGTCGGGCAGGAGGGCCGGCCCGGTCTGCGTCTGAGCTGCGCCTAGCGCATCGTGGGCGGGCAGGTGGGATGCCCAAGGGCCCGCGGTCCCCGGGCCCGGAAGCCTCCTGGGCCACATCCCCGTGAGCGTCCTGCGGGATCTGGGGCGGGGCGCCAAGCGCCGAAAAGTTTGCTGGCTCCCGCCCGCCCTGGGCTGGGTGGTCGCCAGCACCTCCGCCACCCCCAGGTGCCCGAGACCTCCGTTCCCCTGCCTAGGCGGGCGGCGGGGCCCTGCCGGGACGGGCGGGCCGCTGGGCTGACGGTAAGGCCCAAGCGCCTGCTAAGCTGCGCCTCAAGAGGCAGCCCGCGACCCCGCCGGCATCCACTGCCGAAGCAGCCTCGAAGGGCCCGATCTCGCCGCGATCGCGGAAGCTAAGCAGGGTCGGGCCTGGTTAGAACTTGGATGGGAGACCTCTAGGGAAGACCGGGTGCTCTAGGCTTTTTGCCTCCCGCTCCGCCTTCTCCCTTTGGCGCTCGCGGCGTTCGCGGCTATCTCCGCCCCCGCCCGGCACAGCTGCAAGCCCCACCTCCTCAGGTCTCTCCCACCACAGCCAGCGTCTGATGGGGCGCTCCCCGCCTGCCTGAGCGGCCAGGCGGCCAGAAGGCGTCCCTGGAAGGCAGAGGCGCGCCAGACGCTCCGGGGGTGGCCTGACGGGAACCAGACGTGGCCGCGGACCCGGGGGCCGTCCGTGCGCCCCTTGAGCCCCTCGACCTGCACCTGGCCGCCCCCACTGCAGCCCAGCCCCGTCGCCGCCACCTGTCTGCCGGGCTGGCTCTCCACAGCTCCATACGGAAAAAGCCGCCCCTCCGCCGTTTCGCCATGGCCCGAGGCGGGAGCGGGATCGAGGGCCCAGGCCGCTTCCCCGGGCCTGCCGGCCACCTGGGGCGGGGTCCTGAGCTCGGACGGTGGCGTGGGGGCGAGGGTGGCGTTGCTGGGTCTTAGGGGCCGTGCCAACTCAATGGTGGCTCCCAGTGGCTTCGGGCCAGCTTCTGTCGGGCAGGAGGGCCGGCCCGGTCTGCGTCTGAGCTGCGCCTAGCGCATCGTGGGCGGGCAGGTGGGATGCCCAAGGGCCCGCGGTCCCCGGGCCCGGAAGCCTCCTGGGCCACATCCCCGTGAGCGTCCTGCGGGATCTGGGGCGGGGCGCCAAGCGCCGAAAAGTTTGCTGGCTCCCGCCCGCCCTGGGCTGGGTGGTCGCCAGCACCTCCGCCACCCCCAGGTGCCCGAGACCTCCGTTCCCCTGCCTAGGCGGGCGGCGGGGCCCTGCCGGGACGGGCGGGCCGCTGGGCTGACGGTAAGGCCCAAGCGCCTGCTAAGCTGCGCCTCAAGAGGCAGCCCGCGACCCCGCCGGCATCCACTGCCGAAGCAGCCTAGAAGGGCCCGATCTCGCCGCGATCGCGGAAGCTAAGCAGGGTCGGGCCTGGTTAGAACTTGGATGGGAGACCTCTAGGGAAGACCGGGTGCTCTAGGCTTTTTGCCTCCCGCTCCGCCTTCTCCTTTTGGCGCTCGCGGCGTTCGCGGCTATCTCCGCCCCCGCCCGGCACAGCTGCAAGCCCCACCTCCTCAGGTCTCTCCCACCACAGCCAGCGTCTGATGGGGCGCTCCCCGCCTGCCTGAGCGGCCAGGCGGCCAGAAGGCGTCCCTGGAAGGCAGAGGCGCGCCAGACGCTCCGGGGGTGGCCTGACGGGAACCAGACGTGGCCGCGGACCCGGGGGCCGTCCGTGCGCCCCTTGAGCCCCTCGACCTGCACCTGGCCGCCCCCACTGCAGCCCAGCCCCGTCGCCGCCACCTGTCTGCCGGGCTGGCTCTCCACAGCTCCATACGGAAAAAGCCGCCCCTCCGCCGTTTCGCCATGGCCCGAGGCGGGAGCGGGATCGAGGGCCCAGGCCGCTTCCCCGGGCCTGCCGGCCACCTGGGGCGGGGTCCTGAGCTCGGACGGTGGCGTGGGGGCGAGGGTGGCGTTGCTGGGTCTTAGGGGCCGTGCCAACACAATGGTGGCTCCCAGTGGCTTCGGGCCAGCTTCTGTCGGGCAGGAGGGCCGGCCCGGTCTGCGTCTGAGCTGCGCCTAGCGCATCGTGGGCGGGCAGGTGGGATGCCCAAGGGCCCGCGGTCCCCGGGCCCGGAAGCCTCCTGGGCCACATCCCCGTGAGCGTCCTGCGGGATCTGGGGCGGGGCGCCAAGCGCCGAAAAGTTTGCTGGCTCCCGCCCGCCCTGGGCTGGGTGGTCGCCAGCACCTCCGCCACCCCCAGGTGCCCGAGACCTCCGTTCCCCTGCCTAGGCGGGCGGCGGGGCCCTGCCGGGACGGGCGGGCCGCTGGGCTGACGGTAACGCCCAAGCGCCTGCTAAGCTGCGCCTCAAGAGGCAGCCCGCGACCCCGCCGGCATCCACTGCCGAAGCAGCCTAGAAGGGCCCGATCTCGCCGCGATCGCGGAAGCTAAGCAGGGTCGGGCCTGGTTAGAACTTGGATGGGAGACCTCTAGGGAAGACCGGGTGCTCTAGGCTTTTTGCCTCCCGCTCCGCCTTCTCCTTTTGGCGCTCGCGGCGTTCGCGGCTATCTCCGCCCCCGCCCGGCACAGCTGCAAGCCCCACCTCCTCAGGTCTCTCCCACCACAGCCAGCGTCTGATGGGGCGCTCCCCGCCTGCCTGAGCGGCCAGGCGGCCAGAAGGCGTCCCTGGAAGGCAGAGGCGCGCCAGACGCTCCGGGGGTGGCCTGACGGGAACCAGACGTGGCCGCGGACCCGGGGGCCGTCCGTGCGCCCCTTGAGCCCCTCGACCTGCACCTGGCCGCCCCCACTGCAGCCCAGCCCCGTCGCCGCCACCTGTCTGCCGGGCTGGCTCTCCACAGCTCCATACGGAAAAAGCCGCCCCTCCGCCGTTTCGCCATGGCCCGAGGCGGGAGCGGGATCGAGGGCCCAGGCCGCTTCCCCGGGCCTGCCGGCCACCTGGGGCGGGGTCCTGAGCTCGGACGGTGGCGTGGGGGCGAGGGTGGCGTTGCTGGGTCTTAGGGGCCTTGCCAACTCAATGGTGGCTCCCAGTGGCTTCGGGCCAGCTTCTGTCGGGCAGGAGGGCCGGCCCGGTCTGCGTCTGAGCTGCGCCTAGCGCATCGTGGGCGGGCAGGTGGGATGCCCAAGGGCCCGCGGTCCCCGGGCCCGGAAGCCTCCTGGGCCACATCCCCGTGAGCGTCCTGCGGGATCTGGGGCGGGGCGCCAAGCGCCGAAAAGTTTGCTGGCTCCCGCCCGCCCTGGGCTGGGTGGTCGCCAGCACCTCCGCCACCCCCAGGTGCCCGAGACCTCCGTTCCCCTGCCTAGGCGGGCGGCGGGGCCCTGCCGGGACGGGCGGGCCGCTGGGCTGACGGTAAGGCCCAAGCGCCTGCTAAGCTGCGCCTCAAGAGGCAGCCCGCGACCGCGCTGGCATCCACTGCCGAAGCAGCCTAGAAGGGCCCGATCTCGCCGCGATCGCGGAAGCTAAGCAGGGTCGGGCCTGGTTAGAACTTGGATGGGAGACCTCTAGGGAAGACCGGGTGCTCTAGGCTTTTTGCCTCCCGCTCCGCCTTCTCCTTTTGGCGCTCGCGGCGTTCGCGGCTATCTCCGCCCCCGCCCGGCACAGCTGCAAGCCCCACCTCCTCAGGTCTCTCCCACCACAGCCAGCGTCTGATGGGGCGCTCCCCGCCTGCCTGAGCGGCCAGGCGGCCAGAAGGCGTCCCTGGAAGGCAGAGGCGCGCCAGACGCTCCGGGGGTGGCCTGACGGGAACCAGACGTGGCCGCGGACCCGGGGGCCGTCCGTGCGCCCCTTGAGCCCCTCGACCTGCACCTGGCCGCCCCCACTGCAGCCCAGCCCCGTCGCCGCCACCTGTCTGCCGGGCTGGCTCTCCACAGCTCCATACGGAAAAAGCCGCCCCTCCGCCGTTTCGCCATGGCCCGAGGCGGGAGCGGGATCGAGGGCCCAGGCCGCTTCCCCGGGCCTGCCGGCCACCTGGGGCGGGGTCCTGAGCTCGGACGGTGGCGTGGGGGCGAGGGTGGCGTTGCTGGGTCTTAGGGGCCGTGCCAACTCAATGGTGGCTCCCAGTGGCTTCGGGCCAGCTTCTGTCGGGCAGGAGGGCCGGCCCGGTCTGCGTCTGAGCTGCGCCTAGCGCATCGTGGGCGGGCAGGTGGGATGCCCAAGGGCCCGCGGTCCCCGGGCCCGGAAGCCTCCTGGGCCACATCCCCGTGAGCGTCCTGCGGGATCTGGGGCGGGGCGCCAAGCGCCGAAAAGTTTGCTGGCTCCCGCCCGCCCTGGGCTGGGTGGTCGCCAGCACCTCCGCCACGCCCAGGTGCCCGGGACCTCCGTTCCCCTGCCTAGGCGGGCGGCGGGGCCCTGCCGGGACGGGCGAGCCGCTGGGCTGACGGTAAGGCCCAAGCGCCTGCTAAGCTGCGCCTCAAGAGGCAGCCCGCGACCCCGCCGGCATCCACTGCCGAAGCAGCCTAGAAGGGCCCGATCTCGCCGCGATCGCGGAAGCTAAGCAGGGTCGGGCCTGGTTAGAACTTGGATGGGAGACCTCTAGGGAAGACCGGGTGCTCTAGGCTTTTTGCCTCCCGCTCCGCCTTCTCCTTTTGGCGCTCGCGGCGTTCGCGGCTATCTCCGCCCCCGCCCGGCACAGCTGCAAGCCCCACCTCCTCAGGTCTCTCCCACCACAGCCAGCGTCTGATGGGGCGCTCCCCGCCTGCCTGAGCGGCCAGGCGGCCAGAAGGCGTCCCTGGAAGGCAGAGGCGCGCCAGACGCTCCGGGGGTGGCCTGACGGGAACCAGACGTGGCCGCGGACCCGGGGGCCGTCCGTGCGCCCCTTGAGCCCCTCGACCTGCACCTGGCCGCCCCCACTGCAGCCCAGCCCCGTCGCCGCCACCTGTCTGCCGGGCTGGCTCTCCACAGCTCCATACGGAAAAAGCCGCCCCTCCGCCGTTTCGCCATGGCCCGAGGCGGGAGCGGGATCGAGGGCCCAGGCCGCTTCCCCGGGCCTGCCGGCCACCTGGGGCGGGGTCCTGAGCTCGGACGGTGGCGTGGGGGCGAGGGTGGCGTTGCTGGGTCTTAGGGGCCTTGCCAACTCAATGGTGGCTCCCAGTGGCTTCGGGCCAGCTTCTGTCGGGCAGGAGGGCCGGCCCGGTCTGCGTCTGAGCTGCGCCTAGCGCATCGTGGGCGGGCAGGTGGGATGCCCAAGGGCCCGCGGTCCCCGGGCCCGGAAGCCTCCTGGGCCACATCCCCGTGAGCGTCCTGCGGGATCTGGGGCGGGGCGCCAAGCGCCGAAAAGTTTGCTGGCTCCCGCCCGCCCTGGGCTGGGTGGTCGCCAGCACCTCCGCCACCCCCAGGTGCCCGAGACCTCCGTTCCCCTGCCTAGGCGGGCGGCGGGGCCCTGCCGGGACGGGCGGGCCGCTGGGCTGACGGTAAGGCCCAAGCGCCTGCTAAGCTGCGCCTCAAGAGGCAGCCCGCGACCGCGCCGGCATCCACTGCCGAAGCAGCCTAGAAGGGCCCGATCTCGCCGCGATCGCGGAAGCTAAGCAGGGTCGGGCCTGGTTAGAACTTGGATGGGAGACCTCTAGGGAAGACCGGGTGCTCTAGGCTTTTTGCCTCCCGCTCCGCCTTCTCCTTTTGGCGCTCGCGGCGTTCGCGGCTATCTCCGCCCCCGCCCGGCACAGCTGCAAGCCCCACCTCCTCAGGTCTCTCCCACCACAGCCAGCGTCTGATGGGGCGCTCCCCGCCTGCCTGAGCGGCCAGGCGGCCAGAAGGCGTCCCTGGAAGGCAGAGGCGCGCCAGACGCTCCGGGGGTGGCCTGACGGGAACCAGACGTGGCCGCGGACCCGGGGGCCGTCCGTGCGCCCCTTGAGCCCCTCGACCTGCACCTGGCCGCCCCCACTGCAGCCCAGCCCCGTCGCCGCCACCTGTCTGCCGGGCTGGCTCTCCACAGCTCCATACGGAAAAAGCCGCCCCTCCGCCGTTTCGCCATGGCCCGAGGCGGGAACGGGATCGAGGGCCCAGGCCGCTTCCCCGGGCCTGCCGGCCACCTGGGGCGGGGTCCTGAGCTCGGACGGTGGCGTGGGGGCGAGGGTGGCGTTGCTGGGTCTTAGGGGCCGTGCCAACTCAATGGTGGCTCCCAGTGGCTTCGGGCCAGCTTCTGTCGGGCAGGAGGGCCGGCCCGGTCTGCGTCTGAGCTGCGCCTAGCGCATCGTGGGCGGGCAGGTGGGATGCCAAGGGCCCGCGGTCCCCGGGCCCGGAAGCCTCCTGGGCCACATCCCCGTGAGCGTCCTGCGGGATCTGGGGCGGGGCGCCAAGCGCCGAAAAGTTTGCTGGCTCCCGCGCGCCCTGGGCTGGGTGGTCGCCAGCACCTCCGCCACCCCCAGGTGCCCGGGACCGCCGTTCCCCTGCCTAGGCGGGCGGCGGGGCCCTGCCGGGACGGGCGGGCCGCTGGGCTGACGGTAAGGCCCAAGCGCCTGCTAAGCTGCGCCTCAAGAGGCAGCCCGCGACCCCGCCGGCATCCACTGCCGAAGCAGCCTAGAAGGGCCCGATCTCGCCGCGATCGCGGAAGCTAAGCAGGGTCGGGCCTGGTTAGAACTTGGATGGGAGACCTCTAGGGAAGACCGGGTGCTCTAGGCTTTTTGCCTCCCGCTCCGCCTTCTCCTTTTGGCGCTCGCGGCGTTCGCGGCTATCTCCGCCCCCGCCCGGCACAGCTGCAAGCCCCACCTCCTCAGGTCTCTCCCACCACAGCCAGCGTCTGATGGGGCGCTCCCCGCCTGCCTGAGCGGCCAGGCGGCCAGAAGGCGTCCCTGGAAGGCAGAGGCGCGCCAGACGCTCCGGGGGTGGCCTGACGGGAACCAGACGTGGCCGCGGACCCAGGGGCCGTCCGTGCGCCCCTTGAGCCCCTCGACCTGCACCTGGCCGCCCCCACTGCAGCCCAGCCCCGTCGCCGCCACCTGTCTGCCGGGCTGGCTCTCCACAGCTCCATACGGAAAAAGCCGCCCCTCCGCCGTTTCGCCATGGCCCGAGGCGGGAGCGGGATCGAGGGCCCAGGCCGCTTCCCCGGGCCTGCCGGCCACCTGGGGCGGGGTCCTGAGCTCGGACGGTGGCGTGGGGGCGAGGGTGGCGTTGCTGGGTCTTAGGGGCCGTGCCAACTCAATGGTGGCTCCCAGTGGCTTCGGGCCAGCTTCTGTCGGGCAGGAGGGCCGGCCCGGTCTGCGTCTGAGCTGCGCCTAGCGCATCGTGGGCGGGCAGGTGGGATGCCCAAGGGCCCGCGGTCCCCGGGCCCGGAAGCCTCCTGGGCCACATCCCCGTGAGCGTCCTGCGGGATCTGGGGCGGGGCGCCAAGCGCCGAAAAGTTTGCTGGCTCCCGCCCGCCCTGGGCTGGGTGGTCGCCAGCACCTCCGCCACCCCCAGGTGCCCGAGACCTCCGTTCCCCTGCCTAGGCGGGCGGCGGGGCCCTGCCGGGACGGGCGGGCCGCTGGGCTGACGGTAAGGCCCAAGCGCCTGCTAAGCTGCGCCTCAAGAGGCAGCCCGCGACCCCGCCGGCATCCACTGCCGAAGCAGCCTAGAAGGGCCCGATCTCGCCGCGATCGCGGAAGCTAAGCAGGGTCGGGCCTGGTTAGAACTTGGATGGGAGACCTCTAGGGAAGACCGGGTGCTCTAGGCTTTTTGCCTCCCGCTCCGCCTTCTCCTTTTGGCGCTCGCGGCGTTCGCGGCTATCTCCGCCCCCGCCCGGCACAGCTGCAAGCCCCACCTCCTCAGGTCTCTCCCACCACAGCCAGCGTCTGATGGGGCGCTCCCCGCCTGCCTGAGCGGCCAGGCGGCCAGAAGGCGTCCCTGGAAGGCAGAGGCGCGCCAGACGCTCCGGGGGTGGCCTGACGGGAACCAGACGTGGCCGCGGACCCGGGGGCCGTCCGTGCGCCCCTTGAGCCCCTCGACCTGCACCTGGCCGCCCCCACTGCAGCCCAGCCCCGTCGCCGCCACCTGTCTGCCGGGCTGGCTCTCCACAGCTCCATACGGAAAAAGCCGCCCCTCCGCCGTTTCGCCATGGCCCGAGGCGGGAGCGGGATCGAGGGCCCAGGCCGCTTCCCCGGGCCTGCCGGCCACCTGGGGCGGGGTCCTGAGCTCGGACGGTGGCGTGGGGGCGAGGGTGGCGTTGCTGGGTCTTAGGGGCCGTGCCAACTCAATGGTGGCTCCCAGTGGCTTCGGGCCAGCTTCTGTCGGGCAGGAGGGCCGGCCCGGTCTGCGTCTGAGCTGCGCCTAGCGCATCGTGGGCGGGCAGGTGGGATGCCCAAGGGCCCGCGGTCCCCGGGCCCGGAAGCCTCCTGGGCCACATCCCCGTGAGCGTCCTGCGGGATCTGGGGCGGGGCGCCAAGCGCCGAAAAGTTTGCTGGCTCCCGCCCGCCCTGGGCTGGGTGGTCGCCAGCACCTCCGCCACCCCCAGGTGCCCGAGACCTCCGTTCCCCTGCCTAGGCGGGCGGCGGGGCCCTGCCGGGACGGGCGGGCCGCTGGGCTGACGGTAAGGCCCAAGCGCCTGCTAAGCTGCGCCTCAAGAGGCAGCCCGCGACCCCGCCGGCATCCACTGCCGAAGCAGCCTAGAAGGGCCCGATCTCGCCGCGATCGCGGAAGCTAAGCAGGGTCGGGCCTGGTTAGAACTTGGATGGGAGACCTCTAGGGAAGACCGGGTGCTCTAGGCTTTTTGCCTCCCGCTCCGCCTTCTCCTTTTGGCGCTCGCGGCGTTCGCGGCTATCTCCGCCCCCGCCCGGCACAGCTGCAAGCCCCACCTCCTCAGGTCTCTCCCACCACAGCCAGCGTCTGATGGGGCGCTCCCCGCCTGCCTGAGCGGCCAGGCGGCCAGAAGGCGTCCCTGGAAGGCAGAGGCGCGCCAGACGCTCCGGGGGTGGCCTGACGGGAACCAGACGTGGCCGCGGACCCGGGGGCCGTCCGTGCGCCCCTTGAGCCCCTCGACCTGCACCTGGCCGCCCCCACTGCAGCCCAGCCCCGTCGCCGCCACCTGTCTGCCGGGCTGGCTCTCCACAGCTCCATACGGAAAAAGCCGCCCCTCCGCCGTTTCGCCATGGCCCGAGGCGGGAGCGGGATCGAGGGCCCAGGCCGCTTCCCCGGGCCTGCCGGCCACCTGGGGCGGGGTCCTGAGCTCGGACGGTGGCGTGGGGGCGAGGGTGGCGTTGCTGGGTCTTAGGGGCCGTGCCAACTCAATGGTGGCTCCCAGTGGCTTCGGGCCAGCTTCTGTCGGGCAGGAGGGCCGGCCCGGTCTGCGTCTGACCTGCGCCTAGCGCATCGTGGGCGGGCAGGTGGGATGCCAAGGGCCCGCGGTCCCCGGGCCCGGAAGCCTCCTGGGCCACATCCCCGTGAGCGTCCTGCGGGATCTGGGGCGGGGCGCCAAGCGCCGAAAAGTTTGCTGGCTCCCGCCCGCCCTGGGCTGGGTGGTCGCCAGCACCTCCGCCACCCCCAGGTGCCCGAGACCTCCGTTCCCCTGCCTAGGCGGGCGGCGGGGCCCTGCCGGGACGGGCGGGCCGCTGGGCTGACGGTAAGGCCCAAGCGCCTGCTAAGCTGCGCCTCAAGAGGCAGCCCGCGACCCCGCCGGCATCCACTGCCGAAGCAGCCTAGAAGGGCCCGATCTCGCCGCGATCGCGGAAGCTAAGCAGGGTCGGGCCTGGTTAGAACTTGGATGGGAGACCTCTAGGGAAGACCGGGTGCTCTAGGCTTTTTGCCTCCCGCTCCGCCTTCTCCTTTTGGCGCTCGCGGCGTTCGCGGCTATCTCCGCCCCCGCCCGGCACAGCTGCAAGCCCCACCTCCTCAGGTCTCTCCCACCACAGCCAGCGTCTGATGGGGCGCTCCCCGCCTGCCTGAGCGGCCAGGCGGCCAGAAGGCGTCCCTGGAAGGCAGAGGCGCGCCAGACGCTCCGGGGGTGGCCTGACGGGAACCAGACGTGGCCGCGGACCCGGGGGCCGTCCGTGCGCCCCTTGAGCCCCTCGACCTGCACCTGGCCGCCCCCACTGCAGCCCAGCCCCGTCGCCGCCACCTGTCTGCCGGGCTGGCTCTCCACAGCTCCATACGGAAAAAGCCGCCCCTCCGCCGTTTCGCCATGGCCCGAGGCGGGAGCGGGATCGAGGGCCCAGGCCGCTTCCCCGGGCCTGCCGGCCACCTGGGGCGGGGTCCTGAGCTCGGACGGTGGCGTGGGGGCGAGGGTGGCGTTGCTGGGTCTTAGGGGCCGTGCCAACTCAATGGTGGCTCCCAGTGGCTTCGGGCCAGCTTCTGTCGGGCAGGAGGGCCGGCCCGGTCTGCGTCTGAGCTGCGCCTAGCGCATCGTGGGCGGGCAGGTGGGATGCCCAAGGGCCCGCGGTCCCCGGGCCCGGAAGCCTCCTGGGCCACATCCCCGTGAGCGTCCTGCGGGATCTGGGGCGGGGCGCCAAGCGCCGAAAAGTTTGCTGGCTCCCGCCCGCCCTGGGCTGGGTGGTCGCCAGCACCTCCGCCACCCCCAGGTGCCCGAGACCTCCGTTCCCCTGCCTAGGCGGGCGGCGGGGCCCTGCCGGGACGGGCGGGCCGCTGGGCTGACGGTAAGGCCCAAGCGCCTGCTAAGCTGCGCCTCAAGAGGCAGCCCGCGACCCCGCCGGCATCCACTGCCGAAGCAGCCTAGAAGGGCCCGATCTCGCCGCGATCGCGGAAGCTAAGCAGGGTCGGGCCTGGTTAGAACTTGGATGGGAGACCTCTAGGGAAGACCGGGTGCTCTAGGCTTTTTGCCTCCCGCTCCGCCTTCTCCTTTTGGCGCTCGCGGCGTTCGCGGCTATCTCCGCCCCCGCCCGGCACAGCTGCAAGCCCCACCTCCTCAGGTCTCTCCCACCACAGCCAGCGTCTGATGGGGCGCTCCCCGCCTGCCTGAGCGGCCAGGCGGCCAGAAGGCGTCCCTGGAAGGCAGAGGCGCGCCAGACGCTCCGGGGGTGGCCTGACGGGAACCAGACGTGGCCGCGGACCCGGGGGCCGTCCGTGCGCCCCTTGAGCCCCTCGACCTGCACCTGGCCGCCCCCACTGCAGCCCAGCCCCGTCGCCGCCACCTGTCTGCCGGGCTGGCTCTCCACAGCTCCATACGGAAAAAGCCGCCCCTCCGCCGTTTCGCCATGGCCCGAGGCGGGAGCGGGATCGAGGGCCCAGGCCGCTTCCCCGGGCCTGCCGGCCACCTGGGGCGGGGTCCTGAGCTCGGACGGTGGCGTGGGGGCGAGGGTGGCGTTGCTGGGTCTTAGGGGCCGTGCCAACTCAATGGTGGCTCCCAGTGGCTTCGGGCCAGCTTCTGTCGGGCAGGAGGGCCGGCCCGGTCTGCGTCTGAGCTGCGCCTAGCGCATCGTGGGCGGGCAGGTGGGATGCCCAAGGGCCCGCGGTCCCCGGGCCCGGAAGCCTCCTGGGCCACATCCCCGTGAGCGTCCTGCGGGATCTGGGGCGGGGCGCCAAGCGCCGAAAAGTTTGCTGGCTCCCGCCCGCCCTGGGCTGGGTGGTCGCCAGCACCTCCGCCACCCCCAGGTGCCCGAGACCTCCGTTCCCCTGCCTAGGCGGGCGGCGGGGCCCTGCCGGGACGGGCGGGCCGCTGGGCTGACGGTAAGGCCCAAGCGCCTGCTAAGCTGCGCCTCAAGAGGCAGCCCGCGACCCCGCCGGCATCCACTGCCGAAGCAGCCTAGAAGGGCCCGATCTCGCCGCGATCGCGGAAGCTAAGCAGGGTCGGGCCTGGTTAGAACTTGGATGGGAGACCTCTAGGGAAGACCGGGTGCTCTAGGCTTTTTGCCTCCCGCTCCGCCTTCTCCCTTTGGCGCTCGCGGCGTTCGCGGCTATCTCCGCCCCCGCCCGGCACAGCTGCAAGCCCCACCTCCTCAGGTCTCTCCCACCACAGCCAGCGTCTGATGGGGCGCTCCCCGCCTGCCTGAGCGGCCAGGCGGCCAGAAGGCGTCCCTGGAAGGCAGAGGCGCGCCAGACGCTCCGGGGGTGGCCTGACGGGAACCAGACGTGGCCGCGGACCCGGGGGCCGTCCGTGCGCCCCTTGAGCCCCTCGACCTGCACCTGGCCGCCCCCACTGCAGCCCAGCCCCGTCGCCGCCACCTGTCTGCCGGGCTGGCTCTCCACAGCTCCATACGGAAAAAGCCGCCCCTCCGCCGTTTCGCCATGGCCCGAGGCGGGAGCGGGATCGAGGGCCCAGGCCGCTTCCCCGGGCCTGCCGGCCACCTGGGGCGGGGTCCTGAGCTCGGACGGTGGCGTGGGGGCGAGGGTGGCGTTGCTGGGTCTTAGGGGCCGTGCCAACTCAATGGTGGCTCCCAGTGGCTTCGGGCCAGCTTCTGTCGGGCAGGAGGGCCGGCCCGGTCTGCGTCTGAGCTGCGCCTAGCGCATCGTGGGCGGGCAGGTGGGATGCCCAAGGGCCCGCGGTCCCCGGGCCCGGAAGCCTCCTGGGCCACATCCCCGTGAGCGTCCTGCGGGATCTGGGGCGGGGCGCCAAGCGCCGAAAAGTTTGCTGGCTCCCGCCCGCCCTGGGCTGGGTGGTCGCCAGCACCTCCGCCACCCCCAGGTGCCCGAGACCTCCGTTCCCCTGCCTAGGCGGGCGGCGGGGCCCTGCCGGGACGGGCGGGCCGCTGGGCTGACGGTAAGGCCCAAGCGCCTGCTAAGCTGCGCCTCAAGAGGCAGCCCGCGACCCCGCCGGCATCCACTGCCGAAGCAGCCTAGAAGGGCCCGATCTCGCCGCGATCGCGGAAGCTAAGCAGGGTCGGGCCTGGTTAGAACTTGGATGGGAGACCTCTAGGGAAGACCGGGTGCTCTAGGCTTTTTGCCTCCCGCTCTGCCTTCTCCCTTTGGCGCTCGCGGCGTTCGCGGCTATCTCCGCCCCCGCCCGGCACAGCTGCAAGCCCCACCTCCTCAGGTCTCTCCCACCACAGCCAGCGTCTGATGGGGCGCTCCCCGCCTGCCTGAGCGGCCAGGCGGCCAGAAGGCGTCCCTGGAAGGCAGAGGCGCGCCAGACGCTCCGGGGGTGGCCTGACGGGAACCAGACGTGGCCGCGGACCCGGGGGCCGTCCGTGCGCCCCTTGAGCCCCTCGACCTGCACCTGGCCGCCCCCACTGCAGCCCAGCCCCGTCGCCGCCACCTGTCTGCCGGGCTGGCTCTCCACAGCTCCATACGGAAAAAGCCGCCCCTCCGCCGTTTCGCCATGGCCCGAGGCGGGAGCGGGATCGAGGGCCCAGGCCGCTTCCCCGGGCCTGCCGGCCACCTGGGGCGGGGTCCTGAGCTCGGACGGTGGCGTGGGGGCGAGGGTGGCGTTGCTGGGTCTTAGGGGCCGTGCCAACTCAATGGTGGCTCCCAGTGGCTTCGGGCCAGCTTCTGTCGGGCAGGAGGGCCGGCCCGGTCTGCGTCTGAGCTGCGCCTAGCGCATCGTGGGCGGGCAGGTGGGATGCCCAAGGGCCCGCGGTCCCCGGGCCCGGAAGCCTCCTGGGCCACATCCCCGTGAGCGTCCTGCGGGATCTGGGGCGGGGCGCCAAGCGCCGAAAAGTTTGCTGGCTCCCGCCCGCCCTGGGCTGGGTGGTCGCCAGCACCTCCGCCACCCCCAGGTGCCCGGGACCTCCGTTCCCCTGCCTAGGCGGGCGGCGGGGCCCTGCCGGGACGGGCGGGCCGCTGGGCTGACGGTAAGGCCCAAGCGCCTGCTAAGCTGCGCCTCAAGAGGCAGCCCGCGACCCCGCCGGCATCCACTGCCGAAGCAGCCTAGAAGGGCCCGATCTCGCCGCGATCGCGGAAGCTAAGCAGGGTCGGGCCTGGTTAGAACTTGGATGGGAGACCTCTAGGGAAGACCGGGTGCTCTAGGCTTTTTGCCTCCCGCTCCGCCTTCTCCCTTTGGCGCTCGCGGCGTTCGCGGCTATCTCCGCCCCCGCCCGGCACAGCTGCAAGCCCCACCTCCTCAGGTCTCTCCCACCACAGCCAGCGTCTGATGGGGCGCTCCCCGCCTGCCTGAGCGGCCAGGCGGCCAGAAGGCGTCCCTGGAAGGCAGAGGCGCGCCAGACGCTCCGGGGGTGGCCTGACGGGAACCAGACGTGGCTGCGGACCCAGGGGCCGTCCGTGCGCCCCTTGAGCCCCTCGACCTGCACCTGGCCGCCCCCACTGCAGCCCAGCCCCGTCGCCGCCACCTGTCTGCCGGGCTGGCTCTCCACAGCTCCATACGGAAAAAGCCGCCCCTCCGCCGTTTCGCCATGGCCCGAGGCGGGAGCGGGATCGAGGGCCCAGGCCGCTTCCCCGGGCCTGCCGGCCACCTGGGGCGGGGTCCTGAGCTCGGACGGTGGCGTGGGGGCGAGGGTGGCGTTGCTGGGTCTTAGGGGCCGTGCCAACTCAATGGTGGCTCCCAGTGGCTTCGGGCCAGCTTCTGTCGGGCAGGAGGGCCGGCCCGGTCTGCGTCTGAGCTGCGCCTAGCGCATCGTGGGCGGGCAGGTGGGATGCCCAAGGGCCCGCGGTCCCCGGGCCCGGAAGCCTCCTGGGCCACATCCCCGTGAGCGTCCTGCGGGATCTGGGGCGGGGCGCCAAGCGCCGAAAAGTTTGCTGGCTCCCGCCCGCCCTGGGCTGGGTGGTCGCCAGCACCTCCGCCACCCCCAGGTGCCCGGGACCTCCGTTCCCCTGCCTAGGCGGGCGGCGGGGCCCTGCCGGGACGGGCGGGCCGCTGGGCTGACGGTAAGGCCCAAGCGCCTGCTAAGCTGCGCCTCAAGAGGCAGCCCGCGACCCCGCCGGCATCCACTGCCGAAGCAGCCTAGAAGGGCCCGATCTCGCCGCGATCGCGGAAGCTAAGCAGGGTCGGGCCTGGTTAGAACTTGGATGGGAGACCTCTAGGGAAGACCGGGTGCTCTAGGCTTTTTGCCTCCCGCTCCGCCTTCTCCCTTTGGCGCTCCCGGCGTTCGCGGCTATCTCCGCCCCCGCCCGGCACAGCTGCAAGCCCCACCTCCTCAGGTCTCTCCCACCACAGCCAGCGTCTGATGGGGCGCTCCCCGCCTGCCTGAGCGGCCAGGCGGCCAGAAGGCGTCCCTGGAAGGCAGAGGCGCGCCAGACGCTCCGGGGGTGGCCTGACGGGAACCAGACTTGGCCGCGGACCCGGGGGCCGTCCGTGCGCCCCTTGAGCCCCTCGACCTGCACCTGGCCGCCCCCACTGCAGCCCAGCCCCGTCGCCGCCACCTGTCTGCCGGGCTGGCTCTCCACAGCTCCATACGGAAAAAGCCGCCCCTCCGCCGTTTCGCCATGGCCCGAGGCGGGAGCGGGATCGAGGGCCCAGGCCGCTTCCCCGGGCCTGCCGGCCACCTGGGGCGGGGTCCTGAGCTCGGACGGTGGCGTGGGGGCGAGGGTGGCGTTGCTGGGTCTTAGGGGCCGTGCCAACTCAATGGTGGCTCCCAGTGGCTTCGGGCCAGCTTCTGTCGGGCAGGAGGGCCGGCCCGGTCTGCGTCTGAGCTGCGCCTAGCGCATCGTGGGCGGGCAGGTGGGATGCCCAAGGGCCCGCGGTCCCCGGGCCCGGAAGCCTCCTGGGCCACATCCCCGTGAGCGTCCTGCGGGATCTGGGGCGGGGCGCCAAGCGCCGAAAAGTTTGCTGGCTCCCGCGCGCCCTGGGCTGGGTGGTCGCCAGCACCTCCGCCACCCCCAGGTGCCCGAGACCTCCGTTCCCCTGCCTAGGCGGGCGGCGGGGCCCTGCCGGGACGGGCGGGCCGCTGGGCTGACGGTAAGGCCCAAGCGCCTGCTAAGCTGCGCCTCAAGAGGCAGCCCGCGACCCCGCCGGCATCCACTGCCGAAGCAGCCTAGAAGGGCCCGATCTCGCCGCGATCGCGGAAGCTAAGCAGGGTCGGGCCTGGTTAGAACTTGGATGGGAGACCTCTAGGGAAGACCGGGTGCTCTAGGCTTTTTGCCTCCCGCTCCGCCTTCTCCCTTTGGCGCTCCCGGCGTTCGCGGCTATCTCCGCCCCCGCCCGGCACAGCTGCAAGCCCCACCTCCTCAGGTCTCTCCCACCACAGCCAGCGTCTGATGGGGCGCTCCCCGCCTGCCTGAGCGGCCAGGCGGCCAGAAGGCGTCCCTGGAAGGCAGAGGCGCGCCAGACGCTCCGGGGGTGGCCTGACGGGAACCAGACGTGGCCGCGGACCCGGGGGCCGTCCGTGCGCCCCTTGAGCCCCTCGACCTGCACCTGGCCGCCCCCACTGCAGCCCAGCCCCGTCGCCGCCACCTGTCTGCCGGGCTGGCTCTCCACAGCTCCATACGGAAAAAGCCGCCCCTCCGCCGTTTCGCCATGGCCCGAGGCGGGAGCGGGATCGAGGGCCCAGGCCGCTTCCCCGGGCCTGCCGGCCACCTGGGGCGGGGTCCTGAGCTCGGACGGTGGCGTGGGGGCGAGGGTGGCGTTGCTGGGTCTTAGGGGCCGTGCCAACTCAATGGTGGCTCCCAGTGGCTTCGGGCCAGCTTCTGTCGGGCAGGAGGGCCGGCCCGGTCTGCGTCTGAGCTGCGCCTAGCGCATCGTGGGCGGGCAGGTGGGATGCCCAAGGGCCCGCGGTCCCCGGGCCCGGAAGCCTCCTGGGCCACATCCCCGTGAGCGTCCTGCGGGATCTGGGGCGGGGCGCCAAGCGCCGAAAAGTTTGCTGGCTCCCGCCCGCCCTGGGCTGGGTGGTCGCCAGCACCTCCGCCACCCCCAGGTGCCCGAGACCTCCGTTCCCCTGCCTAGGCGGGCGGCGGGGCCCTGCCGGGACGGGCGGGCCGCTGGGCTGACGGTAAGGCCCAAGCGCCTGCTAAGCTGCGCCTCAAGAGGCAGCCCGCGACCCCACCGGCATCCACTGCCGAAGCAGCCTAGAAGGGCCCGATCTCGCCGCGATCGCGGAAGCTAAGCAGGGTCGGGCCTGGTTAGAACTTGGATGGGAGACCTCTAGGGAAGACCGGGTGCTCTAGGCTTTTTGCCTCCCGCTCCGCCTTCTCCTTTTGGCGCTCGCGGCGTTCGCGGCTATCTCCGCCCCCGCCCGGCACAGCTGCAAGCCCCACCTCCTCAGGTCTCTCCCACCACAGCCAGCGTCTGATGGGGCGCTCCCCGCCTGCCTGAGCGGCCAGGCGGCCAGAAGGCGTCCCTGGAAGGCAGAGGCGCGCCAGACGCTCCGGGGGTGGCCTGACGGGAACCAGACGTGGCCGCGGACCCGGGGGCCGTCCGTGCGCCCCTTGAGCCCCTCGACCTGCACCTGGCCGCCCCCACTGCAGCCCAGCCCCGTCGCCGCCACCTGTCTGCCGGGCTGGCTCTCCACAGCTCCATACGGAAAAAGCCGCCCCTCCGCCGTTTCGCCATGGCCCGAGGCGGGAGCGGGATCGAGGGCCCAGGCCGCTTCCCCGGGCCTGCCGGCCACCTGGGGCGGGGTCCTGAGCTCGGACGGTGGCGTGGGGGCGAGGGTGGCGTTGCTGGGTCTTAGGGGCCGTGCCAACACAATGGTGGCTCCCAGTGGCTTCGGGCCAACTTCTGTCGGGCAGGAGGGCCGGCCCGGTCTGCGTCTGAGCTGCGCCTAGCGCATCGTGGGCGGGCAGGTGGGATGCCCAAGGGCCCGCGGTCCCCGGGCCCGGAAGCCTCCTGGGCCACATCCCCGTGAGCGTCCTGCGGGATCTGGGGCGGGGCGCCAAGCGCCGAAAAGTTTGCTGGCTCCCGCCCGCCCTGGGCTGGGTGGTCGCCAGCACCTCCGCCACCCCCAGGTGCCCGAGACCTCCGTTCCCCTGCCTAGGCGGGCGGCGGGGCCCTGCCGGGACGGGCGGGCCGCTGGGCTGACGGTAACGCCCAAGCGCCTGCTAAGCTGCGCCTCAAGAGGCAGCCCGCGACCCCGCCGGCATCCACTGCCGAAGCAGCCTAGAAGGGCCCGATCTCGCCGCGATCGCGGAAGCTAAGCAGGGTCGGGCCTGGTTAGAACTTGGATGGGAGACCTCTAGGGAAGACCGGGTGCTCTAGGCTTTTTGCCTCCCGCTCCGCCTTCTCCTTTTGGCGCTCGCGGCGTTCGCGGCTATCTCCGCCCCCGCCCGGCACAGCTGCAAGCCCCACCTCCTCAGGTCTCTCCCACCACAGCCAGCGTCTGATGGGGCGCTCCCCGCCTGCCTGAGCGGCCAGGCGGCCAGAAGGCGTCCCTGGAAGGCAGAGGCGCGCCAGACGCTCCGGGGGTGGCCTGACGGGAACCAGACGTGGCCGCGGACCCGGGGGCCGTCCGTGCGCCCCTTGAGCCCCTCGACCTGCACCTGGCCGCCCCCACTGCAGCCCAGCCCCGTCGCCGCCACCTGTCTGCCGGGCTGGCTCTCCACAGCTCCATACGGAAAAAGCCGCCCCTCCGCCGTTTCGCCATGGCCCGAGGCGGGAGCGGGATCGAGGGCCCAGGCCGCTTCCCCGGGCCTGCCGGCCACCTGGGGCGGGGTCCTGAGCTCGGACGGTGGCGTGGGGGCGAGGGTGGCGTTGCTGGGTCTTAGGGGCCTTGCCAACTCAATGGTGGCTCCCAGTGGCTTCGGGCCAGCTTCTGTCGGGCAGGAGGGCCGGCCCGGTCTGCGTCTGAGCTGCGCCTAGCGCATCGTGGGCGGGCAGGTGGGATGCCCAAGGGCCCGCGGTCCCCGGGCCCGGAAGCCTCCTGGGCCACATCCCCGTGAGCGTCCTGCGGGATCTGGGGCGGGGCGCCAAGCGCCGAAAAGTTTGCTGGCTCCCGCCCGCCCTGGGCTGGGTGGTCGCCAGCACCTCCGCCACCCCCAGGTGCCCGAGACCTCCGTTCCCCTGCCTAGGCGGGCGGCGGGGCCCTGCCGGGACGGGCGGGCCGCTGGGCTGACGGTAAGGCCCAAGCGCCTGCTAAGCTGCGCCTCAAGAGGCAGCCCGCGACCGCGCTGGCATCCACTGCCGAAGCAGCCTAGAAGGGCCCGATCTCGCCGCGATCGCGGAAGCTAAGCAGGGTCGGGCCTGGTTAGAACTTGGATGGGAGACCTCTAGGGAAGACCGGGTGCTCTAGGCTTTTTGCCTCCCGCTCCGCCTTCTCCTTTTGGCGCTCGCGGCGTTCGCGGCTATCTCCGCCCCCGCCCGGCACAGCTGCAAGCCCCACCTCCTCAGGTCTCTCCCACCACAGCCAGCGTCTGATGGGGCGCTCCCCGCCTGCCTGAGCGGCCAGGCGGCCAGAAGGCGTCCCTGGAAGGCAGAGGCGCGCCAGACGCTCCGGGGGTGGCCTGACGGGAACCAGACGTGGCCGCGGACCCGGGGGCCGTCCGTGCGCCCCTTGAGCCCCTCGACCTGCACCTGGCCGCCCCCACTGCAGCCCAGCCCCGTCGCCGCCACCTGTCTGCCGGGCTGGCTCTCCACAGCTCCATACGGAAAAAGCCGCCCCTCCGCCGTTTCGCCATGGCCCGAGGCGGGAGCGGGATCGAGGGCCCAGGCCGCTTCCCCGGGCCTGCCGGCCACCTGGGGCGGGGTCCTGAGCTCGGACGGTGGCGTGGGGGCGAGGGTGGCGTTGCTGGGTCTTAGGGGCCGTGCCAACTCAATGGTGGCTCCCAGTGGCTTCGGGCCAGCTTCTGTCGGGCAGGAGGGCCGGCCCGGTCTGCGTCTGAGCTGCGCCTAGCGCATCGTGGGCGGGCAGGTGGGATGCCCAAGGGCCCGCGGTCCCCGGGCCCGGAAGCCTCCTGGGCCACATCCCCGTGAGCGTCCTGCGGGATCTGGGGCGGGGCGCCAAGCGCCGAAAAGTTTGCTGGCTCCCGCCCGCCCTGGGCTGGGTGGTCGCCAGCACCTCCGCCACCCCCAGGTGCCCGGGACCTCCGTTCCCCTGCCTAGGCGGGCGGCGGGGCCCTGCCGGGACGGGCGAGCCGCTGGGCTGACGGTAAGGCCCAAGCGCCTGCTAAGCTGCGCCTCAAGAGGCAGCCCGCGACCCCGCCGGCATCCACTGCCGAAGCAGCCTAGAAGGGCCCGATCTCGCCGCGATCGCGGAAGCTAAGCAGGGTCGGGCCTGGTTAGAACTTGGATGGGAGACCTCTAGGGAAGACCGGGTGCTCTAGGCTTTTTGCCTCCCGCTCCGCCTTCTCCTTTTGGCGCTCGCGGCGTTCGCGGCTATCTCCGCCCCCGCCCGGCACAGCTGCAAGCCCCACCTCCTCAGGTCTCTCCCACCACAGCCAGCGTCTGATGGGGCGCTCCCCGCCTGCCTGAGCGGCCAGGCGGCCAGAAGGCGTCCCTGGAAGGCAGAGGCGCGCCAGACGCTCCGGGGGTGGCCTGACGGGAACCAGACGTGGCCGCGGACCCGGGGGCCGTCCGTGCGCCCCTTGAGCCCCTCGACCTGCACCTGGCCGCCCCCACTGCAGCCCAGCCCCGTCGCCGCCACCTGTCTGCCGGGCTGGCTCTCCACAGCTCCATACGGAAAAAGCCGCCCCTCCGCCGTTTCGCCATGGCCCGAGGCGGGAGCGGGATCGAGGGCCCAGGCCGCTTCCCCGGGCCTGCCGGCCACCTGGGGCGGGGTCCTGAGCTCGGACGGTGGCGTGGGGGCGAGGGTGGCGTTGCTGGGTCTTAGGGGCCTTGCCAACTCAATGGTGGCTCCCAGTGGCTTCGGGCCAGCTTCTGTCGGGCAGGAGGGCCGGCCCGGTCTGCGTCTGAGCTGCGCCTAGCGCATCGTGGGCGGGCAGGTGGGATGCCCAAGGGCCCGCGGTCCCCGGGCCCGGAAGCCTCCTGGGCCACATCCCCGTGAGCGTCCTGCGGGATCTGGGGCGGGGCGCCAAGCGCCGAAAAGTTTGCTGGCTCCCGCCCGCCCTGGGCTGGGTGGTCGCCAGCACCTCCGCCACCCCCAGGTGCCCGAGACCTCCGTTCCCCTGCCTAGGCGGGCGGCGGGGCCCTGCCGGGACGGGCGGGCCGCTGGGCTGACGGTAAGGCCCAAGCGCCTGCTAAGCTGCGCCTCAAGAGGCAGCCCGCGACCGCGCCGGCATCCACTGCCGAAGCAGCCTAGAAGGGCCCGATCTCGCCGCGATCGCGGAAGCTAAGCAGGGTCGGGCCTGGTTAGAACTTGGATGGGAGACCTCTAGGGAAGACCGGGTGCTCTAGGCTTTTTGCCTCCCGCTCCGCCTTCTCCTTTTGGCGCTCGCGGCGTTCGCGGCTATCTCCGCCCCCGCCCGGCACAGCTGCAAGCCCCACCTCCTCAGGTCTCTCCCACCACAGCCAGCGTCTGATGGGGCGCTCCCCGCCTGCCTGAGCGGCCAGGCGGCCAGAAGGCGTCCCTGGAAGGCAGAGGCGCGCCAGACGCTCCGGGGGTGGCCTGACGGGAACCAGACGTGGCCGCGGACCCGGGGGCCGTCCGTGCGCCCCTTGAGCCCCTCGACCTGCACCTGGCCGCCCCCACTGCAGCCCAGCCCCGTCGCCGCCACCTGTCTGCCGGGCTGGCTCTCCACAGCTCCATACGGAAAAAGCCGCCCCTCCGCCGTTTCGCCATGGCCCGAGGCGGGAACGGGATCGAGGGCCCAGGCCGCTTCCCCGGGCCTGCCGGCCACCTGGGGCGGGGTCCTGAGCTCGGACGGTGGCGTGGGGGCGAGGGTGGCGTTGCTGGGTCTTAGGGGCCGTGCCAACTCAATGGTGGCTCCCAGTGGCTTCGGGCCAGCTTCTGTCGGGCAGGAGGGCCGGCCCGGTCTGCGTCTGAGCTGCGCCTAGCGCATCGTGGGCGGGCAGGTGGGATGCCAAGGGCCCGCGGTCCCCGGGCCCGGAAGCCTCCTGGGCCACATCCCCGTGAGCGTCCTGCGGGATCTGGGGCGGGGCGCCAAGCGCCGAAAAGTTTGCTGGCTCCCGCGCGCCCTGGGCTGGGTGGTCGCCAGCACCTCCGCCACCCCCAGGTGCCCGGGACCTCCGTTCCCCTGCCTAGGCGGGCGGCGGGGCCCTGCCGGGACGGGCGGGCCGCTGGGCTGACGGTAAGGCCCAAGCGCCTGCTAAGCTGCGCCTCAAGAGGCAGCCCGCGACCCCGCCGGCATCCACTGCCGAAGCAGCCTAGAAGGGCCCGATCTCGCCGCGATCGCGGAAGCTAAGCAGGGTCGGGCCTGGTTAGAACTTGGATGGGAGACCTCTAGGGAAGACCGGGTGCTCTAGGCTTTTTGCCTCCCGCTCCGCCTTCTCCCTTTGGCGCTCGCGGCGTTCGCGGCTATCTCCGCCCCCGCCCGGCACAGCTGCAAGCCCCACCTCCTCAGGTCTCTCCCACCACAGCCAGCGTCTGATGGGGCGCTCCCCGCCTGCCTGAGCGGCCAGGCGGCCAGAAGGCGTCCCTGGAAGGCAGAGGCGCGCCAGACGCTCCGGGGGTGGCCTGACGGGAACCAGACGTGGCCGCGGACCCGGGGGCCGTCCGTGCGCCCCTTGAGCCCCTCGACCTGCACCTGGCCGCCCCCACTGCAGCCCAGCCCCGTCGCCGCCACCTGTCTGCCGGGCTGGCTCTCCACAGCTCCATACGGAAAAAGCCGCCCCTCCGCCGTTTCGCCATGGCCCGAGGCGGGAGCGGGATCGAGGGCCCAGGCCGCTTCCCCGGGCCTGCCGGCCACCTGGGGCGGGGTCCTGAGCTCGGACGGTGGCGTGGGGGCGAGGGTGGCGTTGCTGGGTCTTAGGGGCCGTGCCAACTCAATGGTGGCTCCCAGTGGCTTCGGGCCAGCTTCTGTCGGGCAGGAGGGCCGGCCCGGTCTGCGTCTGAGCTGCGCCTAGCGCATCGTGGGCGGGCAGGTGGGATGCCCAAGGGCCCGCGGTCCCCGGGCCCGGAAGCCTCCTGGGCCACATCCCCGTGAGCGTCCTGCGGGATCTGGGGCGGGGCGCCAAGCGCCGAAAAGTTTGCTGGCTCCCGCCCGCCCTGGGCTGGGTGGTCGCCAGCACCTCCGCCACCCCCAGGTGCCCGAGACCTCCGTTCCCCTGCCTAGGCGGGCGGCGGGGCCCTGCCGGGACGGGCGGGCCGCTGGGCTGACGGTAAGGCCCAAGCGCCTGCTAAGCTGCGCCTCAAGAGGCAGCCCGCGACCCCGCCGGCATCCACTGCCGAAGCAGCCTAGAAGGGCCCGATCTCGCCGCGATCGCGGAAGCTAAGCAGGGTCGGGCCTGGTTAGAACTTGGATGGGAGACCTCTAGGGAAGACCGGGTGCTCTAGGCTTTTTGCCTCCCGCTCCGCCTTCTCCTTTTGGCGCTCGCGGCGTTCGCGGCTATCTCCGCCCCCGCCCGGCACAGCTGCAAGCCCCACCTCCTCAGGTCTCTCCCACCACAGCCAGCGTCTGATGGGGCGCTCCCCGCCTGCCTGAGCGGCCAGGCGGCCAGAAGGCGTCCCTGGAAGGCAGAGGCGCGCCAGACGCTCCGGGGGTGGCCTGACGGGAACCAGACGTGGCCGCGGACCCGGGGGCCGTCCGTGCGCCCCTTGAGCCCCTCGACCTGCACCTGGCCGCCCCCACTGCAGCCCAGCCCCGTCGCCGCCACCTGTCTGCCGGGCTGGCTCTCCACAGCTCCATACGGAAAAAGCCGCCCCTCCGCCGTTTCGCCATGGCCCGAGGCGGGAGCGGGATCGAGGGCCCAGGCCGCTTCCCCGGGCCTGCCGGCCACCTGGGGCGGGGTCCTGAGCTCGGACGGTGGCGTGGGGGCGAGGGTGGCGTTGCTGGGTCTTAGGGGCCGTGCCAACTCAATGGTGGCTCCCAGTGGCTTCGGGCCAGCTTCTGTCGGGCAGGAGGGCCGGCCCGGTCTGCGTCTGAGCTGCGCCTAGCGCATCGTGGGCGGGCAGGTGGGATGCCCAAGGGCCCGCGGTCCCCGGGCCCGGAAGCCTCCTGGGCCACATCCCCGTGAGCGTCCTGCGGGATCTGGGGCGGGGCGCCAAGCGCCGAAAAGTTTGCTGGCTCCCGCCCGCCCTGGGCTGGGTGGTCGCCAGCACCTCCGCCACCCCCAGGTGCCCGAGACCTCCGTTCCCCTGCCTAGGCGGGCGGCGGGGCCCTGCCGGGACGGGCGGGCCGCTGGGCTGACGGTAAGGCCCAAGCGCCTGCTAAGCTGCGCCTCAAGAGGCAGCCCGCGACCCCGCCGGCATCCACTGCCGAAGCAGCCTAGAAGGGCCCGATCTCGCCGCGATCGCGGAAGCTAAGCAGGGTCGGGCCTGGTTAGAACTTGGATGGGAGACCTCTAGGGAAGACCGGGTGCTCTAGGCTTTTTGCCTCCCGCTCCGCCTTCTCCTTTTGGCGCTCGCGGCGTTCGCGGCTATCTCCGCCCCCGCCCGGCACAGCTGCAAGCCCCACCTCCTCAGGTCTCTCCCACCACAGCCAGCGTCTGATGGGGCGCTCCCCGCCTGCCTGAGCGGCCAGGCGGCCAGAAGGCGTCCCTGGAAGGCAGAGGCGCGCCAGACGCTCCGGGGGTGGCCTGACGGGAACCAGACGTGGCCGCGGACCCGGGGGCCGTCCGTGCGCCCCTTGAGCCCCTCGACCTGCACCTGGCCGCCCCCACTGCAGCCCAGCCCCGTCGCCGCCACCTGTCTGCCGGGCTGGCTCTCCACAGCTCCATACGGAAAAAGCCGCCCCTCCGCCGTTTCGCCATGGCCCGAGGCGGGAGCGGGATCGAGGGCCCAGGCCACTTCCCCGGGCCTGCCGGCCACCTGGGGCGGGGTCCTGAGCTCGGACGGTGGCGTGGGGGCGAGGGTGGCGTTGCTGGGTCTTAGGGGCCGTGCCAACTCAATGGTGGCTCCCAGTGGCTTCGGGCCAGCTTCTGTCGGGCAGGAGGGCCGGCCCGGTCTGCGTCTGACCTGCGCCTAGCGCATCGTGGGCGGGCAGGTGGGATGCCAAGGGCCCGCGGTCCCCGGGCCCGGAAGCCTCCTGGGCCACATCCCCGTGAGCGTCCTGCGGGATCTGGGGCGGGGCGCCAAGCGCCGAAAAGTTTGCTGGCTCCCGCCCGCCCTGGGCTGGGTGGTCGCCAGCACCTCCGCCACCCCCAGGTGCCCGAGACCTCCGTTCCCCTGCCTAGGCGGGCGGCGGGGCCCTGCCGGGACGGGCGGGCCGCTGGGCTGACGGTAAGGCCCAAGCGCCTGCTAAGCTGCGCCTCAAGAGGCAGCCCGCGACCCCGCCGGCATCCACTGCCGAAGCAGCCTAGAAGGGCCCGATCTCGCCGCGATCGCGGAAGCTAAGCAGGGTCGGGCCTGGTTAGAACTTGGATGGGAGACCTCTAGGGAAGACCGGGTGCTCTAGGCTTTTTGCCTCCCGCTCCGCCTTCTCCTTTTGGCGCTCGCGGCGTTCGCGGCTATCTCCGCCCCCGCCCGGCACAGCTGCAAGCCCCACCTCCTCAGGTCTCTCCCACCACAGCCAGCGTCTGATGGGGCGCTCCCCGCCTGCCTGAGCGGCCAGGCGGCCAGAAGGCGTCCCTGGAAGGCAGAGGCGCGCCAGACGCTCCGGGGGTGGCCTGACGGGAACCAGACGTGGCCGCGGACCCGGGGGCCGTCCGTGCGCCCCTTGAGCCCCTCGACCTGCACCTGGCCGCCCCCACTGCAGCCCAGCCCCGTCGCCGCCACCTGTCTGCCGGGCTGGCTCTCCACAGCTCCATACGGAAAAAGCCGCCCCTCCGCCGTTTCGCCATGGCCCGAGGCGGGAGCGGGATCGAGGGCCCAGGCCGCTTCCCCGGGCCTGCCGGCCACCTGGGGCGGGGTCCTGAGCTCGGACGGTGGCGTGGGGGCGAGGGTGGCGTTGCTGGGTCTTAGGGGCCGTGCCAACTCAATGGTGGCTCCCAGTGGCTTCGGGCCAGCTTCTGTCGGGCAGGAGGGCCGGCCCGGTCTGCGTCTGAGCTGCGCCTAGCGCATCGTGGGCGGGCAGGTGGGATGCCCAAGGGCCCGCGGTCCCCGGGCCCGGAAGCCTCCTGGGCCACATCCCCGTGAGCGTCCTGCGGGATCTGGGGCGGGGCGCCAAGCGCCGAAAAGTTTGCTGGCTCCCGCCCGCCCTGGGCTGGGTGGTCGCCAGCACCTCCGCCACCCCCAGGTGCCCGAGACCTCCGTTCCCCTGCCTAGGCGGGCGGCGGGGCCCTGCCGGGACGGGCGGGCCGCTGGGCTGACGGTAACGCCCAAGCGCCTGCTAAGCTGCGCCTCAAGAGGCAGCCCGCGACCCCGCCGGCATCCACTGCCGAAGCAGCCTAGAAGGGCCCGATCTCGCCGCGATCGCGGAAGCTAAGCAGGGTCGGGCCTGGTTAGAACTTGGATGGGAGACCTCTAGGGAAGACCGGGTGCTCTAGGCTTTTTGCCTCCCGCTCCGCCTTCTCCTTTTGGCGCTCGCGGCGTTCGCGGCTATCTCCGCCCCCGCCCGGCACAGCTGCAAGCCCCACCTCCTCAGGTCTCTCCCACCACAGCCAGCGTCTGATGGGGCGCTCCCCGCCTGCCTGAGCGGCCAGGCGGCCAGAAGGCGTCCCTGGAAGGCAGAGGCGCGCCAGACGCTCCGGGGGTGGCCTGACGGGAACCAGACGTGGCCGCGGACCCGGGGGCCGTCCGTGCGCCCCTTGAGCCCCTCGACCTGCACCTGGCCGCCCCCACTGCAGCCCAGCCCCGTCGCCGCCACCTGTCTGCCGGGCTGGCTCTCCACAGCTCCATACGGAAAAAGCCGCCCCTCCGCCGTTTCGCCATGGCCCGAGGCGGGAGCGGGATCGAGGGCCCAGGCCGCTTCCCCGGGCCTGCCGGCCACCTGGGGCGGGGTCCTGAGCTCGGACGGTGGCGTGGGGGCGAGGGTGGCGTTGCTGGGTCTTAGGGGCCGTGCCAACTCAATGGTGGCTCCCAGTGGCTTCGGGCCAGCTTCTGTCGGGCAGGAGGGCCGGCCCGGTCTGCGTCTGAGCTGCGCCTAGCGCATCGTGGGCGGGCAGGTGGGATGCCCAAGGGCCCGCGGTCCCCGGGCCCGGAAGCCTCCTGGGCCACATCCCCGTGAGCGTCCTGCGGGATCTGGGGCGGGGCGCCAAGCGCCGAAAAGTTTGCTGGCTCCCGCCCGCCCTGGGCTGGGTGGTCGCCAGCACCTCCGCCACCCCCAGGTGCCCGAGACCTCCGTTCCCCTGCCTAGGCGGGCGGCGGGGCCCTGCCGGGACGGGCGGGCCGCTGGGCTGACGGTAAGGCCCAAGCGCCTGCTAAGCTGCGCCTCAAGAGGCAGCCCGCGACCCCGCCGGCATCCACTGCCGAAGCAGCCTAGAAGGGCCCGATCTCGCCGCGATCGCGGAAGCTAAGCAGGGTCGGGCCTGGTTAGAACTTGGATGGGAGACCTCTAGGGAAGACCGGGTGCTCTAGGCTTTTTGCCTCCCGCTCCGCCTTCTCCTTTTGGCGCTCGCGGCGTTCGCGGCTATCTCCGCCCCCGCCCGGCACAGCTGCAAGCCCCACCTCCTCAGGTCTCTCCCACCACAGCCAGCGTCTGATGGGGCGCTCCCCGCCTGCCTGAGCGGCCAGGCGGCCAGAAGGCGTCCCTGGAAGGCAGAGGCGCGCCAGACGCTCCGGGGGTGGCCTGACGGGAACCAGACGTGGCCGCGGACCCGGGGGCCGTCCGTGCGCCCCTTGAGCCCCTCGACCTGCACCTGGCCGCCCCCACTGCAGCCCAGCCCCGTCGCCGCCACCTGTCTGCCGGGCTGGCTCTCCACAGCTCCATACGGAAAAAGCCGCCCCTCCGCCGTTTCGCCATGGCCCGAGGCGGGAGCGGGATCGAGGGCCCAGGCCGCTTCCCCGGGCCTGCCGGCCACCTGGGGCGGGGTCCTGAGCTCGGACGGTGGCGTGGGGGCGAGGGTGGCGTTGCTGGGTCTTAGGGGCCGTGCCAACTCAATGGTGGCTCCCAGTGGCTTCGGGCCAGCTTCTGTCGGGCAGGAGGGCCGGCCCGGTCTGCGTCTGACCTGCGCCTAGCGCATCGTGGGCGGGCAGGTGGGATGCCCAAGGGCCCGCGGTCCCCGGGCCCGGAAGCCTCCTGGGCCACATCCCCGTGAGCGTCCTGCGGGATCTGGGGCGGGGCGCCAAACGCCGAAAAGTTTGCTGGCTCCCGCCCGCCCTGGGCTGGGTGGTCGCCAGCACCTCCGCCACCCCCAGGTGCCCGAGACCTCCGTTCCCCTGCCTAGGCGGGCGGCGGGGCCCTGCCGGGACGGGCGGGCCGCTGGGCTGACGGTAAGGCCCAAGCGCCTGCTAAGCTGCGCCTCAAGAGGCAGCCCGCGACCCCGCCGGCATCCACTGCCGAAGCAGCCTAGAAGGGCCCGATCTCGCCGCGATCGCGGAAGCTAAGCAGGGTCGGGCCTGGTTAGAACTTGGATGGGAGACCTCTAGGGAAGACCGGGTGCTCTAGGCTTTTTGCCTCCCGCTCCGCCTTCTCCCTTTGGCGCTCGCGGCGTTCGCGGCTATCTCCGCCCCCGCCCGGCACAGCTGCAAGCCCCACCTCCTCAGGTCTCTCCCACCACAGCCAGCGTCTGATGGGGCGCTCCCCGCCTGCCTGAGCGGCCAGGCGGCCAGAAGGCGTCCCTGGAAGGCAGAGGCGCGCCAGACGCTCCGGGGGTGGCCTGACGGGAACCAGACGTGGCCGCGGACCCGGGGGCCGTCCGTGCGCCCCTTGAGCCCCTCGACCTGCACCTGGCCGCCCCCACTGCAGCCCAGCCCCGTCGCCGCCACCTGTCTGCCGGGCTGGCTCTCCACAGCTCCATACGGAAAAAGCCGCCCCTCCGCCGTTTCGCCATGGCCCGAGGCGGGAGCGGGATCGAGGGCCCAGGCCGCTTCCCCGGGCCTGCCGGCCACCTGGGGCGGGGTCCTGAGCTCGGACGGTGGCGTGGGGGCGAGGGTGGCGTTGCTGGGTCTTAGGGGCCTTGCCAACTCAATGGTGGCTCCCAGTGGCTTCGGGCCAGCTTCTGTCGGGCAGGAGGGCCGGCCCGGTCTGCGTCTGAGCTGCGCCTAGCGCATCGTGGGCGGGCAGGTGGGATGCCCAAGGGCCCGCGGTCCCCGGGCCCGGAAGCCTCCTGGGCCACATCCCCGTGAGCGTCCTGCGGGATCTGGGGCGGGGCGCCAAGCGCCGAAAAGTTTGCTGGCTCCCGCCCGCCCTGGGCTGGGTGGTCGCCAGCACCTCCGCCACCCCCAGGTGCCCGAGACCTCCGTTCCCCTGCCTAGGCGGGCGGCGGGGCCCTGCCGGGACGGGCGGGCCGCTGGGCTGACGGTAAGGCCCAAGCGCCTGCTAAGCTGCGCCTCAAGAGGCAGCCCGCGACCGCGCCGGCATCCACTGCCGAAGCAGCCTAGAAGGGCCCGATCTCGCCACGATCGCGGAAGCTAAGCAGGGTCGGGCCTGGTTAGAACTTGGATGGGAGACCTCTAGGGAAGACCGGGTGCTCTAGGCTTTTTGCCTCCCGCTCCGCCTTCTCCTTTTGGCGCTCGCGGCGTTCGCGGCTATCTCCGCCCCCGCCCGGCACAGCTGCAAGCCCCACCTCCTCAGGTCTCTCCCACCACAGCCAGCGTCTGATGGGGCGCTCCCCGCCTGCCTGAGCGGCCAGGCGGCCAGAAGGCGTCCCTGGAAGGCAGAGGCGCGCCAGACGCTCCGGGGGTGGCCTGACGGGAACCAGACGTGGCCGCGGACCCAGGGGCCGTCCGTGCGCCCCTTGAGCCCCTCGACCTGCACCTGGCCGCCCCCACTGCAGCCCAGCCCCGTCGCCGCCACCTGTCTGCCGGGCTGGCTCTCCACAGCTCCATACGGAAAAAGCCGCCCCTCCGCCGTTTCGCCATGGCCCGAGGCGGGAGCGGGATCGAGGGCCCAGGCCGCTTCCCCGGGCCTGCCGGCCACCTGGGGCGGGGTCCTGAGCTCGGACGGTGGCGTGGGGGCGAGGGTGGCGTTGCTGGGTCTTAGGGGCCGTGCCAACTCAATGGTGGCTCCCAGTGGCTTCAGGCCAGCTTCTGTCGGGCAGGAGGGCCGGCCCGGTCTGCGTCTGAGCTGCGCCTAGCGCATCGTGGGCAGGCAGGTGGGATGCCCAAGGGCCCGCGGTCCCCGGGCCCGGAAGCCTCCTGGGCCACATCCCCGTGAGCGTCCTGCGGGATCTGGGGCGGGGCGCCAAGCGCCGAAAAGTTTGCTGGCTCCCGCCCGCCCTGGGCTGGGTGGTCGCCAGCACCTCCGCCACCCCCAGGTGCCCGGGACCTCCGTTCCCCTGCCTAGGCGGGCGGCGGGGCCCTGCCGGGACGGGCGGGCCGCTGGGCTGACGGTAAGGCCCAAGCGCCTGCTAAGCTGCGCCTCAAGAGGCAGCCCGCGACCCCGCCGGCATCCACTGCCGAAGCAGCCTAGAAGGGCCCGATCTCGCCGCGATCGCGGAAGCTAAGCAGGGTCGGGCCTGGTTAGAACTTGGATGGGAGACCTCTAGGGAAGACCGGGTGCTCTAGGCTTTTTGCCTCCCGCTCCGCCTTCTCCTTTTGGCGCTCGCGGCGTTCGCGGCTATCTCCGCCCCCGCCCGGCACAGCTGCAAGCCCCACCTCCTCAGGTCTCTCCCACCACAGCCAGCGTCTGATGGGGCGCTCCCCGCCTGCCTGAGCGGCCAGGCGGCCAGAAGGCGTCCCTGGAAGGCAGAGGCGCGCCAGACGCTCCGGGGGTGGCCTGACGGGAACCAGACGTGGCCGCGGACCCGGGGGCCGTCCGTGCGCCCCTTGAGCCCCTCGACCTGCACCTGGCCGCCCCCACTGCAGCCCAGCCCCGTCGCCGCCACCTGTCTGCCGGGCTGGCTCTCCACAGCTCCATACGGAAAAAGCCGCCCCTCCGCCGTTTCGCCATGGCCCGAGGCGGGAGCGGGATCGAGGGCCCAGGCCGCTTCCCCGGGCCTGCCGGCCACCTGGGGCGGGGTCCTGAGCTCGGACGGTGGCGTGGGGGCGAGGGTGGCGTTGCTGGGTCTTAGGGGCCGTGCCAACTCAATGGTGGCTCCCAGTGGCTTCGGGCCAGCTTCTGTCGGGCAGGAGGGCCGGCCCGGTCTGCGTCTGAGCTGCGCCTAGCGCATCGTGGGCGGGCAGGTGGGATGCCCAAGGGCCCGCGGTCCCCGGGCCCGGAAGCCTCCTGGGCCACATCCCCGTGAGCGTCCTGCGGGATCTGGGGCGGGGCGCCAAGCGCCGAAAAGTTTGCTGGCTCCCGCCCGCCCTGGGCTGGGTGGTCGCCAGCACCTCCGCCACCCCCAGGTGCCCGAGACCTCCGTTCCCCTGCCTAGGCGGGCGGCGGGGCCCTGCCGGGACGGGCGGGCCGCTGGGCTGACGGTAAGGCCCAAGCGCCTGCTAAGCTGCGCCTCAAGAGGCAGCCCGCGACCCCGCCGGCATCCACTGCCGAAGCAGCCTAGAAGGGCCCGATCTCGCCGCGATCGCGGAAGCTAAGCAGGGTCGGGCCTGGTTAGAACTTGGATGGGAGACCTCTAGGGAAGACCGGGTGCTCTAGGCTTTTTGCCTCCCGCTCCGCCTTCTCCTTTTGGCGCTCGCGGCGTTCGCGGCTATCTCCGCCCCCGCCCGGCACAGCTGCAAGCCCCACCTCCTCAGGTCTCTCCCACCACAGCCAGCGTCTGATGGGGCGCTCCCCGCCTGCCTGAGCGGCCAGGCGGCCAGAAGGCGTCCCTGGAAGGCAGAGGCGCGCCAGACGCTCCGGGGGTGGCCTGACGGGAACCAGACGTGGCTGCGGACCCGGGGGCCGTCCGTGCGCCCCTTGAGCCCCTCGACCTGCACCTGGCCGCCCCCACTGCAGCCCAGCCCCGTCGCCGCCACCTGTCTGCCGGGCTGGCTCTCCACAGCTCCATACGGAAAAAGCCGCCCCTCCGCCGTTTCGCCATGGCCCGAGGCGGGAGCGGGATCGAGGGCCCAGGCCGCTTCCCCGGGCCTGCCGGCCACCTGGGGCGGGGTCCTGAGCTCGGACGGTGGCATGGGGGCGAGGGTGGCGTTGCTGGGTCTTAGGGGCCGTGCCAACTCAATGGTGGCTCCCAGTGGCTTCGGGCCAGCTTCTGTCGGGCAGGAGGGCCGGCCCGGTCTGCGTCTGAGCTGCGCCTAGCGCATCGTGGGCGGGCAGGTGGGATGCCCAAGGGCCCGCGGTCCCCGGGCCCGGAAGCCTCCTGGGCCACATCCCCGTGAGCGTCCTGCGGGATCTGGGGCGGGGCGCCAAGCGCCGAAAAGTTTGCTGGCTCCCGCCCGCCCTGGGCTGGGTGGTCGCCAGCACCTCCGCCACCCCCAGGTGCCCGGGACCTCCGTTCCCCTGCCTAGGCGGGCGGCGGGGCCCTGCCGGGACGGGCGGGCCGCTGGGCTGACGGTAAGGCCCAAGCGCCTGCTAAGCTGCGCCTCAAGAGGCAGCCCGCGACCCCGCCGGCATCCACTGCCGAAGCAGCCTAGAAGGGCCCGATCTCGCCGCGATCGCGGAAGCTAAGCAGGGTCGGGCCTGGTTAGAACTTGGATGGGAGACCTCTAGGGAAGACCGGGTGCTCTAGGCTTTTTGCCTCCCGCTCCGCCTTCTCCCTTTGGCGCTCGCGGCGTTCGCGGCTATCTCCGCCCCCGCCCGGCACAGCTGCAAGCCCCACCTCCTCAGGTCTCTCCCACCACAGCCAGCGTCTGATGGGGCGCTCCCCGCCTGCCTGAGCGGCCAGGCGGCCAGAAGGCGTCCCTGGAAGGCAGAGGCGCGCCAGACGCTCCGGGGGTGGCCTGACGGGAACCAGACGTGGCTGCGGACCCGGGGGCCGTCCGTGCGCCCCTTGAGCCCCTCGACCTGCACCTGGCCGCCCCCACTGCAGCCCAGCCCCGTCGCCGCCACCTGTCTGCCGGGCTGGCTCTCCACAGCTCCATACGGAAAAAGCCGCCCCTCCGCCGTTTCGCCATGGCCCGAGGCGGGAGCGGGATCGAGGGCCCAGGCCGCTTCCCCGGGCCTGCCGGCCACCTGGGGCGGGGTCCTGAGCTCGGACGGTGGCGTGGGGGCGAGGGTGGCGTTGCTGGGTCTTAGGGGCCGTGCCAACTCAATGGTGGCTCCCAGTGGCTTCGGGCCAGCTTCTGTCGGGCAGGAGGGCCGGCCCGGTCTGCGTCTGAGCTGCGCCTAGCGCATCGTGGGCGGGCAGGTGGGATGCCCAAGGGCCCGCGGTCCCCGGGCCCGGAAGCCTCCTGGGCCACATCCCCGTGAGCGTCCTGCGGGATCTGGGGCGGGGCGCCAAGCGCCGAAAAGTTTGCTGGCTCCCGCCCGCCCTGGGCTGGGTGGTCGCCAGCACCTCCGCCACCCCCAGGTGCCCGGGTCCTCCGTTCCCCTGCCTAGGCGGGCGGCGGGGCCCTGCCGGGACGGGCGGGCCGCTGGGCTGACGGTAAGGCCCAAGCGCCTGCTAAGCTGCGCCTCAAGAGGCAGCCCGCGACCCCGCCGGCATCCACTGCCGAAGCAGCCTAGAAGGGCCCGATCTCGCCGCGATCGCGGAAGCTAAGCAGGGTCGGGCCTGGTTAGAACTTGGATGGGAGACCTCTAGGGAAGACCGGGTGCTCTAGGCTTTTTGCCTCCCGCTCCGCCTTCTCCCTTTGGCGCTCGCGGCGTTCGCGGCTATCTCCGCCCCCGCCCGGCACAGCTGCAAGCCCCACCTCCTCAGGTCTCTCCCACCACAGCCAGCGTCTGATGGGGCGCTCCCCGCCTGCCTGAGCGGCCAGGCGGCCAGAAGGCGTCCCTGGAAGGCAGAGGCGCGCCAGACGCTCCGGGGGTGGCCTGACGGGAACCAGACGTGGCCGCGGACCCGGGGGCCGTCCGTGCGCCCCTTGAGCCCCTCGACCTGCACCTGGCCGCCCCCACTGCAGCCCAGCCCCGTCGCCGCCACCTGTCTGCCGGGCTGGCTCTCCACAGCTCCATACGGAAAAAGCCGCCCCTCCGCCGTTTCGCCATGGCCCGAGGCGGGAGCGGGATCGAGGGCCCAGGCCGCTTCCCCGGGCCTGCCGGCCACCTGGGGCGGGGTCCTGAGCTCGGACGGTGGCGTGGGGGCGAGGGTGGCGTTGCTGGGTCTTAGGGGCCGTGCCAACTCAATGGTGGCTCCCAGTGGCTTCGGGCCAGCTTCTGTCGGGCAGGAGGGCCGGCCCGGTCTGCGTCTGAGCTGCGCCTAGCGCATCGTGGGCGGGCAGGTGGGATGCCCAAGGGCCCGCGGTCCCCGGGCCCGGAAGCCTCCTGGGCCACATCCCCGTGAGCGTCCTGCGGGATCTGGGGCGGGGCGCCAAGCGCCGAAAAGTTTGCTGGCTCCCGCCCGCCCTGGGCTGGGTGGTCGCCAGCACCTCCGCCACCCCCAGGTGCCCGAGACCTCCGTTCCCCTGCCTAGGCGGGCGGCGGGGCCCTGCCGGGACGGGCGGGCCGCTGGGCTGACGGTAAGGCCCAAGCGCCTGCTAAGCTGCGCCTCAAGAGGCAGCCCGCGACCCCGCCGGCATCCACTGCCGAAGCAGCCTAGAAGGGCCCGATCTCGCCGCGATCGCGGAAGCTAAGCAGGGTCGGGCCTGGTTAGAACTTGGATGGGAGACCTCTAGGGAAGACCGGGTGCTCTAGGCTTTTTGCCTCCCGCTCCGCCTTCTCCCTTTGGCGCTCGCGGCGTTCGCGGCTATCTCCGCCCCCGCCCGGCACAGCTGCAAGCCCCACCTCCTCAGGTCTCTCCCACCACAGCCAGCGTCTGATGGGGCGCTCCCCGCCTGCCTGAGCGGCCAGGCGGCCAGAAGGCGTCCCTGGAAGGCAGAGGCGCGCCAGACGCTCCGGGGGTGGCCTGACGGGAACCAGACGTGGCCGCGGACCCAGGGGCCGTCCGTGCGCCCCTTGAGCCCCTCGACCTGCACCTGGCCGCCCCCACTGCAGCCCAGCCCCGTCGCCGCCACCTGTCTGCCGGGCTGGCTCTCCACAGCTCCATACGGAAAAAGCCGCCCCTCCGCCGTTTCGCCATGGCCCGAGGCGGGAGCGGGATCGAGGGCCCAGGCCGCTTCCCCGGGCCTGCCGGCCACCTGGGGCGGGGTCCTGAGCTCGGACGGTGGCGTGGGGGCGAGGGTGGCGTTGCTGGGTCTTAGGGGCCGTGCCAACACAATGGTGGCTCCCAGTGGCTTCGGGCCAGCTTCTGTCGGGCAGGAGGGCCGGCCCGGTCTGCGTCTGAGCTGCGCCTAGCGCATCGTGGGCGGGCAGGTGGGATGCCCAAGGGCCCGCGGTCCCCGGGCCCGGAAGCCTCCTGGGCCACATCCCCGTGAGCGTCCTGCGGGATCTGGGGCGGGGCGCCAAGCGCCGAAAAGTTTGCTGGCTCCCGCCCGCCCTGGGCTGGGTGGTCGCCAGCACCTCCGCCACCCCCAGGTGCCCGAGACCTCCGTTCCCCTGCCTAGGCGGGCGGCGGGGCCCTGCCGGGACGGGCGGGCCGCTGGGCTGACGGTAACGCCCAAGCGCCTGCTAAGCTGCGCCTCAAGAGGCAGCCCGCGACCCCGCCGGCATCCACTGCCGAAGCAGCCTAGAAGGGCCCGATCTCGCCGCGATCGCGGAAGCTAAGCAGGGTCGGGCCTGGTTAGAACTTGGATGGGAGACCTCTAGGGAAGACCGGGTGCTCTAGGCTTTTTGCCTCCCGCTCCGCCTTCTCCTTTTGGCGCTCGCGGCGTTCGCGGCTATCTCCGCCCCCGCCCGGCACAGCTGCAAGCCCCACCTCCTCAGGTCTCTCCCACCACAGCCAGCGTCTGATGGGGCGCTCCCCGCCTGCCTGAGCGGCCAGGCGGCCAGAAGGCGTCCCTGGAAGGCAGAGGCGCGCCAGACGCTCCGGGGGTGGCCTGACGGGAACCAGACGTGGCCGCGGACCCGGGGGCCGTCCGTGCGCCCCTTGAGCCCCTCGACCTGCACCTGGCCGCCCCCACTGCAGCCCAGCCCCGTCGCCGCCACCTGTCTGCCGGGCTGGCTCTCCACAGCTCCATACGGAAAAAGCCGCCCCTCCGCCGTTTCGCCATGGCCCGAGGCGGGAGCGGGATCGAGGGCCCAGGCCGCTTCCCCGGGCCTGCCGGCCACCTGGGGCGGGGTCCTGAGCTCGGACGGTGGCGTGGGGGCGAGGGTGGCGTTGCTGGGTCTTAGGGGCCTTGCCAACTCAATGGTGGCTCCCAGTGGCTTCGGGCCAGCTTCTGTCGGGCAGGAGGGCCGGCCCGGTCTGCGTCTGAGCTGCGCCTAGCGCATCGTGGGCGGGCAGGTGGGATGCCCAAGGGCCCGCGGTCCCCGGGCCCGGAAGCCTCCTGGGCCACATCCCCGTGAGCGTCCTGCGGGATCTGGGGCGGGGCGCCAAGCGCCGAAAAGTTTGCTGGCTCCCGCCCGCCCTGGGCTGGGTGGTCGCCAGCACCTCCGCCACCCCCAGGTGCCCGAGACCTCCGTTCCCCTGCCTAGGCGGGCGGCGGGGCCCTGCCGGGACGGGCGGGCCGCTGGGCTGACGGTAAGGCCCAAGCGCCTGCTAAGCTGCGCCTCAAGAGGCAGCCCGCGACCGCGCTGGCATCCACTGCCGAAGCAGCCTAGAAGGGCCCGATCTCGCCGCGATCGCGGAAGCTAAGCAGGGTCGGGCCTGGTTAGAACTTGGATGGGAGACCTCTAGGGAAGACCGGGTGCTCTAGGCTTTTTGCCTCCCGCTCCGCCTTCTCCTTTTGGCGCTCGCGGCGTTCGCGGCTATCTCCGCCCCTGCCCGGCACAGCTGCAAGCCCCACCTCCTCAGGTCTCTCCCACCACAGCCAGCGTCTGATGGGGCGCTCCCCGCCTGCCTGAGCGGCCAGGCGGCCAGAAGGCGTCCCTGGAAGGCAGAGGCGCGCCAGACGCTCCGGGGGTGGCCTGACGGGAACCAGACGTGGCCGCGGACCCGGGGGCCGTCCGTGCGCCCCTTGAGCCCCTCGACCTGCACCTGGCCGCCCCCACTGCAGCCCAGCCCCGTCGCCGCCACCTGTCTGCCGGGCTGGCTCTCCACAGCTCCATACGGAAAAAGCCGCCCCTCCGCCGTTTCGCCATGGCCCGAGGCGGGAGCGGGATCGAGGGCCCAGGCCGCTTCCCCGGGCCTGCCGGCCACCTGGGGCGGGGTCCTGAGCTCGGACGGTGGCGTGGGGGCGAGGGTGGCGTTGCTGGGTCTTAGGGGCCGTGCCAACTCAATGGTGGCTCCCAGTGGCTTCGGGCCAGCTTCTGTCGGGCAGGAGGGCCGGCCCGGTCTGCGTCTGAGCTGCGCCTAGCGCATCGTGGGCGGGCAGGTGGGATGCCCAAGGGCCCGCGGTCCCCGGGCCCGGAAGCCTCCTGGGCCACATCCCCGTGAGCGTCCTGCGGGATCTGGGGCGGGGCGCCAAGCGCCGAAAAGTTTGCTGGCTCCCGCCCGCCCTGGGCTGGGTGGTCGCCAGCACCTCCGCCACCCCCAGGTGCCCGAGACCTCCGTTCCCCTGCCTAGGCGGGCGGCGGGGCCCTGCCGGGACGGGCGGGCCGCTGGGCTGACGGTAACGCCCAAGCGCCTGCTAAGCTGCGCCTCAAGAGGCAGCCCGCGACCCCGCCGGCATCCACTGCCGAAGCAGCCTAGAAGGGCCCGATCTCGCCGCGATCGCGGAAGCTAAGCAGGGTCGGGCCTGGTTAGAACTTGGATGGGAGACCTCTAGGGAAGACCGGGTGCTCTAGGCTTTTTGCCTCCCGCTCCGCCTTCTCCTTTTGGCGCTCGCGGCGTTCGCGGCTATCTCCGCCCCCGCCCGGCACAGCTGCAAGCCCCACCTCCTCAGGTCTCTCCCACCACAGCCAGCGTCTGATGGGGCGCTCCCCGCCTGCCTGAGCGGCCAGGCGGCCAGAAGGCGTCCCTGGAAGGCAGAGGCGCGCCAGACGCTCCGGGGGTGGCCTGACGGGAACCAGACGTGGCCGCGGACCCGGGGGCCGTCCGTGCGCCCCTTGAGCCCCTCGACCTGCACCTGGCCGCCCCCACTGCAGCCCAGCCCCGTCGCCGCCACCTGTCTGCCGGGCTGGCTCTCCACAGCTCCATACGGAAAAAGCCGCCCCTCCGCCGTTTCGCCATGGCCCGAGGCGGGAGCGGGATCGAGGGCCCAGGCCGCTTCCCCGGGCCTGCCGGCCACCTGGGGCGGGGTCCTGAGCTCGGACGGTGGCGTGGGGGCGAGGGTGGCGTTGCTGGGTCTTAGGGGCCTTGCCAACTCAATGGTGGCTCCCAGTGGCTTCGGGCCAGCTTCTGTCGGGCAGGAGGGCCGGCCCGGTCTGCGTCTGAGCTGCGCCTAGCGCATCGTGGGCGGGCAGGTGGGATGCCCAAGGGCCCGCGGTCCTCGGGCCCGGAAGCCTCCTGGGCCACATCCCCGTGAGCGTCCTGCGGGATCTGGGGCAGGGCGCCAAGCGCCGAAAAGTTTGCTGGCTCCCGCCCGCCCTGGGCTGGGTGGTCGCCAGCACCTCCGCCACCCCCAGGTGCCCGAGACCTCCGTTCCCCTGCCTAGGCGGGCGGCGGGGCCCTGCCGGGACGGGCGGGCCGCTGGGCTGACGGTAAGGCCCAAGCGCCTGCTAAGCTGCGCCTCAAGAGGCAGCCCGCGACCGCGCCGGCATCCACTGCCGAAGCAGCCTAGAAGGGCCCGATCTCGCCGCGATCGCGGAAGCTAAGCAGGGTCGGGCCTGGTTAGAACTTGGATGGGAGACCTCTAGGGAAGACCGGGTGCTCTAGGCTTTTTGCCTCCCGCTCCGCCTTCTCCTTTTGGCGCTCGCGGCGTTCGCGGCTATCTCCGCCCCCGCCCGGCACAGCTGCAAGCCCCACCTCCTCAGGTCTCTCCCACCACAGCCAGCGTCTGATGGGGCGCTCCCCGCCTGCCTGAGCGGCCAGGCGGCCAGAAGGCGTCCCTGGAAGGCAGAGGCGCGCCAGACGCTCCGGGGGTGGCCTGACGGGAACCAGACGTGGCCGCGGACCCGGGGGCCGTCCGTGCGCCCCTTGAGCCCCTCGACCTGCACCTGGCCGCCCCCACTGCAGCCCAGCCCCGTCGCCGCCACCTGTCTGCCGGGCTGGCTCTCCACAGCTCCATACGGAAAAAGCCGCCCCTCCGCCGTTTCGCCATGGCCCGAGGCGGGAGCGGGATCGAGGGCCCAGGCCGCTTCCTCGGGCCTGCCGGCCACCTGGGGCGGGGTCCTGAGCTCGGACGGTGGCGTGGGGGCGAGGGTGGCGTTGCTGGGTCTTAGGGGCCTTGCCAACTCAATGGTGGCTCCCAGTGGCTTCGGGCCAGCTTCTGTCGGGCAGGAGGGCCGGCCCGGTCTGCGTCTGAGCTGCGCCTAGCGCATCGTGGGCGGGCAGGTGGGATGCCCAAGGGCCCGCGGTCCCCGGGCCCGGAAGCCTCCTGGGCCACATCCCCGTGAGCGTCCTGCGGGATCTGGGGCGGGGCGCCAAGCGCCGAAAAGTTTGCTGGCTCCCGCCCGCCCTGGGCTGGGTGGTCGCCAGCACCTCCGCCACCCCCAGGTGCCCGAGACCTCCGTTCCCCTGCCTAGGCGGGCGGCGGGGCCCTGCCGGGACGGGCGGGCCGCTGGGCTGACGGTAAGGCCCAAGCGCCTGCTAAGCTGCGCCTCAAGAGGCAGCCCGCGACCGCGCCGGCATCCACTGCCGAAGCAGCCTAGAAGGGCCCGATCTCGCCGCGATCGCGGAAGCTAAGCAGGGTCGGGCCTGGTTAGAACTTGGATGGGAGACCTCTAGGGAAGACCGGGTGCTCTAGGCTTTTTGCCTCCCGCTCCGCCTTCTCCTTTTGGCGCTCGCGGCGTTCGCGGCTATCTCCGCCCCCGCCCGGCACAGCTGCAAGCCCCACCTCCTCAGGTCTCTCCCACCACAGCCAGCGTCTGATGGGGCGCTCCCCGCCTGCCTGAGCGGCCAGGCGGCCAGAAGGCGTCCCTGGAAGGCAGAGGCGCGCCAGACGCTCCGGGGGTGGCCTGACGGGAACCAGACGTGGCCGCGGACCCGGGGGCCGTCCGTGCGCCCCTTGAGCCCCTCGACCTGCACCTGGCCGCCCCCACTGCAGCCCAGCCCCGTCGCCGCCACCTGTCTGCCGGGCTGGCTCTCCACAGCTCCATACGGAAAAAGCCGCCCCTCCGCCGTTTCGCCATGGCCCGAGGCGGGAACGGGATCGAGGGCCCAGGCCGCTTCCCCGGGCCTGCCGGCCACCTGGGGCGGGGTCCTGAGCTCGGACGGTGGCGTGGGGGCGAGGGTGGCGTTGCTGGGTCTTAGGGGCCGTGCCAACTCAATGGTGGCTCCCAGTGGCTTCGGGCCAGCTTCTGTCGGGCAGGAGGGCCGGCCCGGTCTGCGTCTGAGCTGCGCCTAGCGCATCGTGGGCGGGCAGGTGGGATGCCCAAGGGCCCGCGGTCCCCGGGCCCGGAAGCCTCCTGGGCCACATCCCCGTGAGCGTCCTGCGGGATCTGGGGCGGGGCGCCAAGCGCCGAAAAGTTTGCTGGCTCCCGCGCGCCCTGGGCTGGGTGGTCGCCAGCACCTCCGCCACCCCCAGGTGCCCGGGACCTCCGTTCCCCTGCCTAGGCGGGCGGCGGGGCCCTGCCGGGACGGGCGGGCCGCTGGGCTGACGGTAAGGCCCAAGCGCCTGCTAAGCTGCGCCTCAAGAGGCAGCCCGCGACCCCGCCGGCATCCACTGCCGAAGCAGCCTAGAAGGGCCCGATCTCGCCGCGATCGCGGAAGCTAAGCAGGGTCGGGCCTGGTTAGAACTTGGATGGGAGACCTCTAGGGAAGACCGGGTGCTCTAGGCTTTTTGCCTCCCGCTCCGCCTTCTCCCTTTGGCGCTCGCGGCGTTCGCGGCTATCTCCGCCCCCGCCCGGCACAGCTGCAAGCCCCACCTCCTCAGGTCTCTCCCACCACAGCCAGCGTCTGATGGGGCGCTCCCCGCCTGCCTGAGCGGCCAGGCGGCCAGAAGGCGTCCCTGGAAGGCAGAGGCGCGCCAGACGCTCCGGGGGTGGCCTGACGGGAACCAGACGTGGCCGCGGACCCGGGGGCCGTCCGTGCGCCCCTTGAGCCCCTCGACCTGCACCTGGCCGCCCCCACTGCAGCCCAGCCCCGTCGCCGCCACCTGTCTGCCGGGCTGGCTCTCCACAGCTCCATACGGAAAAAGCCGCCCCTCCGCCGTTTCGCCATGGCCCGAGGCGGGAGCGGGATCGAGGGCCCAGGCCGCTTCCCCGGGCCTGCCGGCCACCTGGGGCGGGGTCCTGAGCTCGGACGGTGGCGTGGGGGCGAGGGTGGCGTTGCTGGGTCTTAGGGGCCGTGCCAACTCAATGGTGGCTCCCAGTGGCTTCGGGCCAGCTTCTGTCGGGCAGGAGGGCCGGCCCGGTCTGCGTCTGAGCTGCGCCTAGCGCATCGTGGGCGGGCAGGTGGGATGCCCAAGGGCCCGCGGTCCCCGGGCCCGGAAGCCTCCTGGGCCACATCCCCGTGAGCGTCCTGCGGGATCTGGGGCGGGGCGCCAAGCGCCGAAAAGTTTGCTGGCTCCCGCCCGCCCTGGGCTGGGTGGTCGCCAGCACCTCCGCCACCCCCAGGTGCCCGGGACCTCCGTTCCCCTGCCTAGGCGGGCGGCGGGGCCCTGCCGGGACGGGCGGGCCGCTGGGCTGACGGTAAGGCCCAAGCGCCTGCTAAGCTGCGCCTCAAGAGGCAGCCCGCGACCCCGCCGGCATCCACTGCCGAAGCAGCCTAGAAGGGCCCGATCTCGCCGCGATCGCGGAAGCTAAGCAGGGTCGGGCCTGGTTAGAACTTGGATGGGAGACCTCTAGGGAAGACCGGGTGCTCTAGGCTTTTTGCCTCCCGCTCCGCCTTCTCCTTTTGGCGCTCGCGGCGTTCGCGGCTATCTCCGCCCCCGCCCGGCACAGCTGCAAGCCCCACCTCCTCAGGTCTCTCCCACCACAGCCAGCGTCTGATGGGGCGCTCCCCGCCTGCCTGAGCGGCCAGGCGGCCAGAAGGCGTCCCTGGAAGGCAGAGGCGCGCCAGACGCTCCGGGGGTGGCCTGACGGGAACCAGACGTGGCCGCGGACCCGGGGGCCGTCCGTGCGCCCCTTGAGCCCCTCGACCTGCACCTGGCCGCCCCCACTGCAGCCCAGCCCCGTCGCCGCCACCTGTCTGCCGGGCTGGCTCTCCACAGCTCCATACGGAAAAAGCCGCCCCTCCGCCGTTTCGCCATGGCCCGAGGCGGGAGCGGGATCGAGGGCCCAGGCCGCTTCCCCGGGCCTGCCGGCCACCTGGGGCGGGGTCCTGAGCTCGGACGGTGGCGTGGGGGCGAGGGTGGCGTTGCTGGGTCTTAGGGGCCGTGCCAACTCAATGGTGGCTCCCAGTGGCTTCGGGCCAGCTTCTGTCGGGCAGGAGGGCCGGCCCGGTCTGCGTCTGAGCTGCGCCTAGCGCATCGTGGGCGGGCAGGTGGGATGCCCAAGGGCCCGCGGTCCCCGGGCCCGGAAGCCTCCTGGGCCACATCCCCGTGAGCGTCCTGCGGGATCTGGGGCGGGGCGCCAAGCGCCGAAAAGTTTGCTGGCTCCCGCCCGCCCTGGGCTGGGTGGTCGCCAGCACCTCCGCCACCCCCAGGTGCCCGAGACCTCCGTTCCCCTGCCTAGGCGGGCGGCGGGGCCCTGCCGGGACGGGCGGGCCGCTGGGCTGACGGTAAGGCCCAAGCGCCTGCTAAGCTGCGCCTCAAGAGGCAGCCCGCGACCCCGCCGGCATCCACTGCCGAAGCAGCCTAGAAGGGCCCGATCTCGCCGCGATCGCGGAAGCTAAGCAGGGTCGGGCCTGGTTAGAACTTGGATGGGAGACCTCTAGGGAAGACCGGGTGCTCTAGGCTTTTTGCCTCCCGCTCCGCCTTCTCCTTTTGGCGCTCGCGGCGTTCGCGGCTATCTCCGCCCCCGCCCGGCACAGCTGCAAGCCCCACCTCCTCAGGTCTCTCCCACCACAGCCAGCGTCTGATGGGGCGCTCCCCGCCTGCCTGAGCGGCCAGGCGGCCAGAAGGCGTCCCTGGAAGGCAGAGGCGCGCCAGACGCTCCGGGGGTGGCCTGACGGGAACCAGACGTGGCCGCGGACCCGGGGGCCGTCCGTGCGCCCCTTGAGCCCCTCGACCTGCACCTGGCCGCCCCCACTGCAGCCCAGCCCCGTCGCCGCCACCTGTCTGCCGGGCTGGCTCTCCACAGCTCCATACGGAAAAAGCCGCCCCTCCGCCGTTTCGCCATGGCCCGAGGCGGGAGCGGGATCGAGGGCCCAGGCCGCTTCCCCGGGCCTGCCGGCCACCTGGGGCGGGGTCCTGAGCTCGGACGTTGGCGTGGGGGCGAGGGTGGCGTTGCTGGGTCTTAGGGGCCGTGCCAACTCAATGGTGGCTCCCAGTGGCTTCGGGCCAGCTTCTGTCGGGCAGGAGGGCCGGCCCGGTCTGCGTCTGAGCTGCGCCTAGCGCATCGTGGGCGGGCAGGTGGGATGCCCAAGGGCCCGCGGTCCCCGGGCCCGGAAGCCTCCTGGGCCACATCCCCGTGAGCGTCCTGCGGGATCTGGGGCGGGGCGCCAAGCGCCGAAAAGTTTGCTGGCTCCCGCCCGCCCTGGGCTGGGTGGTCGCCAGCACCTCCGCCACCCCCAGGTGCCCGAGACCTCCGTTCCCCTGCCTAGGCGGGCGGCGGGGCCCTGCCGGGACGGGCGGGCTGCTGGGCTGACGGTAAGGCCCAAGCGCCTGCTAAGCTGCGCCTCAAGAGGCAGCCCGCGACCCCGCCGGCATCCACTGCCGAAGCAGCCTAGAAGGGCCCGATCTCGCCGCGATCGCGGAAGCTAAGCAGGGTCGGGCCTGGTTAGAACTTGGATGGGAGACCTCTAGGGAAGACCGGGTGCTCTAGGCTTTTTGCCTCCCGCTCCGCCTTCTCCTTTTGGCGCTCGCGGCGTTCACGGCTATCTCCGCCCCCGCCCGGCACAGCTGCAAGCCCCACCTCCTCAGGTCTCTCCCACCACAGCCAGCGTCTGATGGGGCGCTCCCCGCCTGCCTGAGCGGCCAGGCGGCCAGAAGGCGTCCCTGGAAGGCAGAGGCGCGCCAGACGCTCCGGGGGTGGCCTGACGGGAACCAGACGTGGCCGCGGACCCGGGGGCCGTCCGTGCGCCCCTTGAGCCCCTCGACCTGCACCTGGCCGCCCCCACTGCAGCCCAGCCCCGTCGCCGCCACCTGTCTGCCGGGCTGGCTCTCCACAGCTCCATACGGAAAAAGCCGCCCCTCCGCCGTTTCGCCATGGCCCGAGGCGGGAGCGGGATCGAGGGCCCAGGCCGCTTCCCCGGGCCTGCCGGCCACCTGGGGCGGGGTCCTGAGCTCGGACGGTGGCGTGGGGGCGAGGGTGGCGTTGCTGGGTCTTAGGGGCCGTGCCAACTCAATGGTGGCTCCCAGTGGCTTCGGGCCAGCTTCTGTCGGGCAGGAGGGCCGGCCCGGTCTGCGTCTGAGCTGCGCCTAGCGCATCGTGGGCGGGCAGGTGGGATGCCCAAGGGCCCGCGGTCCCCGGGCCCGGAAGCCTCCTGGGCCACATCCCCGTGAGCGTCCTGCGGGATCTGGGGCGGGGCGCCAAGCGCCGAAAAGTTTGCTGGCTCCCGCCCGCCCTGGGCTGGGTGGTCGCCAGCACCTCCGCCACCCCCAGGTGCCCGGGACCTCCGTTCCCCTGCCTAGGCGGGCGGCGGGGCCCTGCCGGGACGGGCGGGCCGCTGGGCTGACGGTAAGGCCCAAGCGCCTGCTAAGCTGCGCCTCAAGAGGCAGCCCGCGACCCCGCCGGCATCCACTGCCGAAGCAGCCTAGAAGGGCCCGATCTCGCCGCGATCGCGGAAGCTAAGCAGGGTCGGGCCTGGTTAGAACTTGGATGGGAGACCTCTAGGGAAGACCGGGTGCTCTAGGCTTTTTGCCTCCCGCTCCGCCTTCTCCTTTTGGCGCTCGCGGCGTTCGCGGCTATCTCCGCCCCCGCCCGGCACAGCTGCAAGCCCCACCTCCTCAGGTCTCTCCCACCACAGCCAGCGTCTGATGGGGCGCTCCCCGCCTGCCTGAGCGGCCAGGCGGCCAGAAGGCGTCCCTGGAAGGCAGAGGCGCGCCAGACGCTCCGGGGGTGGCCTGACGGGAACCAGACGTGGCCGCGGACCCGGGGGCCGTCCGTGCGCCCCTTGAGCCCCTCGACCTGCACCTGGCCGCCCCCACTGCAGCCCAGCCCCGTCGCCGCCACCTGTCTGCCGGGCTGGCTCTCCACAGCTCCATACGGAAAAAGCCGCCCCTCCGCCGTTTCGCCATGGCCCGAGGCGGGAGCGGGATCGAGGGCCCAGGCCGCTTCCCCGGGCCTGCCGGCCACCTGGGGCGGGGTCCTGAGCTCGGACGGTGGCGTGGGGGCGAGGGTGGCGTTGCTGGGTCTTAGGGGCCGTGCCAACTCAATGGTGGCTCCCAGTGGCTTCGGGCCAGCTTCTGTCGGGCAGGAGGGCCGGCCCGGTCTGCGTCTGAGCTGCGCCTAGCGCATCGTGGGCGGGCAGGTGGGATGCCCAAGGGCCCGCGGTCCCCGGGCCCGGAAGCCTCCTGGGCCACATCCCCGTGAGCGTCCTGCGGGATCTGGGGCGGGGCGCCAAGCGCCGAAAAGTTTGCTGGCTCCCGCCCGCCCTGGGCTGGGTGGTCGCCAGCACCTCCGCCACCCCCAGGTGCCCGAGACCTCCGTTCCCCTGCCTAGGCGGGCGGCGGGGCCCTGCCGGGACGGGCGGGCCGCTGGGCTGACGGTAAGGCCCAAGCGCCTGCTAAGCTGCGCCTCAAGAGGCAGCCCGCGACCCCGCCGGCATCCACTGCCGAAGCAGCCTAGAAGGGCCCGATCTCGCCGCGATCGCGGAAGCTAAGCAGGGTCGGGCCTGGTTAGAACTTGGATGGGAGACCTCTAGGGAAGACCGGGTGCTCTAGGCTTTTTGCCTCCCGCTCCGCCTTCTCCTTTTGGCGCTCGCGGCGTTCGCGGCTATCTCCGCCCCCGCCCGGCACAGCTGCAAGCCCCACCTCCTCAGGTCTCTCCCACCACAGCCAGCGTCTGATGGGGCGCTCCCCGCCTGCCTGAGCGGCCAGGCGGCCAGAAGGCGTCCCTGGAAGGCAGAGGCGCGCCAGACGCTCCGGGGGTGGCCTGACGGGAACCAGACGTGGCCGCGGACCCGGGGGCCGTCCGTGCGCCCCTTGAGCCCCTCGACCTGCACCTGGCCGCCCCCACTGCAGCCCAGCCCCGTCGCCGCCACCTGTCTGCCGGGCTGGCTCTCCACAGCTCCATACGGAAAAAGCCGCCCCTCCGCCGTTTCGCCATGGCCCGAGGCGGGAGCGGGATCGAGGGCCCAGGCCGCTTCCCCGGGCCTGCCGGCCACCTGGGGCGGGGTCCTGAGCTCGGACGGTGGCGTGGGGGCGAGGGTGGCGTTGCTGGGTCTTAGGGGCCGTGCCAACTCAATGGTGGCTCCCAGTGGCTTCGGGCCAGCTTCTGTCGGGCAGGAGGGCCGGCCCGGTCTGCGTCTGAGCTGCGCCTAGCGCATCGTGGGCGGGCAGGTGGGATGCCCAAGGGCCCGCGGTCCCCGGGCCCGGAAGCCTCCTGGGCCACATCCCCGTGAGCGTCCTGCGGGATCTGGGGCGGGGCGCCAAGCGCCGAAAAGTTTGCTGGCTCCCGCCCGCCCTGGGCTGGGTGGTCGCCAGCACCTCCGCCACCCCCAGGTGCCCGAGACCTCCGTTCCCCTGCCTAGGCGGGCGGCGGGGCCCTGCCGGGACGGGCGGGCCGCTGGGCTGACGGTAAGGCCCAAGCGCCTGCTAAGCTGCGCCTCAAGAGGCAGCCCGCGACCCCGCCGGCATCCACTGCCGAAGCAGCCTAGAAGGGCCCGATCTCGCCGCGATCGCGGAAGCTAAGCAGGGTCGGGCCTGGTTAGAACTTGGATGGGAGACCTCTAGGGAAGACCGGGTGCTCTAGGCTTTTTGCCTCCCGCTCCGCCTTCTCCTTTTGGCGCTCGCGGCGTTCGCGGCTATCTCCGCCCCCGCCCGGCACAGCTGCAAGCCCCACCTCCTCAGGTCTCTCCCACCACAGCCAGCGTCTGATGGGGCGCTCCCCGCCTGCCTGAGCGGCCAGGCGGCCAGAAGGCGTCCCTGGAAGGCAGAGGCGCGCCAGACGCTCCGGGGGTGGCCTGACGGGAACCAGACGTGGCCGCGGACCCGGGGGCCGTCCGTGCGCCCCTTGAGCCCCTCGACCTGCACCTGGCCGCCCCCACTGCAGCCCAGCCCCGTCGCCGCCACCTGTCTGCCGGGCTGGCTCTCCACAGCTCCATACGGAAAAAGCCGCCCCTCCGCCGTTTCGCCATGGCCCGAGGCGGGAGCGGGATCGAGGGCCCAGGCCGCTTCCCCGGGCCTGCCGGCCACCTGGGGCGGGGTCCTGAGCTCGGACGGTGGCGTGGGGGCGAGGGTGGCGTTGCTGGGTCTTAGGGGCCGTGCCAACTCAATGGTGGCTCCCAGTGGCTTCGGGCCAGCTTCTGTCGGGCAGGAGGGCCGGCCCGGTCTGCGTCTGAGCTGCGCCTAGCGCATCGTGGGCGGGCAGGTGGGATGCCCAAGGGCCCGCGGTCCCCGGGCCCGGAAGCCTCCTGGGCCACATCCCCGTGAGCGTCCTGCGGGATCTGGGGCGGGGCGCCAAGCGCCGAAAAGTTTGCTGGCTCCCGCCCGCCCTGGGCTGGGTGGTCGCCAGCACCTCCGCCACCCCCAGGTGCCCGAGACCTCCGTTCCCCTGCCTAGGCGGGCGGCGGGGCCCTGCCGGGACGGGCGGGCCGCTGGGCTGACGGTAAGGCCCAAGCGCCTGCTAAGCTGCGCCTCAAGAGGCAGCCCGCGACCCCGCCGGCATCCACTGCCGAAGCAGCCTAGAAGGGCCCGATCTCGCCGCGATCGCGGAAGCTAAGCAGGGTCGGGCCTGGTTAGAACTTGGATGGGAGACCTCTAGGGAAGACCGGGTGCTCTAGGCTTTTTGCCTCCCGCTCCGCCTTCTCCTTTTGGCGCTCGCGGCGTTCGCGGCTATCTCCGCCCCCGCCCGGCACAGCTGCAAGCCCCACCTCCTCAGGTCTCTCCCACCACAGCCAGCGTCTGATGGGGCGCTCCCCGCCTGCCTGAGCGGCCAGGCGGCCAGAAGGCGTCCCTGGAAGGCAGAGGCGCGCCAGACGCTCCGGGGGTGGCCTGACGGGAACCAGACGTGGCCGCGGACCCGGGGGCCGTCCGTGCGCCCCTTGAGCCCCTCGACCTGCACCTGGCCGCCCCCACTGCAGCCCAGCCCCGTCGCCGCCACCTGTCTGCCGGGCTGGCTCTCCACAGCTCCATACGGAAAAAGCCGCCCCTCCGCCGTTTCGCCATGGCCCGAGGCGGGAGCGGGATCGAGGGCCCAGGCCGCTTCCCCGGGCCTGCCGGCCACCTGGGGCGGGGTCCTGAGCTCGGACGGTGGCGTGGGGGCGAGGGTGGCGTTGCTGGGTCTTAGGGGCCGTGCCAACTCAATGGTGGCTCCCAGTGGCTTCGGGCCAGCTTCTGTCGGGCAGGAGGGCCGGCCCGGTCTGCGTCTGAGCTGCGCCTAGCGCATCGTGGGCGGGCAGGTGGGATGCCCAAGGGCCCGCGGTCCCCGGGCCCGGAAGCCTCCTGGGCCACATCCCCGTGAGCGTCCTGCGGGATCTGGGGCGGGGCGCCAAGCGCCGAAAAGTTTGCTGGCTCCCGCCCGCCCTGGGCTGGGTGGTCGCCAGCACCTCCGCCACCCCCAGGTGCCCGAGACCTCCGTTCCCCTGCCTAGGCGGGCGGCGGGGCCCTGCCGGGACGGGCGGGCCGCTGGGCTGACGGTAAGGCCCAAGCGCCTGCTAAGCTGCGCCTCAAGAGGCAGCCCGCGACCCCGCCGGCATCCACTGCCGAAGCAGCCTAGAAGGGCCCGATCTCGCCGCGATCGCGGAAGCTAAGCAGGGTCGGGCCTGGTTAGAACTTGGATGGGAGACCTCTAGGGAAGACCGGGTGCTCTAGGCTTTTTGCCTCCCGCTCCGCCTTCTCCTTTTGGCGCTCGCGGCGTTCGCGGCTATCTCCGCCCCCGCCCGGCACAGCTGCAAGCCCCACCTCCTCAGGTCTCTCCCACCACAGCCAGCGTCTGATGGGGCGCTCCCCGCCTGCCTGAGCGGCCAGGCGGCCAGAAGGCGTCCCTGGAAGGCAGAGGCGCGCCAGACGCTCCGGGGGTGGCCTGACGGGAACCAGACGTGGCCGCGGACCCGGGGGCCGTCCGTGCGCCCCTTGAGCCCCTCGACCTGCACCTGGCCGCCCCCACTGCAGCCCAGCCCCGTCGCCGCCACCTGTCTGCCGGGCTGGCTCTCCACAGCTCCATACGGAAAAAGCCGCCCCTCCGCCGTTTCGCCATGGCCCGAGGCGGGAGCGGGATCGAGGGCCCAGGCCGCTTCCCCGGGCCTGCCGGCCACCTGGGGCGGGGTCCTGAGCTCGGACGGTGGCGTGGGGGCGAGGGTGGCGTTGCTGGGTCTTAGGGGCCGTGCCAACTCAATGGTGGCTCCCAGTGGCTTCGGGCCAGCTTCTGTCGGGCAGGAGGGCCGGCCCGGTCTGCGTCTGAGCTGCGCCTAGCGCATCGTGGGCGGGCAGGTGGGATGCCCAAGGGCCCGCGGTCCCCGGGCCCGGAAGCCTCCTGGGCCACATCCCCGTGAGCGTCCTGCGGGATCTGGGGCGGGGCGCCAAGCGCCGAAAAGTTTGCTGGCTCCCGCCCGCCCTGGGCTGGGTGGTCGCCAGCACCTCCGCCACCCCCAGGTGCCCGAGACCTCCGTTCCCCTGCCTAGGCGGGCGGCGGGGCCCTGCCGGGACGGGCGGGCCGCTGGGCTGACGGTAAGGCCCAAGCGCCTGCTAAGCTGCGCCTCAAGAGGCAGCCCGCGACCCCGCCGGCATCCACTGCCGAAGCAGCCTAGAAGGGCCCGATCTCGCCGCGATCGCGGAAGCTAAGCAGGGTCGGGCCTGGTTAGAACTTGGATGGGAGACCTCTAGGGAAGACCGGGTGCTCTAGGCTTTTTGCCTCCCGCTCCGCCTTCTCCTTTTGGCGCTCGCGGCGTTCGCGGCTATCTCCGCCCCCGCCCGGCACAGCTGCAAGCCCCACCTCCTCAGGTCTCTCCCACCACAGCCAGCGTCTGATGGGGCGCTCCCCGCCTGCCTGAGCGGCCAGGCGGCCAGAAGGCGTCCCTGGAAGGCAGAGGCGCGCCAGACGCTCCGGGGGTGGCCTGACGGGAACCAGACGTGGCCGCGGACCCGGGGGCCGTCCGTGCGCCCCTTGAGCCCCTCGACCTGCACCTGGCCGCCCCCACTGCAGCCCAGCCCCGTCGCCGCCACCTGTCTGCCGGGCTGGCTCTCCACAGCTCCATACGGAAAAAGCCGCCCCTCCGCCGTTTCGCCATGGCCCGAGGCGGGAGCGGGATCGAGGGCCCAGGCCGCTTCCCCGGGCCTGCCGGCCACCTGGGGCGGGGTCCTGAGCTCGGACGGTGGCGTGGGGGCGAGGGTGGCGTTGCTGGGTCTTAGGGGCCGTGCCAACTCAATGGTGGCTCCCAGTGGCTTCGGGCCAGCTTCTGTCGGGCAGGAGGGCCGGCCCGGTCTGCGTCTGAGCTGCGCCTAGCGCATCGTGGGCGGGCAGGTGGGATGCCCAAGGGCCCGCGGTCCCCGGGCCCGGAAGCCTCCTGGGCCACATCCCCGTGAGCGTCCTGCGGGATCTGGGGCGGGGCGCCAAGCGCCGAAAAGTTTGCTGGCTCCCGCCCGCCCTGGGCTGGGTGGTCGCCAGCACCTCCGCCACCCCCAGGTGCCCGAGACCTCCGTTCCCCTGCCTAGGCGGGCGGCGGGGCCCTGCCGGGACGGGCGGGCCGCTGGGCTGACGGTAAGGCCCAAGCGCCTGCTAAGCTGCGCCTCAAGAGGCAGCCCGCGACCCCGCCGGCATCCACTGCCGAAGCAGCCTAGAAGGGCCCGATCTCGCCGCGATCGCGGAAGCTAAGCAGGGTCGGGCCTGGTTAGAACTTGGATGGGAGACCTCTAGGGAAGACCGGGTGCTCTAGGCTTTTTGCCTCCCGCTCCGCCTTCTCCTTTTGGCGCTCGCGGCGTTCGCGGCTATCTCCGCCCCCGCCCGGCACAGCTGCAAGCCCCACCTCCTCAGGTCTCTCCCACCACAGCCAGCGTCTGATGGGGCGCTCCCCGCCTGCCTGAGCGGCCAGGCGGCCAGAAGGCGTCCCTGGAAGGCAGAGGCGCGCCAGACGCTCCGGGGGTGGCCTGACGGGAACCAGACGTGGCCGCGGACCCGGGGGCCGTCCGTGCGCCCCTTGAGCCCCTCGACCTGCACCTGGCCGCCCCCACTGCAGCCCAGCCCCGTCGCCGCCACCTGTCTGCCGGGCTGGCTCTCCACAGCTCCATACGGAAAAAGCCGCCCCTCCGCCGTTTCGCCATGGCCCGAGGCGGGAGCGGGATCGAGGGCCCAGGCCGCTTCCCCGGGCCTGCCGGCCACCTGGGGCGGGGTCCTGAGCTCGGACGGTGGCGTGGGGGCGAGGGTGGCGTTGCTGGGTCTTAGGGGCCGTGCCAACTCAATGGTGGCTCCCAGTGGCTTCGGGCCAGCTTCTGTCGGGCAGGAGGGCCGGCCCGGTCTGCGTCTGAGCTGCGCCTAGCGCATCGTGGGCGGGCAGGTGGGATGCCCAAGGGCCCGCGGTCCCCGGGCCCGGAAGCCTCCTGGGCCACATCCCCGTGAGCGTCCTGCGGGATCTGGGGCGGGGCGCCAAGCGCCGAAAAGTTTGCTGGCTCCCGCCCGCCCTGGGCTGGGTGGTCGCCAGCACCTCCGCCACCCCCAGGTGCCCGAGACCTCCGTTCCCCTGCCTAGGCGGGCGGCGGGGCCCTGCCGGGACGGGCGGGCCGCTGGGCTGACGGTAACGCCCAAGCGCCTGCTAAGCTGCGCCTCAAGAGGCAGCCCGCGACCCCGCCGGCATCCACTGCCGAAGCAGCCTAGAAGGGCCCGATCTCGCCGCGATCGCGGAAGCTAAGCAGGGTCGGGCCTGGTTAGAACTTGGATGGGAGACCTCTAGGGAAGACCGGGTGCTCTAGGCTTTTTGCCTCCCGCTCCGCCTTCTCCTTTTGGCGCTCGCGGCGTTCGCGGCTATCTCCGCCCCCGCCCGGCACAGCTGCAAGCCCCACCTCCTCAGGTCTCTCCCACCACAGCCAGCGTCTGATGGGGCGCTCCCCGCCTGCCTGAGCGGCCAGGCGGCCAGAAGGCGTCCCTGGAAGGCAGAGGCGCGCCAGACGCTCCGGGGGTGGCCTGACGGGAACCAGACGTGGCCGCGGACCCGGGGGCCGTCCGTGCGCCCCTTGAGCCCCTCGACCTGCACCTGGCCGCCCCCACTGCAGCCCAGCCCCGTCGCCGCCACCTGTCTGCCGGGCTGGCTCTCCACAGCTCCATACGGAAAAAGCCGCCCCTCCGCCGTTTCGCCATGGCCCGAGGCGGGAGCGGGATCGAGGGCCCAGGCCGCTTCCCCGGGCCTGCCGGCCACCTGGGGCGGGGTCCTGAGCTCGGACGGTGGCGTGGGGGCGAGGGTGGCGTTGCTGGGTCTTAGGGGCCGTGCCAACTCAATGGTGGCTCCCAGTGGCTTCGGGCCAGCTTCTGTCGGGCAGGAGGGCCGGCCCGGTCTGCGTCTGAGCTGCGCCTAGCGCATCGTGGGCGGGCAGGTGGGATGCCCAAGGGCCCGCGGTCCCCGGGCCCGGAAGCCTCCTGGGCCACATCCCCGTGAGCGTCCTGCGGGATCTGGGGCGGGGCGCCAAGCGCCGAAAAGTTTGCTGGCTCCCGCCCGCCCTGGGCTGGGTGGTCGCCAGCACCTCCGCCACCCCCAGGTGCCCGAGACCTCCGTTCCCCTGCCTAGGCGGGCGGCGGGGCCCTGCCGGGACGGGCGGGCCGCTGGGCTGACGGTAAGGCCCAAGCGCCTGCTAAGCTGCGCCTCAAGAGGCAGCCCGCGACCCCGCCGGCATCCACTGCCGAAGCAGCCTAGAAGGGCCCGATCTCGCCGCGATCGCGGAAGCTAAGCAGGGTCGGGCCTGGTTAGAACTTGGATGGGAGACCTCTAGGGAAGACCGGGTGCTCTAGGCTTTTTGCCTCCCGCTCCGCCTTCTCCTTTTGGCGCTCGCGGCGTTGGCGGCTATCTCCGCCCCCGCCCGGCACAGCTGCAAGCCCCACCTCCTCAGGTCTCTCCCACCACAGCCAGCGTCTGATGGGGCGCTCCCCGCCTGCCTGAGCGGCCAGGCGGCCAGAAGGCGTCCCTGGAAGGCAGAGGCGCGCCAGACGCTCCGGGGGTGGCCTGACGGGAACCAGACGTGGCCGCGGACCCGGGGGCCGTCCGTGCGCCCCTTGAGCCCCTCGACCTGCACCTGGCCGCCCCCACTGCAGCCCAGCCCCGTCGCCGCCACCTGTCTGCCGGGCTGGCTCTCCACAGCTCCATACGGAAAAAGCCGCCCCTCCGCCGTTTCGCCATGGCCCGAGGCGGGAGCGGGATCGAGGGCCCAGGCCGCTTCCCCGGGCCTGCCGGCCACCTGGGGCGGGGTCCTGAGCTCGGACGGTGGCGTGGGGGCGAGGGTGGCGTTGCTGGGTCTTAGGGGCCGTGCCAACTCAATGGTGGCTCCCAGTGGCTTCGGGCCAGCTTCTGTCGGGCAGGAGGGCCGGCCCGGTCTGCGTCTGAGCTGCGCCTAGCGCATCGTGGGCGGGCAGGTGGGATGCCCAAGGGCCCGCGGTCCCCGGGCCCGGAAGCCTCCTGGGCCACATCCCCGTGAGCGTCCTGCGGGATCTGGGGCGGGGCGCCAAGCGCCGAAAAGTTTGCTGGCTCCCGCCCGCCCTGGGCTGGGTGGTCGCCAGCACCTCCGCCACCCCCAGGTGCCCGAGACCTCCGTTCCCCTGCCTAGGCGGGCGGCGGGGCCCTGCCGGGACGGGCGGGCCGCTGGGCTGACGGTAAGGCCCAAGCGCCTGCTAAGCTGCGCCTCAAGAGGCAGCCCGCGACCCCGCCGGCATCCACTGCCGAAGCAGCCTAGAAGGGCCCGATCTCGCCGCGATCGCGGAAGCTAAGCAGGGTCGGGCCTGGTTAGAACTTGGATGGGAGACCTCTAGGGAAGACCGGGTGCTCTAGGCTTTTTGCCTCCCGCTCCGCCTTCTCCTTTTGGCGCTCGCGGCGTTCGCGGCTATCTCCGCCCCCGCCCGGCACAGCTGCAAGCCCCACCTCCTCAGGTCTCTCCCACCACAGCCAGCGTCTGATGGGGCGCTCCCCGCCTGCCTGAGCGGCCAGGCGGCCAGAAGGCGTCCCTGGAAGGCAGAGGCGCGCCAGACGCTCCGGGGGTGGCCTGACGGGAACCAGACGTGGCCGCGGACCCGGGGGCCGTCCGTGCGCCCCTTGAGCCCCTCGACCTGCACCTGGCCGCCCCCACTGCAGCCCAGCCCCGTCGCCGCCACCTGTCTGCCGGGCTGGCTCTCCACAGCTCCATACGGAAAAAGCCGCCCCTCCGCCGTTTCGCCATGGCCCGAGGCGGGAGCGGGATCGAGGGCCCAGGCCGCTTCCCCGGGCCTGCCGGCCACCTGGGGCGGGGTCCTGAGCTCGGACGGTGGCGTGGGGGCGAGGGTGGCGTTGCTGGGTCTTAGGGGCCGTGCCAACTCAATGGTGGCTCCCAGTGGCTTCGGGCCAGCTTCTGTCGGGCAGGAGGGCCGGCCCGGTCTGCGTCTGAGCTGCGCCTAGCGCATCGTGGGCGGGCAGGTGGGATGCCCAAGGGCCCGCGGTCCCCGGGCCCGGAAGCCTCCTGGGCCACATCCCCGTGAGCGTCCTGCGGGATCTGGGGCGGGGCGCCAAGCGCCGAAAAGTTTGCTGGCTCCCGCCCGCCCTGGGCTGGGTGGTCGCCAGCACCTCCGCCACCCCCAGGTGCCCGAGACCTCCGTTCCCCTGCCTAGGCGGGCGGCGGGGCCCTGCCGGGACGGGCGGGCCGCTGGGCTGACGGTAAGGCCCAAGCGCCTGCTAAGCTGCGCCTCAAGAGGCAGCCCGCGACCCCGCCGGCATCCACTGCCGAAGCAGCCTAGAAGGGCCCGATCTCGCCGCGATCGCGGAAGCTAAGCAGGGTCGGGCCTGGTTAGAACTTGGATGGGAGACCTCTAGGGAAGACCGGGTGCTCTAGGCTTTTTGCCTCCCGCTCCGCCTTCTCCTTTTGGCGCTCGCGGCGTTGGCGGCTATCTCCGCCCCCGCCCGGCACAGCTGCAAGCCCCACCTCCTCAGGTCTCTCCCACCACAGCCAGCGTCTGATGGGGCGCTCCCCGCCTGCCTGAGCGGCCAGGCGGCCAGAAGGCGTCCCTGGAAGGCAGAGGCGCGCCAGACGCTCCGGGGGTGGCCTGACGGGAACCAGACGTGGCCGCGGACCCGGGGGCCGTCCGTGCGCCCCTTGAGCCCCTCGACCTGCACCTGGCCGCCCCCACTGCAGCCCAGCCCCGTCGCCGCCACCTGTCTGCCGGGCTGGCTCTCCACAGCTCCATACGGAAAAAGCCGCCCCTCCGCCGTTTCGCCATGGCCCGAGGCGGGAGCGGGATCGAGGGCCCAGGCCGCTTCCCCGGGCCTGCCGGCCACCTGGGGCGGGGTCCTGAGCTCGGACGGTGGCGTGGGGGCGAGGGTGGCGTTGCTGGGTCTTAGGGGCCGTGCCAACTCAATGGTGGCTCCCAGTGGCTTCGGGCCAGCTTCTGTCGGGCAGGAGGGCCGGCCCGGTCTGCGTCTGAGCTGCGCCTAGCGCATCGTGGGCGGGCAGGTGGGATGCCCAAGGGCCCGCGGTCCCCGGGCCCGGAAGCCTCCTGGGCCACATCCCCGTGAGCGTCCTGCGGGATCTGGGGCGGGGCGCCAAGCGCCGAAAAGTTTGCTGGCTCCCGCCCGCCCTGGGCTGGGTGGTCGCCAGCACCTCCGCCACCCCCAGGTGCCCGAGACCTCCGTTCCCCTGCCTAGGCGGGCGGCGGGGCCCTGCCGGGACGGGCGGGCCGCTGGGCTGACGGTAAGGCCCAAGCGCCTGCTAAGCTGCGCCTCAAGAGGCAGCCCGCGACCCCGCCGGCATCCACTGCCGAAGCAGCCTAGAAGGGCCCGATCTCGCCGCGATCGCGGAAGCTAAGCAGGGTCGGGCCTGGTTAGAACTTGGATGGGAGACCTCTAGGGAAGACCGGGTGCTCTAGGCTTTTTGCCTCCCGCTCCGCCTTCTCCTTTTGGCGCTCGCGGCGTTCGCGGCTATCTCCGCCCCCGCCCGGCACAGCTGCAAGCCCCACCTCCTCAGGTCTCTCCCACCACAGCCAGCGTCTGATGGGGCGCTCCCCGCCTGCCTGAGCGGCCAGGCGGCCAGAAGGCGTCCCTGGAAGGCAGAGGCGCGCCAGACGCTCCGGGGGTGGCCTGACGGGAACCAGACGTGGCCGCGGACCCGGGGGCCGTCCGTGCGCCCCTTGAGCCCCTCGACCTGCACCTGGCCGCCCCCACTGCAGCCCAGCCCCGTCGCCGCCACCTGTCTGCCGGGCTGGCTCTCCACAGCTCCATACGGAAAAAGCCGCCCCTCCGCCGTTTCGCCATGGCCCGAGGCGGGAGCGGGATCGAGGGCCCAGGCCGCTTCCCCGGGCCTGCCGGCCACCTGGGGCGGGGTCCTGAGCTCGGACGGTGGCGTGGGGGCGAGGGTGGCGTTGCTGGGTCTTAGGGGCCGTGCCAACTCAATGGTGGCTCCCAGTGGCTTCGGGCCAGCTTCTGTCGGGCAGGAGGGCCGGCCCGGTCTGCGTCTGAGCTGCGCCTAGCGCATCGTGGGCGGGCAGGTGGGATGCCCAAGGGCCCGCGGTCCCCGGGCCCGGAAGCCTCCTGGGCCACATCCCCGTGAGCGTCCTGCGGGATCTGGGGCGGGGCGCCAAGCGCCGAAAAGTTTGCTGGCTCCCGCCCGCCCTGGGCTGGGTGGTCGCCAGCACCTCCGCCACCCCCAGGTGCCCGAGACCTCCGTTCCCCTGCCTAGGCGGGCGGCGGGGCCCTGCCGGGACGGGCGGGCCGCTGGGCTGACGGTAAGGCCCAAGCGCCTGCTAAGCTGCGCCTCAAGAGGCAGCCCGCGACCCCGCCGGCATCCACTGCCGAAGCAGCCTAGAAGGGCCCGATCTCGCCGCGATCGCGGAAGCTAAGCAGGGTCGGGCCTGGTTAGAACTTGGATGGGAGACCTCTAGGGAAGACCGGGTGCTCTAGGCTTTTTGCCTCCCGCTCCGCCTTCTCCTTTTGGCGCTCGCGGCGTTCGCGGCTATCTCCGCCCCCGCCCGGCACAGCTGCAAGCCCCACCTCCTCAGGTCTCTCCCACCACAGCCAGCGTCTGATGGGGCGCTCCCCGCCTGCCTGAGCGGCCAGGCGGCCAGAAGGCGTCCCTGGAAGGCAGAGGCGCGCCAGACGCTCCGGGGGTGGCCTGACGGGAACCAGACGTGGCCGCGGACCCGGGGGCCGTCCGTGCGCCCCTTGAGCCCCTCGACCTGCACCTGGCCGCCCCCACTGCAGCCCAGCCCCGTCGCCGCCACCTGTCTGCCGGGCTGGCTCTCCACAGCTCCATACGGAAAAAGCCGCCCCTCCGCCGTTTCGCCATGGCCCGAGGCGGGAGCGGGATCGAGGGCCCAGGCCGCTTCCCCGGGCCTGCCGGCCACCTGGGGCGGGGTCCTGAGCTCGGACGGTGGCGTGGGGGCGAGGGTGGCGTTGCTGGGTCTTAGGGGCCGTGCCAACTCAATGGTGGCTCCCAGTGGCTTCGGGCCAGCTTCTGTCGGGCAGGAGGGCCGGCCCGGTCTGCGTCTGAGCTGCGCCTAGCGCATCGTGGGCGGGCAGGTGGGATGCCCAAGGGCCCGCGGTCCCCGGGCCCGGAAGCCTCCTGGGCCACATCCCCGTGAGCGTCCTGCGGGATCTGGGGCGGGGCGCCAAGCGCCGAAAAGTTTGCTGGCTCCCGCCCGCCCTGGGCTGGGTGGTCGCCAGCACCTCCGCCACCCCCAGGTGCCCGAGACCTCCGTTCCCCTGCCTAGGCGGGCGGCGGGGCCCTGCCGGGACGGGCGGGCCGCTGGGCTGACGGTAAGGCCCAAGCGCCTGCTAAGCTGCGCCTCAAGAGGCAGCCCGCGACCCCGCCGGCATCCACTGCCGAAGCAGCCTAGAAGGGCCCGATCTCGCCGCGATCGCGGAAGCTAAGCAGGGTCGGGCCTGGTTAGAACTTGGATGGGAGACCTCTAGGGAAGACCGGGTGCTCTAGGCTTTTTGCCTCCCGCTCCGCCTTCTCCTTTTGGCGCTCGCGGCGTTCGCGGCTATCTCCGCCCCCGCCCGGCACAGCTGCAAGCCCCACCTCCTCAGGTCTCTCCCACCACAGCCAGCGTCTGATGGGGCGCTCCCCGCCTGCCTGAGCGGCCAGGCGGCCAGAAGGCGTCCCTGGAAGGCAGAGGCGCGCCAGACGCTCCGGGGGTGGCCTGACGGGAACCAGACGTGGCCGCGGACCCGGGGGCCGTCCGTGCGCCCCTTGAGCCCCTCGACCTGCACCTGGCCGCCCCCACTGCAGCCCAGCCCCGTCGCCGCCACCTGTCTGCCGGGCTGGCTCTCCACAGCTCCATACGGAAAAAGCCGCCCCTCCGCCGTTTCGCCATGGCCCGAGGCGGGAGCGGGATCGAGGGCCCAGGCCGCTTCCCCGGGCCTGCCGGCCACCTGGGGCGGGGTCCTGAGCTCGGACGGTGGCGTGGGGGCGAGGGTGGCGTTGCTGGGTCTTAGGGGCCGTGCCAACTCAATGGTGGCTCCCAGTGGCTTCGGGCCAGCTTCTGTCGGGCAGGAGGGCCGGCCCGGTCTGCGTCTGAGCTGCGCCTAGCGCATCGTGGGCGGGCAGGTGGGATGCCCAAGGGCCCGCGGTCCCCGGGCCCGGAAGCCTCCTGGGCCACATCCCCGTGAGCGTCCTGCGGGATCTGGGGCGGGGCGCCAAGCGCCGAAAAGTTTGCTGGCTCCCGCCCGCCCTGGGCTGGGTGGTCGCCAGCACCTCCGCCACCCCCAGGTGCCCGAGACCTCCGTTCCCCTGCCTAGGCGGGCGGCGGGGCCCTGCCGGGACGGGCGGGCCGCTGGGCTGACGGTAAGGCCCAAGCGCCTGCTAAGCTGCGCCTCAAGAGGCAGCCCGCGACCCCGCCGGCATCCACTGCCGAAGCAGCCTAGAAGGGCCCGATCTCGCCGCGATCGCGGAAGCTAAGCAGGGTCGGGCCTGGTTAGAACTTGGATGGGAGACCTCTAGGGAAGACCGGGTGCTCTAGGCTTTTTGCCTCCCGCTCCGCCTTCTCCTTTTGGCGCTCGCGGCGTTGGCGGCTATCTCCGCCCCCGCCCGGCACAGCTGCAAGCCCCACCTCCTCAGGTCTCTCCCACCACAGCCAGCGTCTGATGGGGCGCTCCCCGCCTGCCTGAGCGGCCAGGCGGCCAGAAGGCGTCCCTGGAAGGCAGAGGCGCGCCAGACGCTCCGGGGGTGGCCTGACGGGAACCAGACGTGGCCGCGGACCCGGGGGCCGTCCGTGCGCCCCTTGAGCCCCTCGACCTGCACCTGGCCGCCCCCACTGCAGCCCAGCCCCGTCGCCGCCACCTGTCTGCCGGGCTGGCTCTCCACAGCTCCATACGGAAAAAGCCGCCCCTCCGCCGTTTCGCCATGGCCCGAGGCGGGAGCGGGATCGAGGGCCCAGGCCGCTTCCCCGGGCCTGCCGGCCACCTGGGGCGGGGTCCTGAGCTCGGACGGTGGCGTGGGGGCGAGGGTGGCGTTGCTGGGTCTTAGGGGCCGTGCCAACTCAATGGTGGCTCCCAGTGGCTTCGGGCCAGCTTCTGTCGGGCAGGAGGGCCGGCCCGGTCTGCGTCTGAGCTGCGCCTAGCGCATCGTGGGCGGGCAGGTGGGATGCCCAAGGGCCCGCGGTCCCCGGGCCCGGAAGCCTCCTGGGCCACATCCCCGTGAGCGTCCTGCGGGATCTGGGGCGGGGCGCCAAGCGCCGAAAAGTTTGCTGGCTCCCGCCCGCCCTGGGCTGGGTGGTCGCCAGCACCTCCGCCACCCCCAGGTGCCCGAGACCTCCGTTCCCCTGCCTAGGCGGGCGGCGGGGCCCTGCCGGGACGGGCGGGCCGCTGGGCTGACGGTAAGGCCCAAGCGCCTGCTAAGCTGCGCCTCAAGAGGCAGCCCGCGACCCCGCCGGCATCCACTGCCGAAGCAGCCTAGAAGGGCCCGATCTCGCCGCGATCGCGGAAGCTAAGCAGGGTCGGGCCTGGTTAGAACTTGGATGGGAGACCTCTAGGGAAGACCGGGTGCTCTAGGCTTTTTGCCTCCCGCTCCGCCTTCTCCTTTTGGCGCTCGCGGCGTTGGCGGCTATCTCCGCCCCCGCCCGGCACAGCTGCAAGCCCCACCTCCTCAGGTCTCTCCCACCACAGCCAGCGTCTGATGGGGCGCTCCCCGCCTGCCTGAGCGGCCAGGCGGCCAGAAGGCGTCCCTGGAAGGCAGAGGCGCGCCAGACGCTCCGGGGGTGGCCTGACGGGAACCAGACGTGGCCGCGGACCCGGGGGCCGTCCGTGCGCCCCTTGAGCCCCTCGACCTGCACCTGGCCGCCCCCACTGCAGCCCAGCCCCGTCGCCGCCACCTGTCTGCCGGGCTGGCTCTCCACAGCTCCATACGGAAAAAGCCGCCCCTCCGCCGTTTCGCCATGGCCCGAGGCGGGAGCGGGATCGAGGGCCCAGGCCGCTTCCCCGGGCCTGCCGGCCACCTGGGGCGGGGTCCTGAGCTCGGACGGTGGCGTGGGGGCGAGGGTGGCGTTGCTGGGTCTTAGGGGCCGTGCCAACTCAATGGTGGCTCCCAGTGGCTTCGGGCCAGCTTCTGTCGGGCAGGAGGGCCGGCCCGGTCTGCGTCTGAGCTGCGCCTAGCGCATCGTGGGCGGGCAGGTGGGATGCCCAAGGGCCCGCGGTCCCCGGGCCCGGAAGCCTCCTGGGCCACATCCCCGTGAGCGTCCTGCGGGATCTGGGGCGGGGCGCCAAGCGCCGAAAAGTTTGCTGGCTCCCGCCCGCCCTGGGCTGGGTGGTCGCCAGCACCTCCGCCACCCCCAGGTGCCCGAGACCTCCGTTCCCCTGCCTAGGCGGGCGGCGGGGCCCTGCCGGGACGGGCGGGCCGCTGGGCTGACGGTAAGGCCCAAGCGCCTGCTAAGCTGCGCCTCAAGAGGCAGCCCGCGACCCCGCCGGCATCCACTGCCGAAGCAGCCTAGAAGGGCCCGATCTCGCCGCGATCGCGGAAGCTAAGCAGGGTCGGGCCTGGTTAGAACTTGGATGGGAGACCTCTAGGGAAGACCGGGTGCTCTAGGCTTTTTGCCTCCCGCTCCGCCTTCTCCTTTTGGCGCTCGCGGCGTTCGCGGCTATCTCCGCCCCCGCCCGGCACAGCTGCAAGCCCCACCTCCTCAGGTCTCTCCCACCACAGCCAGCGTCTGATGGGGCGCTCCCCGCCTGCCTGAGCGGCCAGGCGGCCAGAAGGCGTCCCTGGAAGGCAGAGGCGCGCCAGACGCTCCGGGGGTGGCCTGACGGGAACCAGACGTGGCCGCGGACCCGGGGGCCGTCCGTGCGCCCCTTGAGCCCCTCGACCTGCACCTGGCCGCCCCCACTGCAGCCCAGCCCCGTCGCCGCCACCTGTCTGCCGGGCTGGCTCTCCACAGCTCCATACGGAAAAAGCCGCCCCTCCGCCGTTTCGCCATGGCCCGAGGCGGGAGCGGGATCGAGGGCCCAGGCCGCTTCCCCGGGCCTGCCGGCCACCTGGGGCGGGGTCCTGAGCTCGGACGGTGGCGTGGGGGCGAGGGTGGCGTTGCTGGGTCTTAGGGGCCGTGCCAACTCAATGGTGGCTCCCAGTGGCTTCGGGCCAGCTTCTGTCGGGCAGGAGGGCCGGCCCGGTCTGCGTCTGAGCTGCGCCTAGCGCATCGTGGGCGGGCAGGTGGGATGCCCAAGGGCCCGCGGTCCCCGGGCCCGGAAGCCTCCTGGGCCACATCCCCGTGAGCGTCCTGCGGGATCTGGGGCGGGGCGCCAAGCGCCGAAAAGTTTGCTGGCTCCCGCCCGCCCTGGGCTGGGTGGTCGCCAGCACCTCCGCCACCCCCAGGTGCCCGAGACCTCCGTTCCCCTGCCTAGGCGGGCGGCGGGGCCCTGCCGGGACGGGCGGGCCGCTGGGCTGACGGTAAGGCCCAAGCGCCTGCTAAGCTGCGCCTCAAGAGGCAGCCCGCGACCCCGCCGGCATCCACTGCCGAAGCAGCCTAGAAGGGCCCGATCTCGCCGCGATCGCGGAAGCTAAGCAGGGTCGGGCCTGGTTAGAACTTGGATGGGAGACCTCTAGGGAAGACCGGGTGCTCTAGGCTTTTTGCCTCCCGCTCCGCCTTCTCCTTTTGGCGCTCGCGGCGTTCGCGGCTATCTCCGCCCCCGCCCGGCACAGCTGCAAGCCCCACCTCCTCAGGTCTCTCCCACCACAGCCAGCGTCTGATGGGGCGCTCCCCGCCTGCCTGAGCGGCCAGGCGGCCAGAAGGCGTCCCTGGAAGGCAGAGGCGCGCCAGACGCTCCGGGGGTGGCCTGACGGGAACCAGACGTGGCCGCGGACCCGGGGGCCGTCCGTGCGCCCCTTGAGCCCCTCGACCTGCACCTGGCCGCCCCCACTGCAGCCCAGCCCCGTCGCCGCCACCTGTCTGCCGGGCTGGCTCTCCACAGCTCCATACGGAAAAAGCCGCCCCTCCGCCGTTTCGCCATGGCCCGAGGCGGGAGCGGGATCGAGGGCCCAGGCCGCTTCCCCGGGCCTGCCGGCCACCTGGGGCGGGGTCCTGAGCTCGGACGGTGGCGTGGGGGCGAGGGTGGCGTTGCTGGGTCTTAGGGGCCGTGCCAACTCAATGGTGGCTCCCAGTGGCTTCGGGCCAGCTTCTGTCGGGCAGGAGGGCCGGCCCGGTCTGCGTCTGAGCTGCGCCTAGCGCATCGTGGGCGGGCAGGTGGGATGCCCAAGGGCCCGCGGTCCCCGGGCCCGGAAGCCTCCTGGGCCACATCCCCGTGAGCGTCCTGCGGGATCTGGGGCGGGGCGCCAAGCGCCGAAAAGTTTGCTGGCTCCCGCCCGCCCTGGGCTGGGTGGTCGCCAGCACCTCCGCCACCCCCAGGTGCCCGAGACCTCCGTTCCCCTGCCTAGGCGGGCGGCGGGGCCCTGCCGGGACGGGCGGGCCGCTGGGCTGACGGTAAGGCCCAAGCGCCTGCTAAGCTGCGCCTCAAGAGGCAGCCCGCGACCCCGCCGGCATCCACTGCCGAAGCAGCCTAGAAGGGCCCGATCTCGCCGCGATCGCGGAAGCTAAGCAGGGTCGGGCCTGGTTAGAACTTGGATGGGAGACCTCTAGGGAAGACCGGGTGCTCTAGGCTTTTTGCCTCCCGCTCCGCCTTCTCCTTTTGGCGCTCGCGGCGTTCGCGGCTATCTCCGCCCCCGCCCGGCACAGCTGCAAGCCCCACCTCCTCAGGTCTCTCCCACCACAGCCAGCGTCTGATGGGGCGCTCCCCGCCTGCCTGAGCGGCCAGGCGGCCAGAAGGCGTCCCTGGAAGGCAGAGGCGCGCCAGACGCTCCGGGGGTGGCCTGACGGGAACCAGACGTGGCCACGGACCCGGGGGCCGTCCGTGCGCCCCTTGAGCCCCTCGACCTGCACCTGGCCGCCCCCACTGCAGCCCAGCCCCGTCGCCGCCACCTGTCTGCCGGGCTGGCTCTCCACAGCTCCATACGGAAAAAGCCGCCCCTCCGCCGTTTCGCCATGGCCCGAGGCGGGAGCGGGATCGAGGGCCCAGGCCGCTTCCCCGGGCCTGCCGGCCACCTGGGGCGGGGTCCTGAGCTCGGACGGTGGCGTGGGGGCGAGGGTGGCGTTGCTGGGTCTTAGGGGCCGTGCCAACTCAATGGTGGCTCCCAGTGGCTTCGGGCCAGCTTCTGTCGGGCAGGAGGGCCGGCCCGGTCTGCGTCTGAGCTGCGCCTAGCGCATCGTGGGCGGGCAGGTGGGATGCCCAAGGGCCCGCGGTCCCCGGGCCCGGAAGCCTCCTGGGCCACATCCCCGTGAGCGTCCTGCGGGATCTGGGGCGGGGCGCCAAGCGCCGAAAAGTTTGCTGGCTCCCGCCCGCCCTGGGCTGGGTGGTCGCCAGCACCTCCGCCACCCCCAGGTGCCCGAGACCTCCGTTCCCCTGCCTAGGCGGGCGGCGGGGCCCTGCCGGGACGGGCGGGCCGCTGGGCTGACGGTAAGGCCCAAGCGCCTGCTAAGCTGCGCCTCAAGAGGCAGCCCGCGACCCCGCCGGCATCCACTGCCGAAGCAGCCTAGAAGGGCCCGATCTCGCCGCGATCGCGGAAGCTAAGCAGGGTCGGGCCTGGTTAGAACTTGGATGGGAGACCTCTAGGGAAGACCGGGTGCTCTAGGCTTTTTGCCTCCCGCTCCGCCTTCTCCTTTTGGCGCTCGCGGCGTTCGCGGCTATCTCCGCCCCCGCCCGGCACAGCTGCAAGCCCCACCTCCTCAGGTCTCTCCCACCACAGCCAGCGTCTGATGGGGCGCTCCCCGCCTGCCTGAGCGGCCAGGCGGCCAGAAGGCGTCCCTGGAAGGCAGAGGCGCGCCAGACGCTCCGGGGGTGGCCTGACGGGAACCAGACGTGGCCGCGGACCCGGGGGCCGTCCGTGCGCCCCTTGAGCCCCTCGACCTGCACCTGGCCGCCCCCACTGCAGCCCAGCCCCGTCGCCGCCACCTGTCTGCCGGGCTGGCTCTCCACAGCTCCATACGGAAAAAGCCGCCCCTCCGCCGTTTCGCCATGGCCCGAGGCGGGAGCGGGATCGAGGGCCCAGGCCGCTTCCCCGGGCCTGCCGGCCACCTGGGGCGGGGTCCTGAGCTCGGACGGTGGCGTGGGGGCGAGGGTGGCGTTGCTGGGTCTTAGGGGCCGTGCCAACTCAATGGTGGCTCCCAGTGGCTTCGGGCCAGCTTCTGTCGGGCAGGAGGGCCGGCCCGGTCTGCGTCTGAGCTGCGCCTAGCGCATCGTGGGCGGGCAGGTGGGATGCCCAAGGGCCCGCGGTCCCCGGGCCCGGAAGCCTCCTGGGCCACATCCCCGTGAGCGTCCTGCGGGATCTGGGGCGGGGCGCCAAGCGCCGAAAAGTTTGCTGGCTCCCGCCCGCCCTGGGCTGGGTGGTCGCCAGCACCTCCGCCACCCCCAGGTGCCCGAGACCTCCGTTCCCCTGCCTAGGCGGGCGGCGGGGCCCTGCCGGGACGGGCGGGCCGCTGGGCTGACGGTAAGGCCCAAGCGCCTGCTAAGCTGCGCCTCAAGAGGCAGCCCGCGACCCCGCCGGCATCCACTGCCGAAGCAGCCTAGAAGGGCCCGATCTCGCCGCGATCGCGGAAGCTAAGCAGGGTCGGGCCTGGTTAGAACTTGGATGGGAGACCTCTAGGGAAGACCGGGTGCTCTAGGCTTTTTGCCTCCCGCTCCGCCTTCTCCTTTTGGCGCTCGCGGCGTTCGCGGCTATCTCCGCCCCCGCCCGGCACAGCTGCAAGCCCCACCTCCTCAGGTCTCTCCCACCACAGCCAGCGTCTGATGGGGCGCTCCCCGCCTGCCTGAGCGGCCAGGCGGCCAGAAGGCGTCCCTGGAAGGCAGAGGCGCGCCAGACGCTCCGGGGGTGGCCTGACGGGAACCAGACGTGGCCGCGGACCCGGGGGCCGTCCGTGCGCCCCTTGAGCCCCTCGACCTGCACCTGGCCGCCCCCACTGCAGCCCAGCCCCGTCGCCGCCACCTGTCTGCCGGGCTGGCTCTCCACAGCTCCATACGGAAAAAGCCGCCCCTCCGCCGTTTCGCCATGGCCCGAGGCGGGAGCGGGATCGAGGGCCCAGGCCGCTTCCCCGGGCCTGCCGGCCACCTGGGGCGGGGTCCTGAGCTCGGACGGTGGCGTGGGGGCGAGGGTGGCGTTGCTGGGTCTTAGGGGCCGTGCCAACTCAATGGTGGCTCCCAGTGGCTTCGGGCCAGCTTCTGTCGGGCAGGAGGGCCGGCCCGGTCTGCGTCTGAGCTGCGCCTAGCGCATCGTGGGCGGGCAGGTGGGATGCCCAAGGGCCCGCGGTCCCCGGGCCCGGAAGCCTCCTGGGCCACATCCCCGTGAGCGTCCTGCGGGATCTGGGGCGGGGCGCCAAGCGCCGAAAAGTTTGCTGGCTCCCGCCCGCCCTGGGCTGGGTGGTCGCCAGCACCTCCGCCACCCCCAGGTGCCCGAGACCTCCGTTCCCCTGCCTAGGCGGGCGGCGGGGCCCTGCCGGGACGGGCGGGCCGCTGGGCTGACGGTAAGGCCCAAGCGCCTGCTAAGCTGCGCCTCAAGAGGCAGCCCGCGACCCCGCCGGCATCCACTGCCGAAGCAGCCTAGAAGGGCCCGATCTCGCCGCGATCGCGGAAGCTAAGCAGGGTCGGGCCTGGTTAGAACTTGGATGGGAGACCTCTAGGGAAGACCGGGTGCTCTAGGCTTTTTGCCTCCCGCTCCGCCTTCTCCTTTTGGCGCTCGCGGCGTTCGCGGCTATCTCCGCCCCCGCCCGGCACAGCTGCAAGCCCCACCTCCTCAGGTCTCTCCCACCACAGCCAGCGTCTGATGGGGCGCTCCCCGCCTGCCTGAGCGGCCAGGCGGCCAGAAGGCGTCCCTGGAAGGCAGAGGCGCGCCAGACGCTCCGGGGGTGGCCTGACGGGAACCAGACGTGGCCGCGGACCCGGGGGCCGTCCGTGCGCCCCTTGAGCCCCTCGACCTGCACCTGGCCGCCCCCACTGCAGCCCAGCCCCGTCGCCGCCACCTGTCTGCCGGGCTGGCTCTCCACAGCTCCATACGGAAAAAGCCGCCCCTCCGCCGTTTCGCCATGGCCCGAGGCGGGAGCGGGATCGAGGGCCCAGGCCGCTTCCCCGGGCCTGCCGGCCACCTGGGGCGGGGTCCTGAGCTCGGACGGTGGCGTGGGGGCGAGGGTGGCGTTGCTGGGTCTTAGGGGCCGTGCCAACTCAATGGTGGCTCCCAGTGGCTTCGGGCCAGCTTCTGTCGGGCAGGAGGGCCGGCCCGGTCTGCGTCTGAGCTGCGCCTAGCGCATCGTGGGCGGGCAGGTGGGATGCCCAAGGGCCCGCGGTCCCCGGGCCCGGAAGCCTCCTGGGCCACATCCCCGTGAGCGTCCTGCGGGATCTGGGGCGGGGCGCCAAGCGCCGAAAAGTTTGCTGGCTCCCGCCCGCCCTGGGCTGGGTGGTCGCCAGCACCTCCGCCACCCCCAGGTGCCCGAGACCTCCGTTCCCCTGCCTAGGCGGGCGGCGGGGCCCTGCCGGGACGGGCGGGCCGCTGGGCTGACGGTAAGGCCCAAGCGCCTGCTAAGCTGCGCCTCAAGAGGCAGCCCGCGACCCCGCCGGCATCCACTGCCGAAGCAGCCTAGAAGGGCCCGATCTCGCCGCGATCGCGGAAGCTAAGCAGGGTCGGGCCTGGTTAGAACTTGGATGGGAGACCTCTAGGGAAGACCGGGTGCTCTAGGCTTTTTGCCTCCCGCTCCGCCTTCTCCTTTTGGCGCTCGCGGCGTTCGCGGCTATCTCCGCCCCCGCCCGGCACAGCTGCAAGCCCCACCTCCTCAGGTCTCTCCCACCACAGCCAGCGTCTGATGGGGCGCTCCCCGCCTGCCTGAGCGGCCAGGCGGCCAGAAGGCGTCCCTGGAAGGCAGAGGCGCGCCAGACGCTCCGGGGGTGGCCTGACGGGAACCAGACGTGGCCGCGGACCCGGGGGCCGTCCGTGCGCCCCTTGAGCCCCTCGACCTGCACCTGGCCGCCCCCACTGCAGCCCAGCCCCGTCGCCGCCACCTGTCTGCCGGGCTGGCTCTCCACAGCTCCATACGGAAAAAGCCGCCCCTCCGCCGTTTCGCCATGGCCCGAGGCGGGAGCGGGATCGAGGGCCCAGGCCGCTTCCCCGGGCCTGCCGGCCACCTGGGGCGGGGTCCTGAGCTCGGACGGTGGCGTGGGGGCGAGGGTGGCGTTGCTGGGTCTTAGGGGCCGTGCCAACTCAATGGTGGCTCCCAGTGGCTTCGGGCCAGCTTCTGTCGGGCAGGAGGGCCGGCCCGGTCTGCGTCTGAGCTGCGCCTAGCGCATCGTGGGCGGGCAGGTGGGATGCCCAAGGGCCCGCGGTCCCCGGGCCCGGAAGCCTCCTGGGCCACATCCCCGTGAGCGTCCTGCGGGATCTGGGGCGGGGCGCCAAGCGCCGAAAAGTTTGCTGGCTCCCGCCCGCCCTGGGCTGGGTGGTCGCCAGCACCTCCGCCACCCCCAGGTGCCCGAGACCTCCGTTCCCCTGCCTAGGCGGGCGGCGGGGCCCTGCCGGGACGGGCGGGCCGCTGGGCTGACGGTAAGGCCCAAGCGCCTGCTAAGCTGCGCCTCAAGAGGCAGCCCGCGACCCCGCCGGCATCCACTGCCGAAGCAGCCTAGAAGGGCCCGATCTCGCCGCGATCGCGGAAGCTAAGCAGGGTCGGGCCTGGTTAGAACTTGGATGGGAGACCTCTAGGGAAGACCGGGTGCTCTAGGCTTTTTGCCTCCCGCTCCGCCTTCTCCTTTTGGCGCTCGCGGCGTTGGCGGCTATCTCCGCCCCCGCCCGGCACAGCTGCAAGCCCCACCTCCTCAGGTCTCTCCCACCACAGCCAGCGTCTGATGGGGCGCTCCCCGCCTGCCTGAGCGGCCAGGCGGCCAGAAGGCGTCCCTGGAAGGCAGAGGCGCGCCAGACGCTCCGGGGGTGGCCTGACGGGAACCAGACGTGGCCGCGGACCCGGGGGCCGTCCGTGCGCCCCTTGAGCCCCTCGACCTGCACCTGGCCGCCCCCACTGCAGCCCAGCCCCGTCGCCGCCACCTGTCTGCCGGGCTGGCTCTCCACAGCTCCATACGGAAAAAGCCGCCCCTCCGCCGTTTCGCCATGGCCCGAGGCGGGAGCGGGATCGAGGGCCCAGGCCGCTTCCCCGGGCCTGCCGGCCACCTGGGGCGGGGTCCTGAGCTCGGACGGTGGCGTGGGGGCGAGGGTGGCGTTGCTGGGTCTTAGGGGCCGTGCCAACTCAATGGTGGCTCCCAGTGGCTTCGGGCCAGCTTCTGTCGGGCAGGAGGGCCGGCCCGGTCTGCGTCTGAGCTGCGCCTAGCGCATCGTGGGCGGGCAGGTGGGATGCCCAAGGGCCCGCGGTCCCCGGGCCCGGAAGCCTCCTGGGCCACATCCCCGTGAGCGTCCTGCGGGATCTGGGGCGGGGCGCCAAGCGCCGAAAAGTTTGCTGGCTCCCGCCCGCCCTGGGCTGGGTGGTCGCCAGCACCTCCGCCACCCCCAGGTGCCCGAGACCTCCGTTCCCCTGCCTAGGCGGGCGGCGGGGCCCTGCCGGGACGGGCGGGCCGCTGGGCTGACGGTAAGGCCCAAGCGCCTGCTAAGCTGCGCCTCAAGAGGCAGCCCGCGACCCCGCCGGCATCCACTGCCGAAGCAGCCTAGAAGGGCCCGATCTCGCCGCGATCGCGGAAGCTAAGCAGGGTCGGGCCTGGTTAGAACTTGGATGGGAGACCTCTAGGGAAGACCGGGTGCTCTAGGCTTTTTGCCTCCCGCTCCGCCTTCTCCTTTTGGCGCTCGCGGCGTTCGCGGCTATCTCCGCCCCCGCCCGGCACAGCTGCAAGCCCCACCTCCTCAGGTCTCTCCCACCACAGCCAGCGTCTGATGGGGCGCTCCCCGCCTGCCTGAGCGGCCAGGCGGCCAGAAGGCGTCCCTGGAAGGCAGAGGCGCGCCAGACGCTCCGGGGGTGGCCTGACGGGAACCAGACGTGGCCGCGGACCCGGGGGCCGTCCGTGCGCCCCTTGAGCCCCTCGACCTGCACCTGGCCGCCCCCACTGCAGCCCAGCCCCGTCGCCGCCACCTGTCTGCCGGGCTGGCTCTCCACAGCTCCATACGGAAAAAGCCGCCCCTCCGCCGTTTCGCCATGGCCCGAGGCGGGAGCGGGATCGAGGGCCCAGGCCGCTTCCCCGGGCCTGCCGGCCACCTGGGGCGGGGTCCTGAGCTCGGACGGTGGCGTGGGGGCGAGGGTGGCGTTGCTGGGTCTTAGGGGCCGTGCCAACTCAATGGTGGCTCCCAGTGGCTTCGGGCCAGCTTCTGTCGGGCAGGAGGGCCGGCCCGGTCTGCGTCTGAGCTGCGCCTAGCGCATCGTGGGCGGGCAGGTGGGATGCCCAAGGGCCCGCGGTCCCCGGGCCCGGAAGCCTCCTGGGCCACATCCCCGTGAGCGTCCTGCGGGATCTGGGGCGGGGCGCCAAGCGCCGAAAAGTTTGCTGGCTCCCGCCCGCCCTGGGCTGGGTGGTCGCCAGCACCTCCGCCACCCCCAGGTGCCCGAGACCTCCGTTCCCCTGCCTAGGCGGGCGGCGGGGCCCTGCCGGGACGGGCGGGCCGCTGGGCTGACGGTAAGGCCCAAGCGCCTGCTAAGCTGCGCCTCAAGAGGCAGCCCGCGACCCCGCCGGCATCCACTGCCGAAGCAGCCTAGAAGGGCCCGATCTCGCCGCGATCGCGGAAGCTAAGCAGGGTCGGGCCTGGTTAGAACTTGGATGGGAGACCTCTAGGGAAGACCGGGTGCTCTAGGCTTTTTGCCTCCCGCTCCGCCTTCTCCTTTTGGCGCTCGCGGCGTTCGCGGCTATCTCCGCCCCCGCCCGGCACAGCTGCAAGCCCCACCTCCTCAGGTCTCTCCCACCACAGCCAGCGTCTGATGGGGCGCTCCCCGCCTGCCTGAGCGGCCAGGCGGCCAGAAGGCGTCCCTGGAAGGCAGAGGCGCGCCAGACGCTCCGGGGGTGGCCTGACGGGAACCAGACGTGGCCGCGGACCCGGGGGCCGTCCGTGCGCCCCTTGAGCCCCTCGACCTGCACCTGGCCGCCCCCACTGCAGCCCAGCCCCGTCGCCGCCACCTGTCTGCCGGGCTGGCTCTCCACAGCTCCATACGGAAAAAGCCGCCCCTCCGCCGTTTCGCCATGGCCCGAGGCGGGAGCGGGATCGAGGGCCCAGGCCGCTTCCCCGGGCCTGCCGGCCACCTGGGGCGGGGTCCTGAGCTCGGACGGTGGCGTGGGGGCGAGGGTGGCGTTGCTGGGTCTTAGGGGCCGTGCCAACTCAATGGTGGCTCCCAGTGGCTTCGGGCCAGCTTCTGTCGGGCAGGAGGGCCGGCCCGGTCTGCGTCTGAGCTGCGCCTAGCGCATCGTGGGCGGGCAGGTGGGATGCCCAAGGGCCCGCGGTCCCCGGGCCCGGAAGCCTCCTGGGCCACATCCCCGTGAGCGTCCTGCGGGATCTGGGGCGGGGCGCCAAGCGCCGAAAAGTTTGCTGGCTCCCGCCCGCCCTGGGCTGGGTGGTCGCCAGCACCTCCGCCACCCCCAGGTGCCCGAGACCTCCGTTCCCCTGCCTAGGCGGGCGGCGGGGCCCTGCCGGGACGGGCGGGCCGCTGGGCTGACGGTAAGGCCCAAGCGCCTGCTAAGCTGCGCCTCAAGAGGCAGCCCGCGACCCCGCCGGCATCCACTGCCGAAGCAGCCTAGAAGGGCCCGATCTCGCCGCGATCGCGGAAGCTAAGCAGGGTCGGGCCTGGTTAGAACTTGGATGGGAGACCTCTAGGGAAGACCGGGTGCTCTAGGCTTTTTGCCTCCCGCTCCGCCTTCTCCTTTTGGCGCTCGCGGCGTTCGCGGCTATCTCCGCCCCCGCCCGGCACAGCTGCAAGCCCCACCTCCTCAGGTCTCTCCCACCACAGCCAGCGTCTGATGGGGCGCTCCCCGCCTGCCTGAGCGGCCAGGCGGCCAGAAGGCGTCCCTGGAAGGCAGAGGCGCGCCAGACGCTCCGGGGGTGGCCTGACGGGAACCAGACGTGGCCGCGGACCCGGGGGCCGTCCGTGCGCCCCTTGAGCCCCTCGACCTGCACCTGGCCGCCCCCACTGCAGCCCAGCCCCGTCGCCGCCACCTGTCTGCCGGGCTGGCTCTCCACAGCTCCATACGGAAAAAGCCGCCCCTCCGCCGTTTCGCCATGGCCCGAGGCGGGAGCGGGATCGAGGGCCCAGGCCGCTTCCCCGGGCCTGCCGGCCACCTGGGGCGGGGTCCTGAGCTCGGACGGTGGCGTGGGGGCGAGGGTGGCGTTGCTGGGTCTTAGGGGCCGTGCCAACTCAATGGTGGCTCCCAGTGGCTTCGGGCCAGCTTCTGTCGGGCAGGAGGGCCGGCCCGGTCTGCGTCTGAGCTGCGCCTAGCGCATCGTGGGCGGGCAGGTGGGATGCCCAAGGGCCCGCGGTCCCCGGGCCCGGAAGCCTCCTGGGCCACATCCCCGTGAGCGTCCTGCGGGATCTGGGGCGGGGCGCCAAGCGCCGAAAAGTTTGCTGGCTCCCGCCCGCCCTGGGCTGGGTGGTCGCCAGCACCTCCGCCACCCCCAGGTGCCCGAGACCTCCGTTCCCCTGCCTAGGCGGGCGGCGGGGCCCTGCCGGGACGGGCGGGCCGCTGGGCTGACGGTAAGGCCCAAGCGCCTGCTAAGCTGCGCCTCAAGAGGCAGCCCGCGACCCCGCCGGCATCCACTGCCGAAGCAGCCTAGAAGGGCCCGATCTCGCCGCGATCGCGGAAGCTAAGCAGGGTCGGGCCTGGTTAGAACTTGGATGGGAGACCTCTAGGGAAGACCGGGTGCTCTAGGCTTTTTGCCTCCCGCTCCGCCTTCTCCTTTTGGCGCTCGCGGCGTTCGCGGCTATCTCCGCCCCCGCCCGGCACAGCTGCAAGCCCCACCTCCTCAGGTCTCTCCCACCACAGCCAGCGTCTGATGGGGCGCTCCCCGCCTGCCTGAGCGGCCAGGCGGCCAGAAGGCGTCCCTGGAAGGCAGAGGCGCGCCAGACGCTCCGGGGGTGGCCTGACGGGAACCAGACGTGGCCGCGGACCCGGGGGCCGTCCGTGCGCCCCTTGAGCCCCTCGACCTGCACCTGGCCGCCCCCACTGCAGCCCAGCCCCGTCGCCGCCACCTGTCTGCCGGGCTGGCTCTCCACAGCTCCATACGGAAAAAGCCGCCCCTCCGCCGTTTCGCCATGGCCCGAGGCGGGAGCGGGATCGAGGGCCCAGGCCGCTTCCCCGGGCCTGCCGGCCACCTGGGGCGGGGTCCTGAGCTCGGACGGTGGCGTGGGGGCGAGGGTGGCGTTGCTGGGTCTTAGGGGCCGTGCCAACTCAATGGTGGCTCCCAGTGGCTTCGGGCCAGCTTCTGTCGGGCAGGAGGGCCGGCCCGGTCTGCGTCTGAGCTGCGCCTAGCGCATCGTGGGCGGGCAGGTGGGATGCCCAAGGGCCCGCGGTCCCCGGGCCCGGAAGCCTCCTGGGCCACATCCCCGTGAGCGTCCTGCGGGATCTGGGGCGGGGCGCCAAGCGCCGAAAAGTTTGCTGGCTCCCGCCCGCCCTGGGCTGGGTGGTCGCCAGCACCTCCGCCACCCCCAGGTGCCCGAGACCTCCGTTCCCCTGCCTAGGCGGGCGGCGGGGCCCTGCCGGGACGGGCGGGCCGCTGGGCTGACGGTAAGGCCCAAGCGCCTGCTAAGCTGCGCCTCAAGAGGCAGCCCGCGACCCCGCCGGCATCCACTGCCGAAGCAGCCTAGAAGGGCCCGATCTCGCCGCGATCGCGGAAGCTAAGCAGGGTCGGGCCTGGTTAGAACTTGGATGGGAGACCTCTAGGGAAGACCGGGTGCTCTAGGCTTTTTGCCTCCCGCTCCGCCTTCTCCTTTTGGCGCTCGCGGCGTTCGCGGCTATCTCCGCCCCCGCCCGGCACAGCTGCAAGCCCCACCTCCTCAGGTCTCTCCCACCACAGCCAGCGTCTGATGGGGCGCTCCCCGCCTGCCTGAGCGGCCAGGCGGCCAGAAGGCGTCCCTGGAAGGCAGAGGCGCGCCAGACGCTCCGGGGGTGGCCTGACGGGAACCAGACGTGGCCGCGGACCCGGGGGCCGTCCGTGCGCCCCTTGAGCCCCTCGACCTGCACCTGGCCGCCCCCACTGCAGCCCAGCCCCGTCGCCGCCACCTGTCTGCCGGGCTGGCTCTCCACAGCTCCATACGGAAAAAGCCGCCCCTCCGCCGTTTCGCCATGGCCCGAGGCGGGAGCGGGATCGAGGGCCCAGGCCGCTTCCCCGGGCCTGCCGGCCACCTGGGGCGGGGTCCTGAGCTCGGACGGTGGCGTGGGGGCGAGGGTGGCGTTGCTGGGTCTTAGGGGCCGTGCCAACTCAATGGTGGCTCCCAGTGGCTTCGGGCCAGCTTCTGTCGGGCAGGAGGGCCGGCCCGGTCTGCGTCTGAGCTGCGCCTAGCGCATCGTGGGCGGGCAGGTGGGATGCCCAAGGGCCCGCGGTCCCCGGGCCCGGAAGCCTCCTGGGCCACATCCCCGTGAGCGTCCTGCGGGATCTGGGGCGGGGCGCCAAGCGCCGAAAAGTTTGCTGGCTCCCGCCCGCCCTGGGCTGGGTGGTCGCCAGCACCTCCGCCACCCCCAGGTGCCCGAGACCTCCGTTCCCCTGCCTAGGCGGGCGGCGGGGCCCTGCCGGGACGGGCGGGCCGCTGGGCTGACGGTAAGGCCCAAGCGCCTGCTAAGCTGCGCCTCAAGAGGCAGCCCGCGACCCCGCCGGCATCCACTGCCGAAGCAGCCTAGAAGGGCCCGATCTCGCCGCGATCGCGGAAGCTAAGCAGGGTCGGGCCTGGTTAGAACTTGGATGGGAGACCTCTAGGGAAGACCGGGTGCTCTAGGCTTTTTGCCTCCCGCTCCGCCTTCTCCTTTTGGCGCTCGCGGCGTTCGCGGCTATCTCCGCCCCCGCCCGGCACAGCTGCAAGCCCCACCTCCTCAGGTCTCTCCCACCACAGCCAGCGTCTGATGGGGCGCTCCCCGCCTGCCTGAGCGGCCAGGCGGCCAGAAGGCGTCCCTGGAAGGCAGAGGCGCGCCAGACGCTCCGGGGGTGGCCTGACGGGAACCAGACGTGGCCGCGGACCCGGGGGCCGTCCGTGCGCCCCTTGAGCCCCTCGACCTGCACCTGGCCGCCCCCACTGCAGCCCAGCCCCGTCGCCGCCACCTGTCTGCCGGGCTGGCTCTCCACAGCTCCATACGGAAAAAGCCGCCCCTCCGCCGTTTCGCCATGGCCCGAGGCGGGAGCGGGATCGAGGGCCCAGGCCGCTTCCCCGGGCCTGCCGGCCACCTGGGGCGGGGTCCTGAGCTCGGACGGTGGCGTGGGGGCGAGGGTGGCGTTGCTGGGTCTTAGGGGCCGTGCCAACTCAATGGTGGCTCCCAGTGGCTTCGGGCCAGCTTCTGTCGGGCAGGAGGGCCGGCCCGGTCTGCGTCTGAGCTGCGCCTAGCGCATCGTGGGCGGGCAGGTGGGATGCCCAAGGGCCCGCGGTCCCCGGGCCCGGAAGCCTCCTGGGCCACATCCCCGTGAGCGTCCTGCGGGATCTGGGGCGGGGCGCCAAGCGCCGAAAAGTTTGCTGGCTCCCGCCCGCCCTGGGCTGGGTGGTCGCCAGCACCTCCGCCACCCCCAGGTGCCCGAGACCTCCGTTCCCCTGCCTAGGCGGGCGGCGGGGCCCTGCCGGGACGGGCGGGCCGCTGGGCTGACGGTAAGGCCCAAGCGCCTGCTAAGCTGCGCCTCAAGAGGCAGCCCGCGACCCCGCCGGCATCCACTGCCGAAGCAGCCTAGAAGGGCCCGATCTCGCCGCGATCGCGGAAGCTAAGCAGGGTCGGGCCTGGTTAGAACTTGGATGGGAGACCTCTAGGGAAGACCGGGTGCTCTAGGCTTTTTGCCTCCCGCTCCGCCTTCTCCTTTTGGCGCTCGCGGCGTTCGCGGCTATCTCCGCCCCCGCCCGGCACAGCTGCAAGCCCCACCTCCTCAGGTCTCTCCCACCACAGCCAGCGTCTGATGGGGCGCTCCCCGCCTGCCTGAGCGGCCAGGCGGCCAGAAGGCGTCCCTGGAAGGCAGAGGCGCGCCAGACGCTCCGGGGGTGGCCTGACGGGAACCAGACGTGGCCGCGGACCCGGGGGCCGTCCGTGCGCCCCTTGAGCCCCTCGACCTGCACCTGGCCGCCCCCACTGCAGCCCAGCCCCGTCGCCGCCACCTGTCTGCCGGGCTGGCTCTCCACAGCTCCATACGGAAAAAGCCGCCCCTCCGCCGTTTCGCCATGGCCCGAGGCGGGAGCGGGATCGAGGGCCCAGGCCGCTTCCCCGGGCCTGCCGGCCACCTGGGGCGGGGTCCTGAGCTCGGACGGTGGCGTGGGGGCGAGGGTGGCGTTGCTGGGTCTTAGGGGCCGTGCCAACTCAATGGTGGCTCCCAGTGGCTTCGGGCCAGCTTCTGTCGGGCAGGAGGGCCGGCCCGGTCTGCGTCTGAGCTGCGCCTAGCGCATCGTGGGCGGGCAGGTGGGATGCCCAAGGGCCCGCGGTCCCCGGGCCCGGAAGCCTCCTGGGCCACATCCCCGTGAGCGTCCTGCGGGATCTGGGGCGGGGCGCCAAGCGCCGAAAAGTTTGCTGGCTCCCGCCCGCCCTGGGCTGGGTGGTCGCCAGCACCTCCGCCACCCCCAGGTGCCCGAGACCTCCGTTCCCCTGCCTAGGCGGGCGGCGGGGCCCTGCCGGGACGGGCGGGCCGCTGGGCTGACGGTAAGGCCCAAGCGCCTGCTAAGCTGCGCCTCAAGAGGCAGCCCGCGACCCCGCCGGCATCCACTGCCGAAGCAGCCTAGAAGGGCCCGATCTCGCCGCGATCGCGGAAGCTAAGCAGGGTCGGGCCTGGTTAGAACTTGGATGGGAGACCTCTAGGGAAGACCGGGTGCTCTAGGCTTTTTGCCTCCCGCTCCGCCTTCTCCTTTTGGCGCTCGCGGCGTTCGCGGCTATCTCCGCCCCCGCCCGGCACAGCTGCAAGCCCCACCTCCTCAGGTCTCTCCCACCACAGCCAGCGTCTGATGGGGCGCTCCCCGCCTGCCTGAGCGGCCAGGCGGCCAGAAGGCGTCCCTGGAAGGCAGAGGCGCGCCAGACGCTCCGGGGGTGGCCTGACGGGAACCAGACGTGGCCGCGGACCCGGGGGCCGTCCGTGCGCCCCTTGAGCCCCTCGACCTGCACCTGGCCGCCCCCACTGCAGCCCAGCCCCGTCGCCGCCACCTGTCTGCCGGGCTGGCTCTCCACAGCTCCATACGGAAAAAGCCGCCCCTCCGCCGTTTCGCCATGGCCCGAGGCGGGAGCGGGATCGAGGGCCCAGGCCGCTTCCCCGGGCCTGCCGGCCACCTGGGGCGGGGTCCTGAGCTCGGACGGTGGCGTGGGGGCGAGGGTGGCGTTGCTGGGTCTTAGGGGCCGTGCCAACTCAATGGTGGCTCCCAGTGGCTTCGGGCCAGCTTCTGTCGGGCAGGAGGGCCGGCCCGGTCTGCGTCTGAGCTGCGCCTAGCGCATCGTGGGCGGGCAGGTGGGATGCCCAAGGGCCCGCGGTCCCCGGGCCCGGAAGCCTCCTGGGCCACATCCCCGTGAGCGTCCTGCGGGATCTGGGGCGGGGCGCCAAGCGCCGAAAAGTTTGCTGGCTCCCGCCCGCCCTGGGCTGGGTGGTCGCCAGCACCTCCGCCACCCCCAGGTGCCCGAGACCTCCGTTCCCCTGCCTAGGCGGGCGGCGGGGCCCTGCCGGGACGGGCGGGCCGCTGGGCTGACGGTAAGGCCCAAGCGCCTGCTAAGCTGCGCCTCAAGAGGCAGCCCGCGACCCCGCCGGCATCCACTGCCGAAGCAGCCTAGAAGGGCCCGATCTCGCCGCGATCGCGGAAGCTAAGCAGGGTCGGGCCTGGTTAGAACTTGGATGGGAGACCTCTAGGGAAGACCGGGTGCTCTAGGCTTTTTGCCTCCCGCTCCGCCTTCTCCTTTTGGCGCTCGCGGCGTTCGCGGCTATCTCCGCCCCCGCCCGGCACAGCTGCAAGCCCCACCTCCTCAGGTCTCTCCCACCACAGCCAGCGTCTGATGGGGCGCTCCCCGCCTGCCTGAGCGGCCAGGCGGCCAGAAGGCGTCCCTGGAAGGCAGAGGCGCGCCAGACGCTCCGGGGGTGGCCTGACGGGAACCAGACGTGGCCGCGGACCCGGGGGCCGTCCGTGCGCCCCTTGAGCCCCTCGACCTGCACCTGGCCGCCCCCACTGCAGCCCAGCCCCGTCGCCGCCACCTGTCTGCCGGGCTGGCTCTCCACAGCTCCATACGGAAAAAGCCGCCCCTCCGCCGTTTCGCCATGGCCCGAGGCGGGAGCGGGATCGAGGGCCCAGGCCGCTTCCCCGGGCCTGCCGGCCACCTGGGGCGGGGTCCTGAGCTCGGACGGTGGCGTGGGGGCGAGGGTGGCGTTGCTGGGTCTTAGGGGCCGTGCCAACTCAATGGTGGCTCCCAGTGGCTTCGGGCCAGCTTCTGTCGGGCAGGAGGGCCGGCCCGGTCTGCGTCTGAGCTGCGCCTAGCGCATCGTGGGCGGGCAGGTGGGATGCCCAAGGGCCCGCGGTCCCCGGGCCCGGAAGCCTCCTGGGCCACATCCCCGTGAGCGTCCTGCGGGATCTGGGGCGGGGCGCCAAGCGCCGAAAAGTTTGCTGGCTCCCGCCCGCCCTGGGCTGGGTGGTCGCCAGCACCTCCGCCACCCCCAGGTGCCCGAGACCTCCGTTCCCCTGCCTAGGCGGGCGGCGGGGCCCTGCCGGGACGGGCGGGCCGCTGGGCTGACGGTAAGGCCCAAGCGCCTGCTAAGCTGCGCCTCAAGAGGCAGCCCGCGACCCCGCCGGCATCCACTGCCGAAGCAGCCTAGAAGGGCCCGATCTCGCCGCGATCGCGGAAGCTAAGCAGGGTCGGGCCTGGTTAGAACTTGGATGGGAGACCTCTAGGGAAGACCGGGTGCTCTAGGCTTTTTGCCTCCCGCTCCGCCTTCTCCTTTTGGCGCTCGCGGCGTTCGCGGCTATCTCCGCCCCCGCCCGGCACAGCTGCAAGCCCCACCTCCTCAGGTCTCTCCCACCACAGCCAGCGTCTGATGGGGCGCTCCCCGCCTGCCTGAGCGGCCAGGCGGCCAGAAGGCGTCCCTGGAAGGCAGAGGCGCGCCAGACGCTCCGGGGGTGGCCTGACGGGAACCAGACGTGGCCGCGGACCCGGGGGCCGTCCGTGCGCCCCTTGAGCCCCTCGACCTGCACCTGGCCGCCCCCACTGCAGCCCAGCCCCGTCGCCGCCACCTGTCTGCCGGGCTGGCTCTCCACAGCTCCATACGGAAAAAGCCGCCCCTCCGCCGTTTCGCCATGGCCCGAGGCGGGAGCGGGATCGAGGGCCCAGGCCGCTTCCCCGGGCCTGCCGGCCACCTGGGGCGGGGTCCTGAGCTCGGACGGTGGCGTGGGGGCGAGGGTGGCGTTGCTGGGTCTTAGGGGCCGTGCCAACTCAATGGTGGCTCCCAGTGGCTTCGGGCCAGCTTCTGTCGGGCAGGAGGGCCGGCCCGGTCTGCGTCTGAGCTGCGCCTAGCGCATCGTGGGCGGGCAGGTGGGATGCCCAAGGGCCCGCGGTCCCCGGGCCCGGAAGCCTCCTGGGCCACATCCCCGTGAGCGTCCTGCGGGATCTGGGGCGGGGGCGCCAAGCGCCGAAAAGTTTGCTGGCTCCCGCCCGCCCTGGGCTGGGTGGTCGCCAGCACCTCCGCCACCCCCAGGTGCCCGAGACCTCCGTTCCCCTGCCTAGGCGGGCGGCGGGGCCCTGCCGGGACGGGCGGGCCGCTGGGCTGACGGTAAGGCCCAAGCGCCTGCTAAGCTGCGCCTCAAGAGGCAGCCCGCGACCCCGCCGGCATCCACTGCCGAAGCAGCCTAGAAGGGCCCGATCTCGCCGCGATCGCGGAAGCTAAGCAGGGTCGGGCCTGGTTAGAACTTGGATGGGAGACCTCTAGGGAAGACCGGGTGCTCTAGGCTTTTTGCCTCCCGCTCCGCCTTCTCCTTTTGGCGCTCGCGGCGTTCGCGGCTATCTCCGCCCCCGCCCGGCACAGCTGCAAGCCCCACCTCCTCAGGTCTCTCCCACCACAGCCAGCGTCTGATGGGGCGCTCCCCGCCTGCCTGAGCGGCCAGGCGGCCAGAAGGCGTCCCTGGAAGGCAGAGGCGCGCCAGACGCTCCGGGGGTGGCCTGACGGGAACCAGACGTGGCCGCGGACCCGGGGGCCGTCCGTGCGCCCCTTGAGCCCCTCGACCTGCACCTGGCCGCCCCCACTGCAGCCCAGCCCCGTCGCCGCCACCTGTCTGCCGGGCTGGCTCTCCACAGCTCCATACGGAAAAAGCCGCCCCTCCGCCGTTTCGCCATGGCCCGAGGCGGGAGCGGGATCGAGGGCCCAGGCCGCTTCCCCGGGCCTGCCGGCCACCTGGGGCGGGGTCCTGAGCTCGGACGGTGGCGTGGGGGCGAGGGTGGCGTTGCTGGGTCTTAGGGGCCGTGCCAACTCAATGGTGGCTCCCAGTGGCTTCGGGCCAGCTTCTGTCGGGCAGGAGGGCCGGCCCGGTCTGCGTCTGAGCTGCGCCTAGCGCATCGTGGGCGGGCAGGTGGGATGCCCAAGGGCCCGCGGTCCCCGGGCCCGGAAGCCTCCTGGGCCACATCCCCGTGAGCGTCCTGCGGGATCTGGGGCGGGGCGCCAAGCGCCGAAAAGTTTGCTGGCTCCCGCCCGCCCTGGGCTGGGTGGTCGCCAGCACCTCCGCCACCCCCAGGTGCCCGAGACCTCCGTTCCCCTGCCTAGGCGGGCGGCGGGGCCCTGCCGGGACGGGCGGGCCGCTGGGCTGACGGTAAGGCCCAAGCGCCTGCTAAGCTGCGCCTCAAGAGGCAGCCCGCGACCCCGCCGGCATCCACTGCCGAAGCAGCCTAGAAGGGCCCGATCTCGCCGCGATCGCGGAAGCTAAGCAGGGTCGGGCCTGGTTAGAACTTGGATGGGAGACCTCTAGGGAAGACCGGGTGCTCTAGGCTTTTTGCCTCCCGCTCCGCCTTCTCCTTTTGGCGCTCGCGGCGTTCGCGGCTATCTCCGCCCCCGCCCGGCACAGCTGCAAGCCCCACCTCCTCAGGTCTCTCCCACCACAGCCAGCGTCTGATGGGGCGCTCCCCGCCTGCCTGAGCGGCCAGGCGGCCAGAAGGCGTCCCTGGAAGGCAGAGGCGCGCCAGACGCTCCGGGGGTGGCCTGACGGGAACCAGACGTGGCCGCGGACCCGGGGGCCGTCCGTGCGCCCCTTGAGCCCCTCGACCTGCACCTGGCCGCCCCCACTGCAGCCCAGCCCCGTCGCCGCCACCTGTCTGCCGGGCTGGCTCTCCACAGCTCCATACGGAAAAAGCCGCCCCTCCGCCGTTTCGCCATGGCCCGAGGCGGGAGCGGGATCGAGGGCCCAGGCCGCTTCCCCGGGCCTGCCGGCCACCTGGGGCGGGGTCCTGAGCTCGGACGGTGGCGTGGGGGCGAGGGTGGCGTTGCTGGGTCTTAGGGGCCGTGCCAACTCAATGGTGGCTCCCAGTGGCTTCGGGCCAGCTTCTGTCGGGCAGGAGGGCCGGCCCGGTCTGCGTCTGAGCTGCGCCTAGCGCATCGTGGGCGGGCAGGTGGGATGCCCAAGGGCCCGCGGTCCCCGGGCCCGGAAGCCTCCTGGGCCACATCCCCGTGAGCGTCCTGCGGGATCTGGGGCGGGGCGCCAAGCGCCGAAAAGTTTGCTGGCTCCCGCCCGCCCTGGGCTGGGTGGTCGCCAGCACCTCCGCCACCCCCAGGTGCCCGAGACCTCCGTTCCCCTGCCTAGGCGGGCGGCGGGGCCCTGCCGGGACGGGCGGGCCGCTGGGCTGACGGTAAGGCCCAAGCGCCTGCTAAGCTGCGCCTCAAGAGGCAGCCCGCGACCCCGCCGGCATCCACTGCCGAAGCAGCCTAGAAGGGCCCGATCTCGCCGCGATCGCGGAAGCTAAGCAGGGTCGGGCCTGGTTAGAACTTGGATGGGAGACCTCTAGGGAAGACCGGGTGCTCTAGGCTTTTTGCCTCCCGCTCCGCCTTCTCCTTTTGGCGCTCGCGGCGTTCGCGGCTATCTCCGCCCCCGCCCGGCACAGCTGCAAGCCCCACCTCCTCAGGTCTCTCCCACCACAGCCAGCGTCTGATGGGGCGCTCCCCGCCTGCCTGAGCGGCCAGGCGGCCAGAAGGCGTCCCTGGAAGGCAGAGGCGCGCCAGACGCTCCGGGGGTGGCCTGACGGGAACCAGACGTGGCCGCGGACCCGGGGGCCGTCCGTGCGCCCCTTGAGCCCCTCGACCTGCACCTGGCCGCCCCCACTGCAGCCCAGCCCCGTCGCCGCCACCTGTCTGCCGGGCTGGCTCTCCACAGCTCCATACGGAAAAAGCCGCCCCTCCGCCGTTTCGCCATGGCCCGAGGCGGGAGCGGGATCGAGGGCCCAGGCCGCTTCCCCGGGCCTGCCGGCCACCTGGGGCGGGGTCCTGAGCTCGGACGGTGGCGTGGGGGCGAGGGTGGCGTTGCTGGGTCTTAGGGGCCGTGCCAACTCAATGGTGGCTCCCAGTGGCTTCGGGCCAGCTTCTGTCGGGCAGGAGGGCCGGCCCGGTCTGCGTCTGAGCTGCGCCTAGCGCATCGTGGGCGGGCAGGTGGGATGCCCAAGGGCCCGCGGTCCCCGGGCCCGGAAGCCTCCTGGGCCACATCCCCGTGAGCGTCCTGCGGGATCTGGGGCGGGGCGCCAAGCGCCGAAAAGTTTGCTGGCTCCCGCCCGCCCTGGGCTGGGTGGTCGCCAGCACCTCCGCCACCCCCAGGTGCCCGAGACCTCCGTTCCCCTGCCTAGGCGGGCGGCGGGGCCCTGCCGGGACGGGCGGGCCGCTGGGCTGACGGTAAGGCCCAAGCGCCTGCTAAGCTGCGCCTCAAGAGGCAGCCCGCGACCCCGCCGGCATCCACTGCCGAAGCAGCCTAGAAGGGCCCGATCTCGCCGCGATCGCGGAAGCTAAGCAGGGTCGGGCCTGGTTAGAACTTGGATGGGAGACCTCTAGGGAAGACCGGGTGCTCTAGGCTTTTTGCCTCCCGCTCCGCCTTCTCCTTTTGGCGCTCGCGGCGTTCGCGGCTATCTCCGCCCCCGCCCGGCACAGCTGCAAGCCCCACCTCCTCAGGTCTCTCCCACCACAGCCAGCGTCTGATGGGGCGCTCCCCGCCTGCCTGAGCGGCCAGGCGGCCAGAAGGCGTCCCTGGAAGGCAGAGGCGCGCCAGACGCTCCGGGGGTGGCCTGACGGGAACCAGACGTGGCCGCGGACCCGGGGGCCGTCCGTGCGCCCCTTGAGCCCCTCGACCTGCACCTGGCCGCCCCCACTGCAGCCCAGCCCCGTCGCCGCCACCTGTCTGCCGGGCTGGCTCTCCACAGCTCCATACGGAAAAAGCCGCCCCTCCGCCGTTTCGCCATGGCCCGAGGCGGGAGCGGGATCGAGGGCCCAGGCCGCTTCCCCGGGCCTGCCGGCCACCTGGGGCGGGGTCCTGAGCTCGGACGGTGGCGTGGGGGCGAGGGTGGCGTTGCTGGGTCTTAGGGGCCGTGCCAACTCAATGGTGGCTCCCAGTGGCTTCGGGCCAGCTTCTGTCGGGCAGGAGGGCCGGCCCGGTCTGCGTCTGAGCTGCGCCTAGCGCATCGTGGGCGGGCAGGTGGGATGCCCAAGGGCCCGCGGTCCCCGGGCCCGGAAGCCTCCTGGGCCACATCCCCGTGAGCGTCCTGCGGGATCTGGGGCGGGGCGCCAAGCGCCGAAAAGTTTGCTGGCTCCCGCCCGCCCTGGGCTGGGTGGTCGCCAGCACCTCCGCCACCCCCAGGTGCCCGAGACCTCCGTTCCCCTGCCTAGGCGGGCGGCGGGGCCCTGCCGGGACGGGCGGGCCGCTGGGCTGACGGTAAGGCCCAAGCGCCTGCTAAGCTGCGCCTCAAGAGGCAGCCCGCGACCCCGCCGGCATCCACTGCCGAAGCAGCCTAGAAGGGCCCGATCTCGCCGCGATCGCGGAAGCTAAGCAGGGTCGGGCCTGGTTAGAACTTGGATGGGAGACCTCTAGGGAAGACCGGGTGCTCTAGGCTTTTTGCCTCCCGCTCCGCCTTCTCCTTTTGGCGCTCGCGGCGTTCGCGGCTATCTCCGCCCCCGCCCGGCACAGCTGCAAGCCCCACCTCCTCAGGTCTCTCCCACCACAGCCAGCGTCTGATGGGGCGCTCCCCGCCTGCCTGAGCGGCCAGGCGGCCAGAAGGCGTCCCTGGAAGGCAGAGGCGCGCCAGACGCTCCGGGGGTGGCCTGACGGGAACCAGACGTGGCCGCGGACCCGGGGGCCGTCCGTGCGCCCCTTGAGCCCCTCGACCTGCACCTGGCCGCCCCCACTGCAGCCCAGCCCCGTCGCCGCCACCTGTCTGCCGGGCTGGCTCTCCACAGCTCCATACGGAAAAAGCCGCCCCTCCGCCGTTTCGCCATGGCCCGAGGCGGGAGCGGGATCGAGGGCCCAGGCCGCTTCCCCGGGCCTGCCGGCCACCTGGGGCGGGGTCCTGAGCTCGGACGGTGGCGTGGGGGCGAGGGTGGCGTTGCTGGGTCTTAGGGGCCGTGCCAACTCAATGGTGGCTCCCAGTGGCTTCGGGCCAGCTTCTGTCGGGCAGGAGGGCCGGCCCGGTCTGCGTCTGAGCTGCGCCTAGCGCATCGTGGGCGGGCAGGTGGGATGCCCAAGGGCCCGCGGTCCCCGGGCCCGGAAGCCTCCTGGGCCACATCCCCGTGAGCGTCCTGCGGGATCTGGGGCGGGGCGCCAAGCGCCGAAAAGTTTGCTGGCTCCCGCCCGCCCTGGGCTGGGTGGTCGCCAGCACCTCCGCCACCCCCAGGTGCCCGAGACCTCCGTTCCCCTGCCTAGGCGGGCGGCGGGGCCCTGCCGGGACGGGCGGGCCGCTGGGCTGACGGTAAGGCCCAAGCGCCTGCTAAGCTGCGCCTCAAGAGGCAGCCCGCGACCCCGCCGGCATCCACTGCCGAAGCAGCCTAGAAGGGCCCGATCTCGCCGCGATCGCGGAAGCTAAGCAGGGTCGGGCCTGGTTAGAACTTGGATGGGAGACCTCTAGGGAAGACCGGGTGCTCTAGGCTTTTTGCCTCCCGCTCCGCCTTCTCCTTTTGGCGCTCGCGGCGTTCGCGGCTATCTCCGCCCCCGCCCGGCACAGCTGCAAGCCCCACCTCCTCAGGTCTCTCCCACCACAGCCAGCGTCTGATGGGGCGCTCCCCGCCTGCCTGAGCGGCCAGGCGGCCAGAAGGCGTCCCTGGAAGGCAGAGGCGCGCCAGACGCTCCGGGGGTGGCCTGACGGGAACCAGACGTGGCCGCGGACCCGGGGGCCGTCCGTGCGCCCCTTGAGCCCCTCGACCTGCACCTGGCCGCCCCCACTGCAGCCCAGCCCCGTCGCCGCCACCTGTCTGCCGGGCTGGCTCTCCACAGCTCCATACGGAAAAAGCCGCCCCTCCGCCGTTTCGCCATGGCCCGAGGCGGGAGCGGGATCGAGGGCCCAGGCCGCTTCCCCGGGCCTGCCGGCCACCTGGGGCGGGGTCCTGAGCTCGGACGGTGGCGTGGGGGCGAGGGTGGCGTTGCTGGGTCTTAGGGGCCGTGCCAACTCAATGGTGGCTCCCAGTGGCTTCGGGCCAGCTTCTGTCGGGCAGGAGGGCCGGCCCGGTCTGCGTCTGAGCTGCGCCTAGCGCATCGTGGGCGGGCAGGTGGGATGCCCAAGGGCCCGCGGTCCCCGGGCCCGGAAGCCTCCTGGGCCACATCCCCGTGAGCGTCCTGCGGGATCTGGGGCGGGGCGCCAAGCGCCGAAAAGTTTGCTGGCTCCCGCCCGCCCTGGGCTGGGTGGTCGCCAGCACCTCCGCCACCCCCAGGTGCCCGAGACCTCCGTTCCCCTGCCTAGGCGGGCGGCGGGGCCCTGCCGGGACGGGCGGGCCGCTGGGCTGACGGTAAGGCCCAAGCGCCTGCTAAGCTGCGCCTCAAGAGGCAGCCCGCGACCCCGCCGGCATCCACTGCCGAAGCAGCCTAGAAGGGCCCGATCTCGCCGCGATCGCGGAAGCTAAGCAGGGTCGGGCCTGGTTAGAACTTGGATGGGAGACCTCTAGGGAAGACCGGGTGCTCTAGGCTTTTTGCCTCCCGCTCCGCCTTCTCCTTTTGGCGCTCGCGGCGTTCGCGGCTATCTCCGCCCCCGCCCGGCACAGCTGCAAGCCCCACCTCCTCAGGTCTCTCCCACCACAGCCAGCGTCTGATGGGGCGCTCCCCGCCTGCCTGAGCGGCCAGGCGGCCAGAAGGCGTCCCTGGAAGGCAGAGGCGCGCCAGACGCTCCGGGGGTGGCCTGACGGGAACCAGACGTGGCCGCGGACCCGGGGGCCGTCCGTGCGCCCCTTGAGCCCCTCGACCTGCACCTGGCCGCCCCCACTGCAGCCCAGCCCCGTCGCCGCCACCTGTCTGCCGGGCTGGCTCTCCACAGCTCCATACGGAAAAAGCCGCCCCTCCGCCGTTTCGCCATGGCCCGAGGCGGGAGCGGGATCGAGGGCCCAGGCCGCTTCCCCGGGCCTGCCGGCCACCTGGGGCGGGGTCCTGAGCTCGGACGGTGGCGTGGGGGCGAGGGTGGCGTTGCTGGGTCTTAGGGGCCGTGCCAACTCAATGGTGGCTCCCAGTGGCTTCGGGCCAGCTTCTGTCGGGCAGGAGGGCCGGCCCGGTCTGCGTCTGAGCTGCGCCTAGCGCATCGTGGGCGGGCAGGTGGGATGCCCAAGGGCCCGCGGTCCCCGGGCCCGGAAGCCTCCTGGGCCACATCCCCGTGAGCGTCCTGCGGGATCTGGGGCGGGGCGCCAAGCGCCGAAAAGTTTGCTGGCTCCCGCCCGCCCTGGGCTGGGTGGTCGCCAGCACCTCCGCCACCCCCAGGTGCCCGAGACCTCCGTTCCCCTGCCTAGGCGGGCGGCGGGGCCCTGCCGGGACGGGCGGGCCGCTGGGCTGACGGTAAGGCCCAAGCGCCTGCTAAGCTGCGCCTCAAGAGGCAGCCCGCGACCCCGCCGGCATCCACTGCCGAAGCAGCCTAGAAGGGCCCGATCTCGCCGCGATCGCGGAAGCTAAGCAGGGTCGGGCCTGGTTAGAACTTGGATGGGAGACCTCTAGGGAAGACCGGGTGCTCTAGGCTTTTTGCCTCCCGCTCCGCCTTCTCCTTTTGGCGCTCGCGGCGTTCGCGGCTATCTCCGCCCCCGCCCGGCACAGCTGCAAGCCCCACCTCCTCAGGTCTCTCCCACCACAGCCAGCGTCTGATGGGGCGCTCCCCGCCTGCCTGAGCGGCCAGGCGGCCAGAAGGCGTCCCTGGAAGGCAGAGGCGCGCCAGACGCTCCGGGGGTGGCCTGACGGGAACCAGACGTGGCCGCGGACCCGGGGGCCGTCCGTGCGCCCCTTGAGCCCCTCGACCTGCACCTGGCCGCCCCCACTGCAGCCCAGCCCCGTCGCCGCCACCTGTCTGCCGGGCTGGCTCTCCACAGCTCCATACGGAAAAAGCCGCCCCTCCGCCGTTTCGCCATGGCCCGAGGCGGGAGCGGGATCGAGGGCCCAGGCCGCTTCCCCGGGCCTGCCGGCCACCTGGGGCGGGGTCCTGAGCTCGGACGGTGGCGTGGGGGCGAGGGTGGCGTTGCTGGGTCTTAGGGGCCGTGCCAACTCAATGGTGGCTCCCAGTGGCTTCGGGCCAGCTTCTGTCGGGCAGGAGGGCCGGCCCGGTCTGCGTCTGAGCTGCGCCTAGCGCATCGTGGGCGGGCAGGTGGGATGCCCAAGGGCCCGCGGTCCCCGGGCCCGGAAGCCTCCTGGGCCACATCCCCGTGAGCGTCCTGCGGGATCTGGGGCGGGGCGCCAAGCGCCGAAAAGTTTGCTGGCTCCCGCCCGCCCTGGGCTGGGTGGTCGCCAGCACCTCCGCCACCCCCAGGTGCCCGAGACCTCCGTTCCCCTGCCTAGGCGGGCGGCGGGGCCCTGCCGGGACGGGCGGGCCGCTGGGCTGACGGTAAGGCCCAAGCGCCTGCTAAGCTGCGCCTCAAGAGGCAGCCCGCGACCCCGCCGGCATCCACTGCCGAAGCAGCCTAGAAGGGCCCGATCTCGCCGCGATCGCGGAAGCTAAGCAGGGTCGGGCCTGGTTAGAACTTGGATGGGAGACCTCTAGGGAAGACCGGGTGCTCTAGGCTTTTTGCCTCCCGCTCCGCCTTCTCCTTTTGGCGCTCGCGGCGTTCGCGGCTATCTCCGCCCCCGCCCGGCACAGCTGCAAGCCCCACCTCCTCAGGTCTCTCCCACCACAGCCAGCGTCTGATGGGGCGCTCCCCGCCTGCCTGAGCGGCCAGGCGGCCAGAAGGCGTCCCTGGAAGGCAGAGGCGCGCCAGACGCTCCGGGGGTGGCCTGACGGGAACCAGACGTGGCCGCGGACCCGGGGGCCGTCCGTGCGCCCCTTGAGCCCCTCGACCTGCACCTGGCCGCCCCCACTGCAGCCCAGCCCCGTCGCCGCCACCTGTCTGCCGGGCTGGCTCTCCACAGCTCCATACGGAAAAAGCCGCCCCTCCGCCGTTTCGCCATGGCCCGAGGCGGGAGCGGGATCGAGGGCCCAGGCCGCTTCCCCGGGCCTGCCGGCCACCTGGGGCGGGGTCCTGAGCTCGGACGGTGGCGTGGGGGCGAGGGTGGCGTTGCTGGGTCTTAGGGGCCGTGCCAACTCAATGGTGGCTCCCAGTGGCTTCGGGCCAGCTTCTGTCGGGCAGGAGGGCCGGCCCGGTCTGCGTCTGAGCTGCGCCTAGCGCATCGTGGGCGGGCAGGTGGGATGCCCAAGGGCCCGCGGTCCCCGGGCCCGGAAGCCTCCTGGGCCACATCCCCGTGAGCGTCCTGCGGGATCTGGGGCGGGGCGCCAAGCGCCGAAAAGTTTGCTGGCTCCCGCCCGCCCTGGGCTGGGTGGTCGCCAGCACCTCCGCCACCCCCAGGTGCCCGAGACCTCCGTTCCCCTGCCTAGGCGGGCGGCGGGGCCCTGCCGGGACGGGCGGGCCGCTGGGCTGACGGTAAGGCCCAAGCGCCTGCTAAGCTGCGCCTCAAGAGGCAGCCCGCGACCCCGCCGGCATCCACTGCCGAAGCAGCCTAGAAGGGCCCGATCTCGCCGCGATCGCGGAAGCTAAGCAGGGTCGGGCCTGGTTAGAACTTGGATGGGAGACCTCTAGGGAAGACCGGGTGCTCTAGGCTTTTTGCCTCCCGCTCCGCCTTCTCCTTTTGGCGCTCGCGGCGTTCGCGGCTATCTCCGCCCCCGCCCGGCACAGCTGCAAGCCCCACCTCCTCAGGTCTCTCCCACCACAGCCAGCGTCTGATGGGGCGCTCCCCGCCTGCCTGAGCGGCCAGGCGGCCAGAAGGCGTCCCTGGAAGGCAGAGGCGCGCCAGACGCTCCGGGGGTGGCCTGACGGGAACCAGACGTGGCCGCGGACCCGGGGGCCGTCCGTGCGCCCCTTGAGCCCCTCGACCTGCACCTGGCCGCCCCCACTGCAGCCCAGCCCCGTCGCCGCCACCTGTCTGCCGGGCTGGCTCTCCACAGCTCCATACGGAAAAAGCCGCCCCTCCGCCGTTTCGCCATGGCCCGAGGCGGGAGCGGGATCGAGGGCCCAGGCCGCTTCCCCGGGCCTGCCGGCCACCTGGGGCGGGGTCCTGAGCTCGGACGGTGGCGTGGGGGCGAGGGTGGCGTTGCTGGGTCTTAGGGGCCGTGCCAACTCAATGGTGGCTCCCAGTGGCTTCGGGCCAGCTTCTGTCGGGCAGGAGGGCCGGCCCGGTCTGCGTCTGAGCTGCGCCTAGCGCATCGTGGGCGGGCAGGTGGGATGCCCAAGGGCCCGCGGTCCCCGGGCCCGGAAGCCTCCTGGGCCACATCCCCGTGAGCGTCCTGCGGGATCTGGGGCGGGGCGCCAAGCGCCGAAAAGTTTGCTGGCTCCCGCCCGCCCTGGGCTGGGTGGTCGCCAGCACCTCCGCCACCCCCAGGTGCCCGAGACCTCCGTTCCCCTGCCTAGGCGGGCGGCGGGGCCCTGCCGGGACGGGCGGGCCGCTGGGCTGACGGTAAGGCCCAAGCGCCTGCTAAGCTGCGCCTCAAGAGGCAGCCCGCGACCCCGCCGGCATCCACTGCCGAAGCAGCCTAGAAGGGCCCGATCTCGCCGCGATCGCGGAAGCTAAGCAGGGTCGGGCCTGGTTAGAACTTGGATGGGAGACCTCTAGGGAAGACCGGGTGCTCTAGGCTTTTTGCCTCCCGCTCCGCCTTCTCCTTTTGGCGCTCGCGGCGTTCGCGGCTATCTCCGCCCCCGCCCGGCACAGCTGCAAGCCCCACCTCCTCAGGTCTCTCCCACCACAGCCAGCGTCTGATGGGGCGCTCCCCGCCTGCCTGAGCGGCCAGGCGGCCAGAAGGCGTCCCTGGAAGGCAGAGGCGCGCCAGACGCTCCGGGGGTGGCCTGACGGGAACCAGACGTGGCCGCGGACCCGGGGGCCGTCCGTGCGCCCCTTGAGCCCCTCGACCTGCACCTGGCCGCCCCCACTGCAGCCCAGCCCCGTCGCCGCCACCTGTCTGCCGGGCTGGCTCTCCACAGCTCCATACGGAAAAAGCCGCCCCTCCGCCGTTTCGCCATGGCCCGAGGCGGGAGCGGGATCGAGGGCCCAGGCCGCTTCCCCGGGCCTGCCGGCCACCTGGGGCGGGGTCCTGAGCTCGGACGGTGGCGTGGGGGCGAGGGTGGCGTTGCTGGGTCTTAGGGGCCGTGCCAACTCAATGGTGGCTCCCAGTGGCTTCGGGCCAGCTTCTGTCGGGCAGGAGGGCCGGCCCGGTCTGCGTCTGAGCTGCGCCTAGCGCATCGTGGGCGGGCAGGTGGGATGCCCAAGGGCCCGCGGTCCCCGGGCCCGGAAGCCTCCTGGGCCACATCCCCGTGAGCGTCCTGCGGGATCTGGGGCGGGGCGCCAAGCGCCGAAAAGTTTGCTGGCTCCCGCCCGCCCTGGGCTGGGTGGTCGCCAGCACCTCCGCCACCCCCAGGTGCCCGAGACCTCCGTTCCCCTGCCTAGGCGGGCGGCGGGGCCCTGCCGGGACGGGCGGGCCGCTGGGCTGACGGTAAGGCCCAAGCGCCTGCTAAGCTGCGCCTCAAGAGGCAGCCCGCGACCCCGCCGGCATCCACTGCCGAAGCAGCCTAGAAGGGCCCGATCTCGCCGCGATCGCGGAAGCTAAGCAGGGTCGGGCCTGGTTAGAACTTGGATGGGAGACCTCTAGGGAAGACCGGGTGCTCTAGGCTTTTTGCCTCCCGCTCCGCCTTCTCCTTTTGGCGCTCGCGGCGTTCGCGGCTATCTCCGCCCCCGCCCGGCACAGCTGCAAGCCCCACCTCCTCAGGTCTCTCCCACCACAGCCAGCGTCTGATGGGGCGCTCCCCGCCTGCCTGAGCGGCCAGGCGGCCAGAAGGCGTCCCTGGAAGGCAGAGGCGCGCCAGACGCTCCGGGGGTGGCCTGACGGGAACCAGACGTGGCCGCGGACCCGGGGGCCGTCCGTGCGCCCCTTGAGCCCCTCGACCTGCACCTGGCCGCCCCCACTGCAGCCCAGCCCCGTCGCCGCCACCTGTCTGCCGGGCTGGCTCTCCACAGCTCCATACGGAAAAAGCCGCCCCTCCGCCGTTTCGCCATGGCCCGAGGCGGGAGCGGGATCGAGGGCCCAGGCCGCTTCCCCGGGCCTGCCGGCCACCTGGGGCGGGGTCCTGAGCTCGGACGGTGGCGTGGGGGCGAGGGTGGCGTTGCTGGGTCTTAGGGGCCGTGCCAACTCAATGGTGGCTCCCAGTGGCTTCGGGCCAGCTTCTGTCGGGCAGGAGGGCCGGCCCGGTCTGCGTCTGAGCTGCGCCTAGCGCATCGTGGGCGGGCAGGTGGGATGCCCAAGGGCCCGCGGTCCCCGGGCCCGGAAGCCTCCTGGGCCACATCCCCGTGAGCGTCCTGCGGGATCTGGGGCGGGGCGCCAAGCGCCGAAAAGTTTGCTGGCTCCCGCCCGCCCTGGGCTGGGTGGTCGCCAGCACCTCCGCCACCCCCAGGTGCCCGAGACCTCCGTTCCCCTGCCTAGGCGGGCGGCGGGGCCCTGCCGGGACGGGCGGGCCGCTGGGCTGACGGTAAGGCCCAAGCGCCTGCTAAGCTGCGCCTCAAGAGGCAGCCCGCGACCCCGCCGGCATCCACTGCCGAAGCAGCCTAGAAGGGCCCGATCTCGCCGCGATCGCGGAAGCTAAGCAGGGTCGGGCCTGGTTAGAACTTGGATGGGAGACCTCTAGGGAAGACCGGGTGCTCTAGGCTTTTTGCCTCCCGCTCCGCCTTCTCCTTTTGGCGCTCGCGGCGTTCGCGGCTATCTCCGCCCCCGCCCGGCACAGCTGCAAGCCCCACCTCCTCAGGTCTCTCCCACCACAGCCAGCGTCTGATGGGGCGCTCCCCGCCTGCCTGAGCGGCCAGGCGGCCAGAAGGCTTCCCTGGAAGGCAGAGGCGCGCCAGACGCTCCGGGGGTGGCCTGACGGGAACCAGACGTGGCCGCGGACCCGGGGGCCGTCCGTGCGCCCCTTGAGCCCCTCGACCTGCACCTGGCCGCCCCCACTGCAGCCCAGCCCCGTCGCCGCCACCTGTCTGCCGGGCTGGCTCTCCACAGCTCCATACGGAAAAAGCCGCCCCTCCGCCGTTTCGCCATGGCCCGAGGCGGGAGCGGGATCGAGGGCCCAGGCCGCTTCCCCGGGCCTGCCGGCCACCTGGGGCGGGGTCCTGAGCTCGGACGGTGGCGTGGGGGCGAGGGTGGCGTTGCTGGGTCTTAGGGGCCGTGCCAACTCAATGGTGGCTCCCAGTGGCTTCGGGCCAGCTTCTGTCGGGCAGGAGGGCCGGCCCGGTCTGCGTCTGAGCTGCGCCTAGCGCATCGTGGGCGGGCAGGTGGGATGCCCAAGGGCCCGCGGTCCCCGGGCCCGGAAGCCTCCTGGGCCACATCCCCGTGAGCGTCCTGCGGGATCTGGGGCGGGGCGCCAAGCGCCGAAAAGTTTGCTGGCTCCCGCCCGCCCTGGGCTGGGTGGTCGCCAGCACCTCCGCCACCCCCAGGTGCCCGAGACCTCCGTTCCCCTGCCTAGGCGGGCGGCGGGGCCCTGCCGGGACGGGCGGGCCGCTGGGCTGACGGTAAGGCCCAAGCGCCTGCTAAGCTGCGCCTCAAGAGGCAGCCCGCGACCCCGCCGGCATCCACTGCCGAAGCAGCCTAGAAGGGCCCGATCTCGCCGCGATCGCGGAAGCTAAGCAGGGTCGGGCCTGGTTAGAACTTGGATGGGAGACCTCTAGGGAAGACCGGGTGCTCTAGGCTTTTTGCCTCCCGCTCCGCCTTCTCCTTTTGGCGCTCGCGGCGTTCGCGGCTATCTCCGCCCCCGCCCGGCACAGCTGCAAGCCCCACCTCCTCAGGTCTCTCCCACCACAGCCAGCGTCTGATGGGGCGCTCCCCGCCTGCCTGAGCGGCCAGGCGGCCAGAAGGCGTCCCTGGAAGGCAGAGGCACGCCAGACGCTCCGGGGGTGGCCTGACGGGAACCAGACGTGGCCGCGGACCCGGGGGCCGTCCGTGCGCCCCTTGAGCCCCTCGACCTGCACCTGGCCGCCCCCACTGCAGCCCAGCCCCGTCGCCGCCACCTGTCTGCCGGGCTGGCTCTCCACAGCTCCATACGGAAAAAGCCGCCCCTCCGCCGTTTCGCCATGGCCCGAGGCGGGAGCGGGATCGAGGGCCCAGGCCGCTTCCCCGGGCCTGCCGGCCACCTGGGGCGGGGTCCTGAGCTCGGACGGTGGCGTGGGGGCGAGGGTGGCGTTGCTGGGTCTTAGGGGCCGTGCCAACTCAATGGTGGCTCCCAGTGGCTTCGGGCCAGCTTCTGTCGGGCAGGAGGGCCGGCCCGGTCTGCGTCTGAGCTGCGCCTAGCGCATCGTGGGCGGGCAGGTGGGATGCCCAAGGGCCCGCGGTCCCCGGGCCCGGAAGCCTCCTGGGCCACATCCCCGTGAGCGTCCTGCGGGATCTGGGGCGGGGCGCCAAGCGCCGAAAAGTTTGCTGGCTCCCGCCCGCCCTGGGCTGGGTGGTCGCCAGCACCTCCGCCACCCCCAGGTGCCCGAGACCTCCGTTCCCCTGCCTAGGCGGGCGGCGGGGCCCTGCCGGGACGGGCGGGCCGCTGGGCTGACGGTAAGGCCCAAGCGCCTGCTAAGCTGCGCCTCAAGAGGCAGCCCGCGACCCCGCCGGCATCCACTGCCGAAGCAGCCTAGAAGGGCCCGATCTCGCCGCGATCGCGGAAGCTAAGCAGGGTCGGGCCTGGTTAGAACTTGGATGGGAGACCTCTAGGGAAGACCGGGTGCTCTAGGCTTTTTGCCTCCCGCTCCGCCTTCTCCTTTTGGCGCTCGCGGCGTTCGCGGCTATCTCCGCCCCCGCCCGGCACAGCTGCAAGCCCCACCTCCTCAGGTCTCTCCCACCACAGCCAGCGTCTGATGGGGCGCTCCCCGCCTGCCTGAGCGGCCAGGCGGCCAGAAGGCGTCCCTGGAAGGCAGAGGCGCGCCAGACGCTCCGGGGGTGGCCTGACGGGAACCAGACGTGGCCGCGGACCCGGGGGCCGTCCGTGCGCCCCTTGAGCCCCTCGACCTGCACCTGGCCGCCCCCACTGCAGCCCAGCCCCGTCGCCGCCACCTGTCTGCCGGGCTGGCTCTCCACAGCTCCATACGGAAAAAGCCGCCCCTCCGCCGTTTCGCCATGGCCCGAGGCGGGAGCGGGATCGAGGGCCCAGGCCGCTTCCCCGGGCCTGCCGGCCACCTGGGGCGGGGTCCTGAGCTCGGACGGTGGCGTGGGGGCGAGGGTGGCGTTGCTGGGTCTTAGGGGCCGTGCCAACTCAATGGTGGCTCCCAGTGGCTTCGGGCCAGCTTCTGTCGGGCAGGAGGGCCGGCCCGGTCTGCGTCTGAGCTGCGCCTAGCGCATCGTGGGCGGGCAGGTGGGATGCCCAAGGGCCCGCGGTCCCCGGGCCCGGAAGCCTCCTGGGCCACATCCCCGTGAGCGTCCTGCGGGATCTGGGGCGGGGCGCCAAGCGCCGAAAAGTTTGCTGGCTCCCGCCCGCCCTGGGCTGGGTGGTCGCCAGCACCTCCGCCACCCCCAGGTGCCCGAGACCTCCGTTCCCCTGCCTAGGCGGGCGGCGGGGCCCTGCCGGGACGGGCGGGCCGCTGGGCTGACGGTAAGGCCCAAGCGCCTGCTAAGCTGCGCCTCAAGAGGCAGCCCGCGACCCCGCCGGCATCCACTGCCGAAGCAGCCTAGAAGGGCCCGATCTCGCCGCGATCGCGGAAGCTAAGCAGGGTCGGGCCTGGTTAGAACTTGGATGGGAGACCTCTAGGGAAGACCGGGTGCTCTAGGCTTTTTGCCTCCCGCTCCGCCTTCTCCTTTTGGCGCTCGCGGCGTTCGCGGCTATCTCCGCCCCCGCCCGGCACAGCTGCAAGCCCCACCTCCTCAGGTCTCTCCCACCACAGCCAGCGTCTGATGGGGCGCTCCCCGCCTGCCTGAGCGGCCAGGCGGCCAGAAGGCGTCCCTGGAAGGCAGAGGCGCGCCAGACGCTCCGGGGGTGGCCTGACGGGAACCAGACGTGGCCGCGGACCCGGGGGCCGTCCGTGCGCCCCTTGAGCCCCTCGACCTGCACCTGGCCGCCCCCACTGCAGCCCAGCCCCGTCGCCGCCACCTGTCTGCCGGGCTGGCTCTCCACAGCTCCATACGGAAAAAGCCGCCCCTCCGCCGTTTCGCCATGGCCCGAGGCGGGAGCGGGATCGAGGGCCCAGGCCGCTTCCCCGGGCCTGCCGGCCACCTGGGGCGGGGTCCTGAGCTCGGACGGTGGCGTGGGGGCGAGGGTGGCGTTGCTGGGTCTTAGGGGCCGTGCCAACTCAATGGTGGCTCCCAGTGGCTTCGGGCCAGCTTCTGTCGGGCAGGAGGGCCGGCCCGGTCTGCGTCTGAGCTGCGCCTAGCGCATCGTGGGCGGGCAGGTGGGATGCCCAAGGGCCCGCGGTCCCCGGGCCCGGAAGCCTCCTGGGCCACATCCCCGTGAGCGTCCTGCGGGATCTGGGGCGGGGCGCCAAGCGCCGAAAAGTTTGCTGGCTCCCGCCCGCCCTGGGCTGGGTGGTCGCCAGCACCTCCGCCACCCCCAGGTGCCCGAGACCTCCGTTCCCCTGCCTAGGCGGGCGGCGGGGCCCTGCCGGGACGGGCGGGCCGCTGGGCTGACGGTAAGGCCCAAGCGCCTGCTAAGCTGCGCCTCAAGAGGCAGCCCGCGACCCCGCCGGCATCCACTGCCGAAGCAGCCTAGAAGGGCCCGATCTCGCCGCGATCGCGGAAGCTAAGCAGGGTCGGGCCTGGTTAGAACTTGGATGGGAGACCTCTAGGGAAGACCGGGTGCTCTAGGCTTTTTGCCTCCCGCTCCGCCTTCTCCTTTTGGCGCTCGCGGCGTTCGCGGCTATCTCCGCCCCCGCCCGGCACAGCTGCAAGCCCCACCTCCTCAGGTCTCTCCCACCACAGCCAGCGTCTGATGGGGCGCTCCCCGCCTGCCTGAGCGGCCAGGCGGCCAGAAGGCGTCCCTGGAAGGCAGAGGCGCGCCAGACGCTCCGGGGGTGGCCTGACGGGAACCAGACGTGGCCGCGGACCCGGGGGCCGTCCGTGCGCCCCTTGAGCCCCTCGACCTGCACCTGGCCGCCCCCACTGCAGCCCAGCCCCGTCGCCGCCACCTGTCTGCCGGGCTGGCTCTCCACAGCTCCATACGGAAAAAGCCGCCCCTCCGCCGTTTCGCCATGGCCCGAGGCGGGAGCGGGATCGAGGGCCCAGGCCGCTTCCCCGGGCCTGCCGGCCACCTGGGGCGGGGTCCTGAGCTCGGACGGTGGCGTGGGGGCGAGGGTGGCGTTGCTGGGTCTTAGGGGCCGTGCCAACTCAATGGTGGCTCCCAGTGGCTTCGGGCCAGCTTCTGTCGGGCAGGAGGGCCGGCCCGGTCTGCGTCTGAGCTGCGCCTAGCGCATCGTGGGCGGGCAGGTGGGATGCCCAAGGGCCCGCGGTCCCCGGGCCCGGAAGCCTCCTGGGCCACATCCCCGTGAGCGTCCTGCGGGATCTGGGGCGGGGCGCCAAGCGCCGAAAAGTTTGCTGGCTCCCGCCCGCCCTGGGCTGGGTGGTCGCCAGCACCTCCGCCACCCCCAGGTGCCCGAGACCTCCGTTCCCCTGCCTAGGCGGGCGGCGGGGCCCTGCCGGGACGGGCGGGCCGCTGGGCTGACGGTAAGGCCCAAGCGCCTGCTAAGCTGCGCCTCAAGAGGCAGCCCGCGACCCCGCCGGCATCCACTGCCGAAGCAGCCTAGAAGGGCCCGATCTCGCCGCGATCGCGGAAGCTAAGCAGGGTCGGGCCTGGTTAGAACTTGGATGGGAGACCTCTAGGGAAGACCGGGTGCTCTAGGCTTTTTGCCTCCCGCTCCGCCTTCTCCTTTTGGCGCTCGCGGCGTTCGCGGCTATCTCCGCCCCCGCCCGGCACAGCTGCAAGCCCCACCTCCTCAGGTCTCTCCCACCACAGCCAGCGTCTGATGGGGCGCTCCCCGCCTGCCTGAGCGGCCAGGCGGCCAGAAGGCGTCCCTGGAAGGCAGAGGCGCGCCAGACGCTCCGGGGGTGGCCTGACGGGAACCAGACGTGGCCGCGGACCCGGGGGCCGTCCGTGCGCCCCTTGAGCCCCTCGACCTGCACCTGGCCGCCCCCACTGCAGCCCAGCCCCGTCGCCGCCACCTGTCTGCCGGGCTGGCTCTCCACAGCTCCATACGGAAAAAGCCGCCCCTCCGCCGTTTCGCCATGGCCCGAGGCGGGAGCGGGATCGAGGGCCCAGGCCGCTTCCCCGGGCCTGCCGGCCACCTGGGGCGGGGTCCTGAGCTCGGACGGTGGCGTGGGGGCGAGGGTGGCGTTGCTGGGTCTTAGGGGCCGTGCCAACTCAATGGTGGCTCCCAGTGGCTTCGGGCCAGCTTCTGTCGGGCAGGAGGGCCGGCCCGGTCTGCGTCTGAGCTGCACCTAGCGCATCGTGGGCGGGCAGGTGGGATGCCCAAGGGCCCGCGGTCCCCGGGCCCGGAAGCCTCCTGGGCCACATCCCCGTGAGCGTCCTGCGGGATCTGGGGCGGGGCGCCAAGCGCCGAAAAGTTTGCTGGCTCCCGCCCGCCCTGGGCTGGGTGGTCGCCAGCACCTCCGCCACCCCCAGGTGCCCGAGACCTCCGTTCCCCTGCCTAGGCGGGCGGCGGGGCCCTGCCGGGACGGGCGGGCCGCTGGGCTGACGGTAAGGCCCAAGCGCCTGCTAAGCTGCGCCTCAAGAGGCAGCCCGCGACCCCGCCGGCATCCACTGCCGAAGCAGCCTAGAAGGGCCCGATCTCGCCGCGATCGCGGAAGCTAAGCAGGGTCGGGCCTGGTTAGAACTTGGATGGGAGACCTCTAGGGAAGACCGGGTGCTCTAGGCTTTTTGCCTCCCGCTCCGCCTTCTCCTTTTGGCGCTCGCGGCGTTCGCGGCTATCTCCGCCCCCGCCCGGCACAGCTGCAAGCCCCACCTCCTCAGGTCTCTCCCACCACAGCCAGCGTCTGATGGGGCGCTCCCCGCCTGCCTGAGCGGCCAGGCGGCCAGAAGGCGTCCCTGGAAGGCAGAGGCGCGCCAGACGCTCCGGGGGTGGCCTGACGGGAACCAGACGTGGCCGCGGACCCGGGGGCCGTCCGTGCGCCCCTTGAGCCCCTCGACCTGCACCTGGCCGCCCCCACTGCAGCCCAGCCCCGTCGCCGCCACCTGTCTGCCGGGCTGGCTCTCCACAGCTCCATACGGAAAAAGCCGCCCCTCCGCCGTTTCGCCATGGCCCGAGGCGGGAGCGGGATCGAGGGCCCAGGCCGCTTCCCCGGGCCTGCCGGCCACCTGGGGCGGGGTCCTGAGCTCGGACGGTGGCGTGGGGGCGAGGGTGGCGTTGCTGGGTCTTAGGGGCCGTGCCAACTCAATGGTGGCTCCCAGTGGCTTCGGGCCAGCTTCTGTCGGGCAGGAGGGCCGGCCCGGTCTGCGTCTGAGCTGCGCCTAGCGCATCGTGGGCGGGCAGGTGGGATGCCCAAGGGCCCGCGGTCCCCGGGCCCGGAAGCCTCCTGGGCCACATCCCCGTGAGCGTCCTGCGGGATCTGGGGCGGGGCGCCAAGCGCCGAAAAGTTTGCTGGCTCCCGCCCGCCCTGGGCTGGGTGGTCGCCAGCACCTCCGCCACCCCCAGGTGCCCGAGACCTCCGTTCCCCTGCCTAGGCGGGCGGCGGGGCCCTGCCGGGACGGGCGGGCCGCTGGGCTGACGGTAAGGCCCAAGCGCCTGCTAAGCTGCGCCTCAAGAGGCAGCCCGCGACCCCGCCGGCATCCACTGCCGAAGCAGCCTAGAAGGGCCCGATCTCGCCGCGATCGCGGAAGCTAAGCAGGGTCGGGCCTGGTTAGAACTTGGATGGGAGACCTCTAGGGAAGACCGGGTGCTCTAGGCTTTTTGCCTCCCGCTCCGCCTTCTCCTTTTGGCGCTCGCGGCGTTCGCGGCTATCTCCGCCCCCGCCCGGCACAGCTGCAAGCCCCACCTCCTCAGGTCTCTCCCACCACAGCCAGCGTCTGATGGGGCGCTCCCCGCCTGCCTGAGCGGCCAGGCGGCCAGAAGGCGTCCCTGGAAGGCAGAGGCGCGCCAGACGCTCCGGGGGTGGCCTGACGGGAACCAGACGTGGCCGCGGACCCGGGGGCCGTCCGTGCGCCCCTTGAGCCCCTCGACCTGCACCTGGCCGCCCCCACTGCAGCCCAGCCCCGTCGCCGCCACCTGTCTGCCGGGCTGGCTCTCCACAGCTCCATACGGAAAAAGCCGCCCCTCCGCCGTTTCGCCATGGCCCGAGGCGGGAGCGGGATCGAGGGCCCAGGCCGCTTCCCCGGGCCTGCCGGCCACCTGGGGCGGGGTCCTGAGCTCGGACGGTGGCGTGGGGGCGAGGGTGGCGTTGCTGGGTCTTAGGGGCCGTGCCAACTCAATGGTGGCTCCCAGTGGCTTCGGGCCAGCTTCTGTCGGGCAGGAGGGCCGGCCCGGTCTGCGTCTGAGCTGCGCCTAGCGCATCGTGGGCGGGCAGGTGGGATGCCCAAGGGCCCGCGGTCCCCGGGCCCGGAAGCCTCCTGGGCCACATCCCCGTGAGCGTCCTGCGGGATCTGGGGCGGGGCGCCAAGCGCCGAAAAGTTTGCTGGCTCCCGCCCGCCCTGGGCTGGGTGGTCGCCAGCACCTCCGCCACCCCCAGGTGCCCGAGACCTCCGTTCCCCTGCCTAGGCGGGCGGCGGGGCCCTGCCGGGACGGGCGGGCCGCTGGGCTGACGGTAAGGCCCAAGCGCCTGCTAAGCTGCGCCTCAAGAGGCAGCCCGCGACCCCGCCGGCATCCACTGCCGAAGCAGCCTAGAAGGGCCCGATCTCGCCGCGATCGCGGAAGCTAAGCAGGGTCGGGCCTGGTTAGAACTTGGATGGGAGACCTCTAGGGAAGACCGGGTGCTCTAGGCTTTTTGCCTCCCGCTCCGCCTTCTCCTTTTGGCGCTCGCGGCGTTCGCGGCTATCTCCGCCCCCGCCCGGCACAGCTGCAAGCCCCACCTCCTCAGGTCTCTCCCACCACAGCCAGCGTCTGATGGGGCGCTCCCCGCCTGCCTGAGCGGCCAGGCGGCCAGAAGGCGTCCCTGGAAGGCAGAGGCGCGCCAGACGCTCCGGGGGTGGCCTGACGGGAACCAGACGTGGCCGCGGACCCGGGGGCCGTCCGTGCGCCCCTTGAGCCCCTCGACCTGCACCTGGCCGCCCCCACTGCAGCCCAGCCCCGTCGCCGCCACCTGTCTGCCGGGCTGGCTCTCCACAGCTCCATACGGAAAAAGCCGCCCCTCCGCCGTTTCGCCATGGCCCGAGGCGGGAGCGGGATCGAGGGCCCAGGCCGCTTCCCCGGGCCTGCCGGCCACCTGGGGCGGGGTCCTGAGCTCGGACGGTGGCGTGGGGGCGAGGGTGGCGTTGCTGGGTCTTAGGGGCCGTGCCAACTCAATGGTGGCTCCCAGTGGCTTCGGGCCAGCTTCTGTCGGGCAGGAGGGCCGGCCCGGTCTGCGTCTGAGCTGCGCCTAGCGCATCGTGGGCGGGCAGGTGGGATGCCCAAGGGCCCGCGGTCCCCGGGCCCGGAAGCCTCCTGGGCCACATCCCCGTGAGCGTCCTGCGGGATCTGGGGCGGGGCGCCAAGCGCCGAAAAGTTTGCTGGCTCCCGCCCGCCCTGGGCTGGGTGGTCGCCAGCACCTCCGCCACCCCCAGGTGCCCGAGACCTCCGTTCCCCTGCCTAGGCGGGCGGCGGGGCCCTGCCGGGACGGGCGGGCCGCTGGGCTGACGGTAAGGCCCAAGCGCCTGCTAAGCTGCGCCTCAAGAGGCAGCCCGCGACCCCGCCGGCATCCACTGCCGAAGCAGCCTAGAAGGGCCCGATCTCGCCGCGATCGCGGAAGCTAAGCAGGGTCGGGCCTGGTTAGAACTTGGATGGGAGACCTCTAGGGAAGACCGGGTGCTCTAGGCTTTTTGCCTCCCGCTCCGCCTTCTCCTTTTGGCGCTCGCGGCGTTCGCGGCTATCTCCGCCCCCGCCCGGCACAGCTGCAAGCCCCACCTCCTCAGGTCTCTCCCACCACAGCCAGCGTCTGATGGGGCGCTCCCCGCCTGCCTGAGCGGCCAGGCGGCCAGAAGGCGTCCCTGGAAGGCAGAGGCGCGCCAGACGCTCCGGGGGTGGCCTGACGGGAACCAGACGTGGCCGCGGACCCGGGGGCCGTCCGTGCGCCCCTTGAGCCCCTCGACCTGCACCTGGCCGCCCCCACTGCAGCCCAGCCCCGTCGCCGCCACCTGTCTGCCGGGCTGGCTCTCCACAGCTCCATACGGAAAAAGCCGCCCCTCCGCCGTTTCGCCATGGCCCGAGGCGGGAGCGGGATCGAGGGCCCAGGCCGCTTCCCCGGGCCTGCCGGCCACCTGGGGCGGGGTCCTGAGCTCGGACGGTGGCGTGGGGGCGAGGGTGGCGTTGCTGGGTCTTAGGGGCCGTGCCAACTCAATGGTGGCTCCCAGTGGCTTCGGGCCAGCTTCTGTCGGGCAGGAGGGCCGGCCCGGTCTGCGTCTGAGCTGCGCCTAGCGCATCGTGGGCGGGCAGGTGGGATGCCCAAGGGCCCGCGGTCCCCGGGCCCGGAAGCCTCCTGGGCCACATCCCCGTGAGCGTCCTGCGGGATCTGGGGCGGGGCGCCAAGCGCCGAAAAGTTTGCTGGCTCCCGCCCGCCCTGGGCTGGGTGGTCGCCAGCACCTCCGCCACCCCCAGGTGCCCGAGACCTCCGTTCCCCTGCCTAGGCGGGCGGCGGGGCCCTGCCGGGACGGGCGGGCCGCTGGGCTGACGGTAAGGCCCAAGCGCCTGCTAAGCTGCGCCTCAAGAGGCAGCCCGCGACCCCGCCGGCATCCACTGCCGAAGCAGCCTAGAAGGGCCCGATCTCGCCGCGATCGCGGAAGCTAAGCAGGGTCGGGCCTGGTTAGAACTTGGATGGGAGACCTCTAGGGAAGACCGGGTGCTCTAGGCTTTTTGCCTCCCGCTCCGCCTTCTCCTTTTGGCGCTCGCGGCGTTCGCGGCTATCTCCGCCCCCGCCCGGCACAGCTGCAAGCCCCACCTCCTCAGGTCTCTCCCACCACAGCCAGCGTCTGATGGGGCGCTCCCCGCCTGCCTGAGCGGCCAGGCGGCCAGAAGGCGTCCCTGGAAGGCAGAGGCGCGCCAGACGCTCCGGGGGTGGCCTGACGGGAACCAGACGTGGCCGCGGACCCGGGGGCCGTCCGTGCGCCCCTTGAGCCCCTCGACCTGCACCTGGCCGCCCCCACTGCAGCCCAGCCCCGTCGCCGCCACCTGTCTGCCGGGCTGGCTCTCCACAGCTCCATACGGAAAAAGCCGCCCCTCCGCCGTTTCGCCATGGCCCGAGGCGGGAGCGGGATCGAGGGCCCAGGCCGCTTCCCCGGGCCTGCCGGCCACCTGGGGCGGGGTCCTGAGCTCGGACGGTGGCGTGGGGGCGAGGGTGGCGTTGCTGGGTCTTAGGGGCCGTGCCAACTCAATGGTGGCTCCCAGTGGCTTCGGGCCAGCTTCTGTCGGGCAGGAGGGCCGGCCCGGTCTGCGTCTGAGCTGCGCCTAGCGCATCGTGGGCGGGCAGGTGGGATGCCCAAGGGCCCGCGGTCCCCGGGCCCGGAAGCCTCCTGGGCCACATCCCCGTGAGCGTCCTGCGGGATCTGGGGCGGGGCGCCAAGCGCCGAAAAGTTTGCTGGCTCCCGCCCGCCCTGGGCTGGGTGGTCGCCAGCACCTCCGCCACCCCCAGGTGCCCGAGACCTCCGTTCCCCTGCCTAGGCGGGCGGCGGGGCCCTGCCGGGACGGGCGGGCCGCTGGGCTGACGGTAAGGCCCAAGCGCCTGCTAAGCTGCGCCTCAAGAGGCAGCCCGCGACCCCGCCGGCATCCACTGCCGAAGCAGCCTAGAAGGGCCCGATCTCGCCGCGATCGCGGAAGCTAAGCAGGGTCGGGCCTGGTTAGAACTTGGATGGGAGACCTCTAGGGAAGACCGGGTGCTCTAGGCTTTTTGCCTCCCGCTCCGCCTTCTCCTTTTGGCGCTCGCGGCGTTCGCGGCTATCTCCGCCCCCGCCCGGCACAGCTGCAAGCCCCACCTCCTCAGGTCTCTCCCACCACAGCCAGCGTCTGATGGGGCGCTCCCCGCCTGCCTGAGCGGCCAGGCGGCCAGAAGGCGTCCCTGGAAGGCAGAGGCGCGCCAGACGCTCCGGGGGTGGCCTGACGGGAACCAGACGTGGCCGCGGACCCGGGGGCCGTCCGTGCGCCCCTTGAGCCCCTCGACCTGCACCTGGCCGCCCCCACTGCAGCCCAGCCCCGTCGCCGCCACCTGTCTGCCGGGCTGGCTCTCCACAGCTCCATACGGAAAAAGCCGCCCCTCCGCCGTTTCGCCATGGCCCGAGGCGGGAGCGGGATCGAGGACCCAGGCCGCTTCCCCGGGCCTGCCGGCCACCTGGGGCGGGGTCCTGAGCTCGGACGGTGGCGTGGGGGCGAGGGTGGCGTTGCTGGGTCTTAGGGGCCGTGCCAACTCAATGGTGGCTCCCAGTGGCTTCGGGCCAGCTTCTGTCGGGCAGGAGGGCCGGCCCGGTCTGCGTCTGAGCTGCGCCTAGCGCATCGTGGGCGGGCAGGTGGGATGCCCAAGGGCCCGCGGTCCCCGGGCCCGGAAGCCTCCTGGGCCACATCCCCGTGAGCGTCCTGCGGGATCTGGGGCGGGGCGCCAAGCGCCGAAAAGTTTGCTGGCTCCCGCCCGCCCTGGGCTGGGTGGTCGCCAGCACCTCCGCCACCCCCAGGTGCCCGAGACCTCCGTTCCCCTGCCTAGGCGGGCGGCGGGGCCCTGCCGGGACGGGCGGGCCGCTGGGCTGACGGTAAGGCCCAAGCGCCTGCTAAGCTGCGCCTCAAGAGGCAGCCCGCGACCCCGCCGGCATCCACTGCCGAAGCAGCCTAGAAGGGCCCGATCTCGCCGCGATCGCGGAAGCTAAGCAGGGTCGGGCCTGGTTAGAACTTGGATGGGAGACCTCTAGGGAAGACCGGGTGCTCTAGGCTTTTTGCCTCCCGCTCCGCCTTCTCCTTTTGGCGCTCGCGGCGTTCGCGGCTATCTCCACCCCCGCCCGGCACAGCTGCAAGCCCCACCTCCTCAGGTCTCTCCCACCACAGCCAGCGTCTGATGGGGCGCTCCCCGCCTGCCTGAGCGGCCAGGCGGCCAGAAGGCGTCCCTGGAAGGCAGAGGCGCGCCAGACGCTCCGGGGGTGGCCTGACGGGAACCAGACGTGGCCGCGGACCCGGGGGCCGTCCGTGCGCCCCTTGAGCCCCTCGACCTGCACCTGGCCGCCCCCACTGCAGCCCAGCCCCGTCGCCGCCACCTGTCTGCCGGGCTGGCTCTCCACAGCTCCATACGGAAAAAGCCGCCCCTCCGCCGTTTCGCCATGGCCCGAGGCGGGAGCGGGATCGAGGGCCCAGGCCGCTTCCCCGGGCCTGCCGGCCACCTGGGGCGGGGTCCTGAGCTCGGACGGTGGCGTGGGGGCGAGGGTGGCGTTGCTGGGTCTTAGGGGCCGTGCCAACTCAATGGTGGCTCCCAGTGGCTTCGGGCCAGCTTCTGTCGGGCAGGAGGGCCGGCCCGGTCTGCGTCTGAGCTGCGCCTAGCGCATCGTGGGCGGGCAGGTGGGATGCCCAAGGGCCCGCGGTCCCCGGGCCCGGAAGCCTCCTGGGCCACATCCCCGTGAGCGTCCTGCGGGATCTGGGGCGGGGCGCCAAGCGCCGAAAAGTTTGCTGGCTCCCGCCCGCCCTGGGCTGGGTGGTCGCCAGCACCTCCGCCACCCCCAGGTGCCCGAGACCTCCGTTCCCCTGCCTAGGCGGGCGGCGGGGCCCTGCCGGGACGGGCGGGCCGCTGGGCTGACGGTAAGGCCCAAGCGCCTGCTAAGCTGCGCCTCAAGAGGCAGCCCGCGACCCCGCCGGCATCCACTGCCGAAGCAGCCTAGAAGGGCCCGATCTCGCCGCGATCGCGGAAGCTAAGCAGGGTCGGGCCTGGTTAGAACTTGGATGGGAGACCTCTAGGGAAGACCGGGTGCTCTAGGCTTTTTGCCTCCCGCTCCGCCTTCTCCTTTTGGCGCTCGCGGCGTTCGCGGCTATCTCCGCCCCCGCCCGGCACAGCTGCAAGCCCCACCTCCTCAGGTCTCTCCCACCACAGCCAGCGTCTGATGGGGCGCTCCCCGCCTGCCTGAGCGGCCAGGCGGCCAGAAGGCGTCCCTGGAAGGCAGAGGCGCGCCAGACGCTCCGGGGGTGGCCTGACGGGAACCAGACGTGGCCGCGGACCCGGGGGCCGTCCGTGCGCCCCTTGAGCCCCTCGACCTGCACCTGGCCGCCCCCACTGCAGCCCAGCCCCGTCGCCGCCACCTGTCTGCCGGGCTGGCTCTCCACAGCTCCATACGGAAAAAGCCGCCCCTCCGCCGTTTCGCCATGGCCCGAGGCGGGAGCGGGATCGAGGGCCCAGGCCGCTTCCCCGGGCCTGCCGGCCACCTGGGGCGGGGTCCTGAGCTCGGACGGTGGCGTGGGGGCGAGGGTGGCGTTGCTGGGTCTTAGGGGCCGTGCCAACTCAATGGTGGCTCCCAGTGGCTTCGGGCCAGCTTCTGTCGGGCAGGAGGGCCGGCCCGGTCTGCGTCTGAGCTGCGCCTAGCGCATCGTGGGCGGGCAGGTGGGATGCCCAAGGGCCCGCGGTCCCCGGGCCCGGAAGCCTCCTGGGCCACATCCCCGTGAGCGTCCTGCGGGATCTGGGGCGGGGCGCCAAGCGCCGAAAAGTTTGCTGGCTCCCGCCCGCCCTGGGCTGGGTGGTCGCCAGCACCTCCGCCACCCCCAGGTGCCCGAGACCTCCGTTCCCCTGCCTAGGCGGGCGGCGGGGCCCTGCCGGGACGGGCGGGCCGCTGGGCTGACGGTAAGGCCCAAGCGCCTGCTAAGCTGCGCCTCAAGAGGCAGCCCGCGACCCCGCCGGCATCCACTGCCGAAGCAGCCTAGAAGGGCCCGATCTCGCCGCGATCGCGGAAGCTAAGCAGGGTCGGGCCTGGTTAGAACTTGGATGGGAGACCTCTAGGGAAGACCGGGTGCTCTAGGCTTTTTGCCTCCCGCTCCGCCTTCTCCTTTTGGCGCTCGCGGCGTTCGCGGCTATCTCCGCCCCCGCCCGGCACAGCTGCAAGCCCCACCTCCTCAGGTCTCTCCCACCACAGCCAGCGTCTGATGGGGCGCTCCCCGCCTGCCTGAGCGGCCAGGCGGCCAGAAGGCGTCCCTGGAAGGCAGAGGCGCGCCAGACGCTCCGGGGGTGGCCTGACGGGAACCAGACGTGGCCGCGGACCCGGGGGCCGTCCGTGCGCCCCTTGAGCCCCTCGACCTGCACCTGGCCGCCCCCACTGCAGCCCAGCCCCGTCGCCGCCACCTGTCTGCCGGGCTGGCTCTCCACAGCTCCATACGGAAAAAGCCGCCCCTCCGCCGTTTCGCCATGGCCCGAGGCGGGAGCGGGATCGAGGGCCCAGGCCGCTTCCCCGGGCCTGCCGGCCACCTGGGGCGGGGTCCTGAGCTCGGACGGTGGCGTGGGGGCGAGGGTGGCGTTGCTGGGTCTTAGGGGCCGTGCCAACTCAATGGTGGCTCCCAGTGGCTTCGGGCCAGCTTCTGTCGGGCAGGAGGGCCGGCCCGGTCTGCGTCTGAGCTGCGCCTAGCGCATCGTGGGCGGGCAGGTGGGATGCCCAAGGGCCCGCGGTCCCCGGGCCCGGAAGCCTCCTGGGCCACATCCCCGTGAGCGTCCTGCGGGATCTGGGGCGGGGCGCCAAGCGCCGAAAAGTTTGCTGGCTCCCGCCCGCCCTGGGCTGGGTGGTCGCCAGCACCTCCGCCACCCCCAGGTGCCCGAGACCTCCGTTCCCCTGCCTAGGCGGGCGGCGGGGCCCTGCCGGGACGGGCGGGCCGCTGGGCTGACGGTAAGGCCCAAGCGCCTGCTAAGCTGCGCCTCAAGAGGCAGCCCGCGACCCCGCCGGCATCCACTGCCGAAGCAGCCTAGAAGGGCCCGATCTCGCCGCGATCGCGGAAGCTAAGCAGGGTCGGGCCTGGTTAGAACTTGGATGGGAGACCTCTAGGGAAGACCGGGTGCTCTAGGCTTTTTGCCTCCCGCTCCGCCTTCTCCTTTTGGCGCTCGCGGCGTTCGCGGCTATCTCCGCCCCCGCCCGGCACAGCTGCAAGCCCCACCTCCTCAGGTCTCTCCCACCACAGCCAGCGTCTGATGGGGCGCTCCCCGCCTGCCTGAGCGGCCAGGCGGCCAGAAGGCGTCCCTGGAAGGCAGAGGCGCGCCAGACGCTCCGGGGGTGGCCTGACGGGAACCAGACGTGGCCGCGGACCCGGGGGCCGTCCGTGCGCCCCTTGAGCCCCTCGACCTGCACCTGGCCGCCCCCACTGCAGCCCAGCCCCGTCGCCGCCACCTGTCTGCCGGGCTGGCTCTCCACAGCTCCATACGGAAAAAGCCGCCCCTCCGCCGTTTCGCCATGGCCCGAGGCGGGAGCGGGATCGAGGGCCCAGGCCGCTTCCCCGGGCCTGCCGGCCACCTGGGGCGGGGTCCTGAGCTCGGACGGTGGCGTGGGGGCGAGGGTGGCGTTGCTGGGTCTTAGGGGCCGTGCCAACTCAATGGTGGCTCCCAGTGGCTTCGGGCCAGCTTCTGTCGGGCAGGAGGGCCGGCCCGGTCTGCGTCTGAGCTGCGCCTAGCGCATCGTGGGCGGGCAGGTGGGATGCCCAAGGGCCCGCGGTCCCCGGGCCCGGAAGCCTCCTGGGCCACATCCCCGTGAGCGTCCTGCGGGATCTGGGGCGGGGCGCCAAGCGCCGAAAAGTTTGCTGGCTCCCGCCCGCCCTGGGCTGGGTGGTCGCCAGCACCTCCGCCACCCCCAGGTGCCCGAGACCTCCGTTCCCCTGCCTAGGCGGGCGGCGGGGCCCTGCCGGGACGGGCGGGCCGCTGGGCTGACGGTAAGGCCCAAGCGCCTGCTAAGCTGCGCCTCAAGAGGCAGCCCGCGACCCCGCCGGCATCCACTGCCGAAGCAGCCTAGAAGGGCCCGATCTCGCCGCGATCGCGGAAGCTAAGCAGGGTCGGGCCTGGTTAGAACTTGGATGGGAGACCTCTAGGGAAGACCGGGTGCTCTAGGCTTTTTGCCTCCCGCTCCGCCTTCTCCTTTTGGCGCTCGCGGCGTTCGCGGCTATCTCCGCCCCCGCCCGGCACAGCTGCAAGCCCCACCTCCTCAGGTCTCTCCCACCACAGCCAGCGTCTGATGGGGCGCTCCCCGCCTGCCTGAGCGGCCAGGCGGCCAGAAGGCGTCCCTGGAAGGCAGAGGCGCGCCAGACGCTCCGGGGGTGGCCTGACGGGAACCAGACGTGGCCGCGGACCCGGGGGCCGTCCGTGCGCCCCTTGAGCCCCTCGACCTGCACCTGGCCGCCCCCACTGCAGCCCAGCCCCGTCGCCGCCACCTGTCTGCCGGGCTGGCTCTCCACAGCTCCATACGGAAAAAGCCGCCCCTCCGCCGTTTCGCCATGGCCCGAGGCGGGAGCGGGATCGAGGGCCCAGGCCGCTTCCCCGGGCCTGCCGGCCACCTGGGGCGGGGTCCTGAGCTCGGACGGTGGCGTGGGGGCGAGGGTGGCGTTGCTGGGTCTTAGGGGCCGTGCCAACTCAATGGTGGCTCCCAGTGGCTTCGGGCCAGCTTCTGTCGGGCAGGAGGGCCGGCCCGGTCTGCGTCTGAGCTGCGCCTAGCGCATCGTGGGCGGGCAGGTGGGATGCCCAAGGGCCCGCGGTCCCCGGGCCCGGAAGCCTCCTGGGCCACATCCCCGTGAGCGTCCTGCGGGATCTGGGGCGGGGCGCCAAGCGCCGAAAAGTTTGCTGGCTCCCGCCCGCCCTGGGCTGGGTGGTCGCCAGCACCTCCGCCACCCCCAGGTGCCCGAGACCTCCGTTCCCCTGCCTAGGCGGGCGGCGGGGCCCTGCCGGGACGGGCGGGCCGCTGGGCTGACGGTAAGGCCCAAGCGCCTGCTAAGCTGCGCCTCAAGAGGCAGCCCGCGACCCCGCCGGCATCCACTGCCGAAGCAGCCTAGAAGGGCCCGATCTCGCCGCGATCGCGGAAGCTAAGCAGGGTCGGGCCTGGTTAGAACTTGGATGGGAGACCTCTAGGGAAGACCGGGTGCTCTAGGCTTTTTGCCTCCCGCTCCGCCTTCTCCTTTTGGCGCTCGCGGCGTTCGCGGCTATCTCCGCCCCCGCCCGGCACAGCTGCAAGCCCCACCTCCTCAGGTCTCTCCCACCACAGCCAGCGTCTGATGGGGCGCTCCCCGCCTGCCTGAGCGGCCAGGCGGCCAGAAGGCGTCCCTGGAAGGCAGAGGCGCGCCAGACGCTCCGGGGGTGGCCTGACGGGAACCAGACGTGGCCGCGGACCCGGGGGCCGTCCGTGCGCCCCTTGAGCCCCTCGACCTGCACCTGGCCGCCCCCACTGCAGCCCAGCCCCGTCGCCGCCACCTGTCTGCCGGGCTGGCTCTCCACAGCTCCATACGGAAAAAGCCGCCCCTCCGCCGTTTCGCCATGGCCCGAGGCGGGAGCGGGATCGAGGGCCCAGGCCGCTTCCCCGGGCCTGCCGGCCACCTGGGGCGGGGTCCTGAGCTCGGACGGTGGCGTGGGGGCGAGGGTGGCGTTGCTGGGTCTTAGGGGCCGTGCCAACTCAATGGTGGCTCCCAGTGGCTTCGGGCCAGCTTCTGTCGGGCAGGAGGGCCGGCCCGGTCTGCGTCTGAGCTGCGCCTAGCGCATCGTGGGCGGGCAGGTGGGATGCCCAAGGGCCCGCGGTCCCCGGGCCCGGAAGCCTCCTGGGCCACATCCCCGTGAGCGTCCTGCGGGATCTGGGGCGGGGCGCCAAGCGCCGAAAAGTTTGCTGGCTCCCGCCCGCCCTGGGCTGGGTGGTCGCCAGCACCTCCGCCACCCCCAGGTGCCCGAGACCTCCGTTCCCCTGCCTAGGCGGGCGGCGGGGCCCTGCCGGGACGGGCGGGCCGCTGGGCTGACGGTAAGGCCCAAGCGCCTGCTAAGCTGCGCCTCAAGAGGCAGCCCGCGACCCCGCCGGCATCCACTGCCGAAGCAGCCTAGAAGGGCCCGATCTCGCCGCGATCGCGGAAGCTAAGCAGGGTCGGGCCTGGTTAGAACTTGGATGGGAGACCTCTAGGGAAGACCGGGTGCTCTAGGCTTTTTGCCTCCCGCTCCGCCTTCTCCTTTTGGCGCTCGCGGCGTTCGCGGCTATCTCCGCCCCCGCCCGGCACAGCTGCAAGCCCCACCTCCTCAGGTCTCTCCCACCACAGCCAGCGTCTGATGGGGCGCTCCCCGCCTGCCTGAGCGGCCAGGCGGCCAGAAGGCGTCCCTGGAAGGCAGAGGCGCGCCAGACGCTCCGGGGGTGGCCTGACGGGAACCAGACGTGGCCGCGGACCCGGGGGCCGTCCGTGCGCCCCTTGAGCCCCTCGACCTGCACCTGGCCGCCCCCACTGCAGCCCAGCCCCGTCGCCGCCACCTGTCTGCCGGGCTGGCTCTCCACAGCTCCATACGGAAAAAGCCGCCCCTCCGCCGTTTCGCCATGGCCCGAGGCGGGAGCGGGATCGAGGGCCCAGGCCGCTTCCCCGGGCCTGCCGGCCACCTGGGGCGGGGTCCTGAGCTCGGACGGTGGCGTGGGGGCGAGGGTGGCGTTGCTGGGTCTTAGGGGCCGTGCCAACTCAATGGTGGCTCCCAGTGGCTTCGGGCCAGCTTCTGTCGGGCAGGAGGGCCGGCCCGGTCTGCGTCTGAGCTGCGCCTAGCGCATCGTGGGCGGGCAGGTGGGATGCCCAAGGGCCCGCGGTCCCCGGGCCCGGAAGCCTCCTGGGCCACATCCCCGTGAGCGTCCTGCGGGATCTGGGGCGGGGCGCCAAGCGCCGAAAAGTTTGCTGGCTCCCGCCCGCCCTGGGCTGGGTGGTCGCCAGCACCTCCGCCACCCCCAGGTGCCCGAGACCTCCGTTCCCCTGCCTAGGCGGGCGGCGGGGCCCTGCCGGGACGGGCGGGCCGCTGGGCTGACGGTAAGGCCCAAGCGCCTGCTAAGCTGCGCCTCAAGAGGCAGCCCGCGACCCCGCCGGCATCCACTGCCGAAGCAGCCTAGAAGGGCCCGATCTCGCCGCGATCGCGGAAGCTAAGCAGGGTCGGGCCTGGTTAGAACTTGGATGGGAGACCTCTAGGGAAGACCGGGTGCTCTAGGCTTTTTGCCTCCCGCTCCGCCTTCTCCTTTTGGCGCTCGCGGCGTTCGCGGCTATCTCCGCCCCCGCCCGGCACAGCTGCAAGCCCCACCTCCTCAGGTCTCTCCCACCACAGCCAGCGTCTGATGGGGCGCTCCCCGCCTGCCTGAGCGGCCAGGCGGCCAGAAGGCGTCCCTGGAAGGCAGAGGCGCGCCAGACGCTCCGGGGGTGGCCTGACGGGAACCAGACGTGGCCGCGGACCCGGGGGCCGTCCGTGCGCCCCTTGAGCCCCTCGACCTGCACCTGGCCGCCCCCACTGCAGCCCAGCCCCGTCGCCGCCACCTGTCTGCCGGGCTGGCTCTCCACAGCTCCATACGGAAAAAGCCGCCCCTCCGCCGTTTCGCCATGGCCCGAGGCGGGAGCGGGATCGAGGGCCCAGGCCGCTTCCCCGGGCCTGCCGGCCACCTGGGGCGGGGTCCTGAGCTCGGACGGTGGCGTGGGGGCGAGGGTGGCGTTGCTGGGTCTTAGGGGCCGTGCCAACTCAATGGTGGCTCCCAGTGGCTTCGGGCCAGCTTCTGTCGGGCAGGAGGGCCGGCCCGGTCTGCGTCTGAGCTGCGCCTAGCGCATCGTGGGCGGGCAGGTGGGATGCCCAAGGGCCCGCGGTCCCCGGGCCCGGAAGCCTCCTGGGCCACATCCCCGTGAGCGTCCTGCGGGATCTGGGGCGGGGCGCCAAGCGCCGAAAAGTTTGCTGGCTCCCGCCCGCCCTGGGCTGGGTGGTCGCCAGCACCTCCGCCACCCCCAGGTGCCCGAGACCTCCGTACCCCTGCCTAGGCGGGCGGCGGGGCCCTGCCGGGACGGGCGGGCCGCTGGGCTGACGGTAAGGCCCAAGCGCCTGCTAAGCTGCGCCTCAAGAGGCAGCCCGCGACCCCGCCGGCATCCACTGCCGAAGCAGCCTAGAAGGGCCCGATCTCGCCGCGATCGCGGAAGCTAAGCAGGGTCGGGCCTGGTTAGAACTTGGATGGGAGACCTCTAGGGAAGACCGGGTGCTCTAGGCTTTTTGCCTCCCGCTCCGCCTTCTCCTTTTGGCGCTCGCGGCGTTCGCGGCTATCTCCGCCCCCGCCCGGCACAGCTGCAAGCCCCACCTCCTCAGGTCTCTCCCACCACAGCCAGCGTCTGATGGGGCGCTCCCCGCCTGCCTGAGCGGCCAGGCGGCCAGAAGGCGTCCCTGGAAGGCAGAGGCGCGCCAGACGCTCCGGGGGTGGCCTGACGGGAACCAGACGTGGCCGCGGACCCGGGGGCCGTCCGTGCGCCCCTTGAGCCCCTCGACCTGCACCTGGCCGCCCCCACTGCAGCCCAGCCCCGTCGCCGCCACCTGTCTGCCGGGCTGGCTCTCCACAGCTCCATACGGAAAAAGCCGCCCCTCCGCCGTTTCGCCATGGCCCGAGGCGGGAGCGGGATCGAGGGCCCAGGCCGCTTCCCCGGGCCTGCCGGCCACCTGGGGCGGGGTCCTGAGCTCGGACGGTGGCGTGGGGGCGAGGGTGGCGTTGCTGGGTCTTAGGGGCCGTGCCAACTCAATGGTGGCTCCCAGTGGCTTCGGGCCAGCTTCTGTCGGGCAGGAGGGCCGGCCCGGTCTGCGTCTGAGCTGCGCCTAGCGCATCGTGGGCGGGCAGGTGGGATGCCCAAGGGCCCGCGGTCCCCGGGCCCGGAAGCCTCCTGGGCCACATCCCCGTGAGCGTCCTGCGGGATCTGGGGCGGGGCGCCAAGCGCCGAAAAGTTTGCTGGCTCCCGCCCGCCCTGGGCTGGGTGGTCGCCAGCACCTCCGCCACCCCCAGGTGCCCGAGACCTCCGTTCCCCTGCCTAGGCGGGCGGCGGGGCCCTGCCGGGACGGGCGGGCCGCTGGGCTGACGGTAAGGCCCAAGCGCCTGCTAAGCTGCGCCTCAAGAGGCAGCCCGCGACCCCGCCGGCATCCACTGCCGAAGCAGCCTAGAAGGGCCCGATCTCGCCGCGATCGCGGAAGCTAAGCAGGGTCGGGCCTGGTTAGAACTTGGATGGGAGACCTCTAGGGAAGACCGGGTGCTCTAGGCTTTTTGCCTCCCGCTCCGCCTTCTCCTTTTGGCGCTCGCGGCGTTCGCGGCTATCTCCGCCCCCGCCCGGCACAGCTGCAAGCCCCACCTCCTCAGGTCTCTCCCACCACAGCCAGCGTCTGATGGGGCGCTCCCCGCCTGCCTGAGCGGCCAGGCGGCCAGAAGGCGTCCCTGGAAGGCAGAGGCGCGCCAGACGCTCCGGGGGTGGCCTGACGGGAACCAGACGTGGCCGCGGACCCGGGGGCCGTCCGTGCGCCCCTTGAGCCCCTCGACCTGCACCTGGCCGCCCCCACTGCAGCCCAGCCCCGTCGCCGCCACCTGTCTGCCGGGCTGGCTCTCCACAGCTCCATACGGAAAAAGCCGCCCCTCCGCCGTTTCGCCATGGCCCGAGGCGGGAGCGGGATCGAGGGCCCAGGCCGCTTCCCCGGGCCTGCCGGCCACCTGGGGCGGGGTCCTGAGCTCGGACGGTGGCGTGGGGGCGAGGGTGGCGTTGCTGGGTCTTAGGGGCCGTGCCAACTCAATGGTGGCTCCCAGTGGCTTCGGGCCAGCTTCTGTCGGGCAGGAGGGCCGGCCCGGTCTGCGTCTGAGCTGCGCCTAGCGCATCGTGGGCGGGCAGGTGGGATGCCCAAGGGCCCGCGGTCCCCGGGCCCGGAAGCCTCCTGGGCCACATCCCCGTGAGCGTCCTGCGGGATCTGGGGCGGGGCGCCAAGCGCCGAAAAGTTTGCTGGCTCCCGCCCGCCCTGGGCTGGGTGGTCGCCAGCACCTCCGCCACCCCCAGGTGCCCGAGACCTCCGTTCCCCTGCCTAGGCGGGCGGCGGGGCCCTGCCGGGACGGGCGGGCCGCTGGGCTGACGGTAAGTCCCAAGCGCCTGCTAAGCTGCGCCTCAAGAGGCAGCCCGCGACCCCGCCGGCATCCACTGCCGAAGCAGCCTAGAAGGGCCCGATCTCGCCGCGATCGCGGAAGCTAAGCAGGGTCGGGCCTGGTTAGAACTTGGATGGGAGACCTCTAGGGAAGACCGGGTGCTCTAGGCTTTTTGCCTCCCGCTCCGCCTTCTCCTTTTGGCGCTCGCGGCGTTCGCGGCTATCTCCGCCCCCGCCCGGCACAGCTGCAAGCCCCACCTCCTCAGGTCTCTCCCACCACAGCCAGCGTCTGATGGGGCGCTCCCCGCCTGCCTGAGCGGCCAGGCGGCCAGAAGGCGTCCCTGGAAGGCAGAGGCGCGCCAGACGCTCCGGGGGTGGCCTGACGGGAACCAGACGTGGCCGCGGACCCGGGGGCCGTCCGTGCGCCCCTTGAGCCCCTCGACCTGCACCTGGCCGCCCCCACTGCAGCCCAGCCCCGTCGCCGCCACCTGTCTGCCGGGCTGGCTCTCCACAGCTCCATACGGAAAAAGCCGCCCCTCCGCCGTTTCGCCATGGCCCGAGGCGGGAGCGGGATCGAGGGCCCAGGCCGCTTCCCCGGGCCTGCCGGCCACCTGGGGCGGGGTCCTGAGCTCGGACGGTGGCGTGGGGGCGAGGGTGGCGTTGCTGGGTCTTAGGGGCCGTGCCAACTCAATGGTGGCTCCCAGTGGCTTCGGGCCAGCTTCTGTCGGGCAGGAGGGCCGGCCCGGTCTGCGTCTGAGCTGCGCCTAGCGCATCGTGGGCGGGCAGGTGGGATGCCCAAGGGCCCGCGGTCCCCGGGCCCGGAAGCCTCCTGGGCCACATCCCCGTGAGCGTCCTGCGGGATCTGGGGCGGGGCGCCAAGCGCCGAAAAGTTTGCTGGCTCCCGCCCGCCCTGGGCTGGGTGGTCGCCAGCACCTCCGCCACCCCCAGGTGCCCGAGACCTCCGTTCCCCTGCCTAGGCGGGCGGCGGGGCCCTGCCGGGACGGGCGGGCCGCTGGGCTGACGGTAAGGCCCAAGCGCCTGCTAAGCTGCGCCTCAAGAGGCAGCCCGCGACCCCGCCGGCATCCACTGCCGAAGCAGCCTAGAAGGGCCCGATCTCGCCGCGATCGCGGAAGCTAAGCAGGGTCGGGCCTGGTTAGAACTTGGATGGGAGACCTCTAGGGAAGACCGGGTGCTCTAGGCTTTTTGCCTCCCGCTCCGCCTTCTCCTTTTGGCGCTCGCGGCGTTGGCGGCTATCTCCGCCCCCGCCCGGCACAGCTGCAAGCCCCACCTCCTCAGGTCTCTCCCACCACAGCCAGCGTCTGATGGGGCGCTCCCCGCCTGCCTGAGCGGCCAGGCGGCCAGAAGGCGTCCCTGGAAGGCAGAGGCGCGCCAGACGCTCCGGGGGTGGCCTGACGGGAACCAGACGTGGCCGCGGACCCGGGGGCCGTCCGTGCGCCCCTTGAGCCCCTCGACCTGCACCTGGCCGCCCCCACTGCAGCCCAGCCCCGTCGCCGCCACCTGTCTGCCGGGCTGGCTCTCCACAGCTCCATACGGAAAAAGCCGCCCCTCCGCCGTTTCGCCATGGCCCGAGGCGGGAGCGGGATCGAGGGCCCAGGCCGCTTCCCCGGGCCTGCCGGCCACCTGGGGCGGGGTCCTGAGCTCGGACGGTGGCGTGGGGGCGAGGGTGGCGTTGCTGGGTCTTAGGGGCCGTGCCAACTCAATGGTGGCTCCCAGTGGCTTCGGGCCAGCTTCTGTCGGGCAGGAGGGCCGGCCCGGTCTGCGTCTGAGCTGCGCCTAGCGCATCGTGGGCGGGCAGGTGGGATGCCCAAGGGCCCGCGGTCCCCGGGCCCGGAAGCCTCCTGGGCCACATCCCCGTGAGCGTCCTGCGGGATCTGGGGCGGGGCGCCAAGCGCCGAAAAGTTTGCTGGCTCCCGCCCGCCCTGGGCTGGGTGGTCGCCAGCACCTCCGCCACCCCCAGGTGCCTGAGACCTCCGTTCCCCTGCCTAGGCGGGCGGCGGGGCCCTGCCGGGACGGGCGGGCCGCTGGGCTGACGGTAAGGCCCAAGCGCCTGCTAAGCTGCGCCTCAAGAGGCAGCCCGCGACCCCGCCGGCATCCACTGCCGAAGCAGCCTAGAAGGGCCCGATCTCGCCGCGATCGCGGAAGCTAAGCAGGGTCGGGCCTGGTTAGAACTTGGATGGGAGACCTCTAGGGAAGACCGGGTGCTCTAGGCTTTTTGCCTCCCGCTCCGCCTTCTCCTTTTGGCGCTCGCGGCGTTCGCGGCTATCTCCGCCCCCGCCCGGCACAGCTGCAAGCCCCACCTCCTCAGGTCTCTCCCACCACAGCCAGCGTCTGATGGGGCGCTCCCCGCCTGCCTGAGCGGCCAGGCGGCCAGAAGGCGTCCCTGGAAGGCAGAGGCGCGCCAGACGCTCCGGGGGTGGCCTGACGGGAACCAGACGTGGCCGCGGACCCGGGGGCCGTCCGTGCGCCCCTTGAGCCCCTCGACCTGCACCTGGCCGCCCCCACTGCAGCCCAGCCCCGTCGCCGCCACCTGTCTGCCGGGCTGGCTCTCCACAGCTCCATACGGAAAAAGCCGCCCCTCCGCCGTTTCGCCATGGCCCGAGGCGGGAGCGGGATCGAGGGCCCAGGCCGCTTCCCCGGGCCTGCCGGCCACCTGGGGCGGGGTCCTGAGCTCGGACGGTGGCGTGGGGGCGAGGGTGGCGTTGCTGGGTCTTAGGGGCCGTGCCAACTCAATGGTGGCTCCCAGTGGCTTCGGGCCAGCTTCTGTCGGGCAGGAGGGCCGGCCCGGTCTGCGTCTGAGCTGCGCCTAGCGCATCGTGGGCGGGCAGGTGGGATGCCCAAGGGCCCGCGGTCCCCGGGCCCGGAAGCCTCCTGGGCCACATCCCCGTGAGCGTCCTGCGGGATCTGGGGCGGGGCGCCAAGCGCCGAAAAGTTTGCTGGCTCCCGCCCGCCCTGGGCTGGGTGGTCGCCAGCACCTCCGCCACCCCCAGGTGCCCGAGACCTCCGTTCCCCTGCCTAGGCGGGCGGCGGGGCCCTGCCGGGACGGGCGGGCCGCTGGGCTGACGGTAAGGCCCAAGCGCCTGCTAAGCTGCGCCTCAAGAGGCAGCCCGCGACCCCGCCGGCATCCACTGCCGAAGCAGCCTAGAAGGGCCCGATCTCGCCGCGATCGCGGAAGCTAAGCAGGGTCGGGCCTGGTTAGAACTTGGATGGGAGACCTCTAGGGAAGACCGGGTGCTCTAGGCTTTTTGCCTCCCGCTCCGCCTTCTCCTTTTGGCGCTCGCGGCGTTCGCGGCTATCTCCGCCCCCGCCCGGCACAGCTGCAAGCCCCACCTCCTCAGGTCTCTCCCACCACAGCCAGCGTCTGATGGGGCGCTCCCCGCCTGCCTGAGCGGCCAGGCGGCCAGAAGGCGTCCCTGGAAGGCAGAGGCGCGCCAGACGCTCCGGGGGTGGCCTGACGGGAACCAGACGTGGCCGCGGACCCGGGGGCCGTCCGTGCGCCCCTTGAGCCCCTCGACCTGCACCTGGCCGCCCCCACTGCAGCCCAGCCCCGTCGCCGCCACCTGTCTGCCGGGCTGGCTCTCCACAGCTCCATACGGAAAAAGCCGCCCCTCCGCCGTTTCGCCATGGCCCGAGGCGGGAGCGGGATCGAGGGCCCAGGCCGCTTCCCCGGGCCTGCCGGCCACCTGGGGCGGGGTCCTGAGCTCGGACGGTGGCGTGGGGGCGAGGGTGGCGTTGCTGGGTCTTAGGGGCCGTGCCAACTCAATGGTGGCTCCCAGTGGCTTCGGGCCAGCTTCTGTCGGGCAGGAGGGCCGGCCCGGTCTGCGTCTGAGCTGCGCCTAGCGCATCGTGGGCGGGCAGGTGGGATGCCCAAGGGCCCGCGGTCCCCGGGCCCGGAAGCCTCCTGGGCCACATCCCCGTGAGCGTCCTGCGGGATCTGGGGCGGGGCGCCAAGCGCCGAAAAGTTTGCTGGCTCCCGCCCGCCCTGGGCTGGGTGGTCACCAGCACCTCCGCCACCCCCAGGTGCCCGAGACCTCCGTTCCCCTGCCTAGGCGGGCGGCGGGGCCCTGCCGGGACGGGCGGGCCGCTGGGCTGACGGTAAGGCCCAAGCGCCTGCTAAGCTGCGCCTCAAGAGGCAGCCCGCGACCCCGCCGGCATCCACTGCCGAAGCAGCCTAGAAGGGCCCGATCTCGCCGCGATCGCGGAAGCTAAGCAGGGTCGGGCCTGGTTAGAACTTGGATGGGAGACCTCTAGGGAAGACCGGGTGCTCTAGGCTTTTTGCCTCCCGCTCCGCCTTCTCCTTTTGGCGCTCGCGGCGTTCGCGGCTATCTCCGCCCCCGCCCGGCACAGCTGCAAGCCCCACCTCCTCAGGTCTCTCCCACCACAGCCAGCGTCTGATGGGGCGCTCCCCGCCTGCCTGAGCGGCCAGGCGGCCAGAAGGCGTCCCTGGAAGGCAGAGGCGCGCCAGACGCTCCGGGGGTGGCCTGACGGGAACCAGACGTGGCCGCGGACCCGGGGGCCGTCCGTGCGCCCCTTGAGCCCCTCGACCTGCACCTGGCCGCCCCCACTGCAGCCCAGCCCCGTCGCCGCCACCTGTCTGCCGGGCTGGCTCTCCACAGCTCCATACGGAAAAAGCCGCCCCTCCGCCGTTTCGCCATGGCCCGAGGCGGGAGCGGGATCGAGGGCCCAGGCCGCTTCCCCGGGCCTGCCGGCCACCTGGGGCGGGGTCCTGAGCTCGGACGGTGGCGTGGGGGCGAGGGTGGCGTTGCTGGGTCTTAGGGGCCGTGCCAACTCAATGGTGGCTCCCAGTGGCTTCGGGCCAGCTTCTGTCGGGCAGGAGGGCCGGCCCGGTCTGCGTCTGAGCTGCGCCTAGCGCATCGTGGGCGGGCAGGTGGGATGCCCAAGGGCCCGCGGTCCCCGGGCCCGGAAGCCTCCTGGGCCACATCCCCGTGAGCGTCCTGCGGGATCTGGGGCGGGGCACCAAGCGCCGAAAAGTTTGCTGGCTCCCGCCCGCCCTGGGCTGGGTGGTCGCCAGCACCTCCGCCACCCCCAGGTGCCCGAGACCTCCGTTCCCCTGCCTAGGCGGGCGGCGGGGCCCTGCCGGGACGGGCGGGCCGCTGGGCTGACGGTAAGGCCCAAGCGCCTGCTAAGCTGCGCCTCAAGAGGCAGCCCGCGACCCCGCCGGCATCCACTGCCGAAGCAGCCTAGAAGGGCCCGATCTCGCCGCGATCGCGGAAGCTAAGCAGGGTCGGGCCTGGTTAGAACTTGGATGGGAGACCTCTAGGGAAGACCGGGTGCTCTAGGCTTTTTGCCTCCCGCTCCGCCTTCTCCTTTTGGCGCTCGCGGCGTTCGCGGCTATCTCCGCCCCCGCCCGGCACAGCTGCAAGCCCCACCTCCTCAGGTCTCTCCCACCACAGCCAGCGTCTGATGGGGCGCTCCCCGCCTGCCTGAGCGGCCAGGCGGCCAGAAGGCGTCCCTGGAAGGCAGAGGCACACCAGAAGCTCCAGGGGTGGCCTGACGGAAACCAGACGTGGCCGCGGACCCGGGGGCCGTCCGTGCGGCCCGCGAGCCCCTCGACCTGCACCTGGCCGCCCCCACTGGAGCCCAGCCCCGGCGCCGCCACCTGTCTGCCGGGCTGGCTCTCCACAGCTCCATACGGAAAAAGCCGCCCCTCCGCCGTTTCGCCATGGCCGGGGGCGGGAGCGGGATCGAGGGCCCAGGCCGCTTCCCCGGGCCTGCCGGCCACCTGGGGCGGGGTCCTGAGCTCGGACGGTGGCGTGGGGGCAAGGGTGGCGTTGCTGGGTCTAAGGGGCTTTACCAACACAATGCTGGCTCCCACTGGCTTCGGGCCACCTGCTGTCGGGCAGGAGGGCCGGCCCAGTCTGCGGTTGGGCTTCGCCTAACGCAGCGTGGGCCGGCTACTACTATTGCTCTTGCTGATTCTTCTACTTCTATTTCTGGCCCTCTGCAGGTCAAATATGCTGCCACTATTACTGCTGCTGATGCCACTTCTACTGCTGTTTCTACCACTACTACTACTACTACTAGGCCAGTGCATGGCAAATACTACTACTATTACCACCACTGCTGCCATTACTACTACTGCTGCTACTACTACTGCTGCTGCTACTTGTACAGGTGCTGCTGCTACTACTACTACTAATAGCCCAGTGCATGGCAAATATTAACACTACTACTACTGCTGCTGCTTCTACTATTGCTACTACTACTGCTACTACTAGTAGTCCAGTGCATGGCAAATTCTACTACTATTACTACAACAGCTACTGCTGCTAATAGTAATGTTACTACTACTGCTAATGCTAGTAATCTAGTATATGGCAAATACTACTACTATTACTACTAGTGCTGCTGCTGCTACTTCCGCTACTACAACTATCAATACTACTAGCCCAGTGCGTGGCAAATATACTACTATTATTGCTGTGCCTGCTACTTCTACTACTATTCCTGGCCCACTGCAAGTCAAATATGCTGCTCCAATTACTCCTGCTGCTGCCACTTCTACTGCTATTGCTACCACTATTACTACTACTACTAGCCCAGTGCATGGCAAATACTACTACTATTACTACTACTGCTGCTGCTTGTACAAATGCTACTACTACTGCTACTACTAGTAGTCCAGTGCATTGAAAATACTACTACTACTCCTCCTGATGCTGCTACTACTTCTACTACTAGTATCAATACTACTAGCCCTGTGTATGGCAAATCTACTACTACTACTGCTATGGCTGCTACTTCTATTATCACTACTGGCCCACTGCAGGACAAATCTGCTGGTACTATTACTGCTGCTGATGCCACTTCTATTGCTGATGCTAACTCTACTACTACTGCTACTACTAGCTGTCCACTGCATGGCAAATCTACTACTACTACTTCAATTGCTGCTACTGCTACTACTACTACTGGCCCTCTGCAGGGAATATATGGTGCTACTACTCCTGCTGCTGCAGCCACTTCTCCTGCTGCTACTACCACTACTATTACTACTAGCCCAGTGCATGGCAAATACTACTTCTATTACCACTACTGCTGCTACTTCTACTGCTGCTGCTAGCTCCGTTCCCCGGCCTAGGCGGGCGGCGGGGCCCTGCCGGGACGGGCGGGCCGCTGGGCTGGCGGTAAGGCCCAAGCGCCCGCTAAGCTGCGCCTCAAGAGGCAGCCCGCGACCCCGCCGGCATCTACTGCCAAACCAGCCTACAAGGGCCCGATCTCGCCGCGATCGCGGAAGTTAAGCAGGGTCGAGCCTGGTTAGAACTTGGATGGGAGACCTCTAGGGAAGACCGGGTGCTCTAGGCTTTTTGCCTCCCGCTCCGCCTTCTCCTTTTGGCGCCCGCGGCATTCGCGGCTATCTCCGCCCCCCGCCGGGTACAGCTGCAAGCCCCACCTCCTCAGGCCCCTCCCACCACAGCAAGCGTCTTATGAGGCGCTCCCCGCCTGCCTGACCGGCCAGGCGGCCAGAAGGCGTCCCTGGAAGGCAGAGGCACACCAGAAGCTCCAGGGGTGGCCTGACGGAAACCAGACGTGGCCGCGGACCCGGGGGCCGTCCGTGCGGCCCGCGAGCCCCTCGACCTGCACCTGGCCGCCCCCACTGGAGCCCAGCCCCGGCGCCGCCACCTGTCTGCCGGGCTGGCTCTCCACAGCTCCATACGGAAAAAGCCGCCCCTCCGCCGTTTCGCCATGGCCGGGGGCGGGAGCGGGATCGAGGGCCCAGGCCGCTTCCCCGGGCCTGCCGGCCACCTGGGGCGGGGTCCTGAGCTCGGACGGTGGCGTGGGGGCAAGGGTGGCGTTGCTGGGTCTAAGGGGCTTTACCAACACAATGCTGGCTCCCACTGGCTTCGGGCCACCTGCTGTCGGGCAGGAGGGCCGGCCCTGTCTGCGGTTGGGCTTCGCCTAACGCAGCGTGGGCCGGCTACTACTATTGCTTTTGCTGATTCTTCTACTTCTATTTCTGGCCCTCTGCAGGTCAAATATGCTGCCACTATTACTGCTGCTGATGCCACTTCTACTGCTGTTTCTACCACTACTACTACTACTACTAGGCCAGTGCATGGCAAATACTACTACTATTACCACCACTGCTGCGATTACTACTACTGCTGCTACTACTACTGCTGCTGCTAGTTGTACAGTTGCTGCTGCTACTACTACTACTAATAGCCCAGTGCATGGCAAATATTAACACTACTACTACTGCTGCTGCTTCTACTATTGCTACTACTACTGCTACTACTAGTAGTCCAGTGCATGGCAAATTCTACTACTATTACTACAACAGCTACTGCTGCTAATAGTAATGTTACTACTACTGCTAATGCTAGTAATCTAGTATATGGCAAATACTACTACTATTACTACTAGTGCTGCTGCTGCTACTTCCGCTACTACAACTATCAATACTACTAGCCCAGTGCGTGGCAAATATACTACTATTATTGCTGTTCCTGCTACTTCTACTACTATTCCTGGCCCACTGCAAGTCAAATATGCTGCTCCAATTACTCCTGCTGCTGCCACTTCTACTGCTATTGCTACCACTATTACTACTACTACTAGCCCAGTGCATGGCAAATACTACTACTATTACTACTACTGCTGCTGCTTGTACAAATGCTACTACTACTGCTACTACTAGTAGTCCAGTGCATTGAAAATACTACTACTACTCCTCCTGATGCTGCTACTACTTCTACTACTAGTATCAATACTACTAGCCCTGTGTATGGCAAATCTACTACTACTACTGCTATGGCTGCTACTTCTATTATCACTACTGGCCCACTGCAGGACAAATCTGCTGGTACTATTACTGCTGCTGATGCCACTTCTATTGCTGATGCTAACTCTACTACTACTGCTACTACTAGTAGTCCACTGCATGGCAAATCTACTACTACTACTTCAATTGCTGCTACTGCTACTACTACTACTGGCCCTCTGCAGGGAATATACGGTGCTACTACTCCTGCTGCTGCAGCCACTTCTCCTGCTGCTACTACCACTACTATTACTACTAGCCCAGTGCATGGCAAATACTACTTCTATTACCACTACTGCTGCTACTTCTACTGCTGCTGCTAGCTCCGTTCCCCGGCCTAGGCGGGCGGCGGGGCCCTGCCGGGACGGGCGGGCCGCTGGGCTGGCGGTAAGGCCCAAGCGCCCACTAAGCTGCGCCTCAAGAGGCAGCCCGCGACCCCGCCGGCATCTACTGCCAAACCAGCCTACAAGGGCCCGATCTCGCCGCGATCGCGGAAGCTAAGCAGGGTCGGGCCTGGTTAGAACTTGGATGGGAGACCTCTAGGGAAGACCGGGTGCTCTAGGCTTTTTGCCTCCCGCTCCGCCGTCTCCTTTTGGCGCCCGCGGCGTTCGCGGCTATCTCCGCCCCCCGCCGGGTACAGCTGCAAGCCCCACCTCCTCAGGCCCCTCCCACCACAGCAAGCGTCTTATGAGGCGCTCCCCGCCTGCCTGACCGGCCAGGCGGCCAGAAGGCGTCCCTGGAAGGCAGAGGCACACCAGACGCTCCTGGGGTGGCCTGACGGAAACCAGACGTGGCCGCGGACCCGGGAGCCGTCCGTGAGGCCCGCGAGCCCCTCGACCTGCACCTGGCCGTCCCCACTGGAGCCCAGCCCCGGCGCCGCCACCTGTCTGCCGGGCTGGCTCTCCACAGCTCCATACGGAAAAAGCCGCCCCTCCGCCGTTTCGCCATGGCTGGGGGCGGGAGCGGGATCGAGGGCCCAGGCCGCTTCCCCGGGCCTGCCGGCCACCTGGGGCGGGGT